>NC_072026.1:10332923-10651756 GCF_027791375.1 Indicator indicator
AAGCTCACCCTGGCAATACCTCTAAACTTAAATGCAGAATTGCAGCAAAAGCCAGACAAGGATGGCTGGGGGTGTCCTGCAGAATCATAGAATCATTAAGGTTGGAAAAGACCTTCGAGATCATCGAGCCCAGCCATAACCATGACCACTAAACTATATCCTGAAGTGCCATGTCTACATGCTTCTTGAATACCTCCAGTGATGGTGACCCCTCCACCTCCCTAAGCAGTCTGTTCCAATGCCTCACCAATCTCTAAGTAAAGAAGTTTTTCCTAATGTCCAATCTAAACCTCCTCTGGCACAACTTAAAGGGAGGGAGAAGGCATGAAGGAAGACAGCTGGTAAAATACACAGTTACTTCACATGCAGGCAAGTTATCCTCTCTCTCTTACAGATGAGGAATTGAAGGAATTGTGAAAGATGCACAAGAAACTTGTGCAGGACTCAGTGGAAAAGCCAAACTTTCAGCACACAGCCTTCAGAGCAGAACAGTGAATGTGGTCTGTCGGTCACTAACACTGAGGAAGCTAGGGCCACTCAAAGCAGTTCTTGGCCTACATCAATATATTCTGGGCAACAGGCAAGCCTTGAAAAGGGTCAGGCCTGAGTACTGTAAAGGATCACATAGGAGGGTCCAGCTCTGAAACAAGCCACTGTGACAGTATAGTCATGTGTGTGTTTGCTCTTGTGCATCACTTGTCTGCCTAAATACATTTTAGAGGCCAGTTCTGAAAAATCTTTGTGTGGCATTCACAGTATGCATCCCATGAAGATATTGAACAGTTTGCAGAAGTACCCAGGTAATCTGGTGCAGGATTCACAGCCATGCAACATTACTTGGTACTCTACCTTCTCTCGATCCACTTCGGTTAAAGCTTTGTCTTCAGCTTTATGTTCTTTGGCAAGAGGGTGGTCCTGGAAACCCTTTTGTTTTAGTTTTGCCATGGAGACCCAAGCTGGTTCAGAGGAAGCAGTTTCCAAATATAGAGGGGGGACTTTTTCTACAAAAGAAGCATTTTTGAAGTAGAAAAGGGATTTAGGTCAAGTCAGTCTAAAGCCAGCGTTTCATGTTTTAAATCCTTCAGCATCTGTAATACTCTTTGAACAGTGTGAGATAAAATTACCTTCCCTGATGATTTTGTCCTCAGCAATAACTGCTTTTCTGTTTATTCTGTTTATTTCTGGAGTTTTTGACCTGACTCTGCTTCCACTTAAGTCAGTGGCAGAACTCCCACTGAGATCACTGTGAAGGATTTTGCCTTTGAAACAACATCCTTACACTGCACATTAAATGAGTATGATAACTATTATTTTTTTCATGTAGGCAGTAAAATACAGGCTATCTTTTCACTTATTAAATTTTTTAAGTGAAGAGATTGTAGAAAAAGAAATAATTACACCTAATGTAACTCCTACTTAAGTTTTGAACTGCTGCAGTCTGGAAAATTAGCTACAAAACAGCAGCAAGCTTTAAAAATCTGTGTCAAAACTCCAAATATATGCACAAGTAGGTCACACCAAATATGTTTCAGAGCCCTTAAGCGATCACTCTGTTGTTCTCTATTTGATATTCTTGCTGGAACACACCCCTCATTAAGATAAGCCAAGAATTCTCTTGACTTGCCAAATCATCAAGCCAATTAAATTATGGTGCTGAACTCAAGGCTGAATTTGGTCCTCATCAAAAGGATTTTTATCTTTTGTTTGCCACTCTGCCAAGAATCTTATACGATCGCTGTTTTCCACAATGTCTGGACAAAAACAGAGCATAAATACCTGAAGGTTTATGACAACTTTGCTTCTTTGTCACTTCTTCTGATCTTGTTTTGTGAGAATTTTTGTCTCCTAGGAGATCTGGTGTTTTAACAAATGATTTTGTGCTGACAAGAAGGCCTCCAGGTGGCTTTCCAGTGCCCACCAATTTCTGATCCTCCTTGACTGAAGCAGAAGTAGCAGTGGAAACAGCTGAGGAGATCAGGTTTGGAGACTCAGCACGACTTTCATTCTGGTATTTTAGTAAAGAAGATGTTCTCCTTAGTCTGACCCCAAATGGGTTTTCAACATTTTGTGCTTCATGGTCAGCCCACTCCATAAAAGAATTCAAATGCAAATCACTGCCCTTACAATCTCGATCAAGTTTATCTGAATTGGGCTTTACTGATTCTTGGATGACTGCATCAACATGTGTGTGTTCTTTTGTCATACCTTCAAACAACTCTGGTCTTATAGGGGATGTTGGGCAACTTCTGTTGTAGGAATCTTCCTTTGAATTTGAACCCCCTGAGAGAGATCTTTGCCATGCTGGTGCAATGGTAAATCTGACTGGTTTAGCAGAAGCAGTCTTCAGTGGACTTTGTACATTTTCATCTAAAGATCGACTGTCTTCCACAGTTTTTCTGAGAGAAGCTGCATTGCTTATCAGAGAATCCTTACTGTCCTCATCAGAAGAGATACTACTCTTCAAGCCAGTCAAACTTGAAGAGGCAAGACATCCAACGGAAAGTTTTTCAGAAACGTATGATGTGTTGGCCTGTGAACTGCTTCGGTTACCTTTCGACACAGAAACAGTTTCTGCTTTAAAACATACTTCCAATTTACTGGGAGGTACCATGGAACCTGCTCCTGAGATAGAGGTATCAGTGTCCTTTTTTAATTCTGGATTGCCTTTGGGTGATGGAAATTCCATTATTTCACAAGTTTCTTTGTCATTTCTTGTTACTGAACTGTTTTCAGGCTTCAAAACAGCCACAGTCTTGATGTCAGAAGAAGACTCTGAATCAGCTACCACAACCTGAGAAGTTCTTGGTGGAGTATCTGATCTCACATGACTGGAATGACTCTCAGTAGTACTTAAGTAGGCTTCTACTTTGCCAATAGACAGTGGATTCTCCTTTTCCTGGTCTTTGATGTTTAGGAACACAGAATTTACTGAGGACCTTTCGGTAACATCCGTCAATCTATCTATACCTTCTGTTTCCACACCATTGCTAAACAAGGCAGCTGCTAGTACGTCTGGAAACACAACAGCTTCTCCTTCAATTTGCTGCAACTTGGGAAATGCAGATACTTCAGTATTAGAATTTTGCTGATGTAATTTCAATTCCTCAGCAAACCCATCTGAACAGTATGACACTTTTGCACTATGGTGCTCCTCCAGGTTCACTGGAGAAGGCTCAGGTTTCAGAAGGCATGCAGCCACTTTAAAGTGATGGTCCGTGTCTGGAAGGCACACGTTCTCTTGCAGCAAAGCACAAGAGTCTTCTGCCACAAATGCGGAATCATGAGAGCCACAGGCAGCACCAGTGGGACCTTTTACACTGCCTCCCTTTGTACAATATCCCACCTGGGCTGATAACCCTGTATTAAACAGAGGAGAAGAATGTGCACTTAAAGGTTACAGTTCAAGCACCATTGGTGTCAGTAATTCATTCCTGATAGTACAGCCATTTAGCATAACTTCCCCATGTCTAGACACCATTGTGTGATAAAGGCTGTTAAAAGCATATTTAGAAATGGGCTGCCCAAGTGAGAAGATTAATAAAGTTTTTAGTCTGATCATATCTAATCTCAGGAATGACTGAAAGTTGTCTGCAGCTCCAGCAGGACTGATATGTGACAGCGTCACATCCTGAGCCTGTCCTAACAAGAAGGTGACAACACTATCACTGCACTATAGCACTACCACCAGCCAGTGCATTTGTAATGTAGTGTTAAGGAGAAAAGTCCTTGATGCTGTTTTGGAGAAATTTAATTTGTTTTTACAATTTACAATTTCAATTGTGTTACCACTGCCAATTAGCTATTATTCAAATTATTAGAGGGGAGGTGGCAAAAGAAGACCCAGTAAACACAAGCCAATTAAAGCCACCTTACACACATAGCAGATACAATGCTGAGGTTAAGGTTTTCTGAGGTTCAAGGAACTCAAATGCCCAGTCAATGAGATGTAGCTAATGGTGCAGCATAGGTCCTGTGGGCCTTTTGTAGAAGAGTTCAAGCACTCAAACTAGCAATACATAAGTATTTGTTACCTTCCCTATCACTTTTATGCTGGCCACTGTCAAGTAGTTCTGTTGATTTTCCCTTCTTTTCTGGAGTTTCAGGAAGACTTGTTTCATTTTCCAGCTGTTCCACCTAATGAGGTGCAGTAAGATCTTTTGATTAAAGAATAATGCACAAACATTGTATTTTATACACATGCATGTTGATGAATATTCAAAACATAGATACAAACCCCACATCCTGCAATTTATCAACCCTGTGGGTAATGCTCCAGTTAAGAACCTACAAATCATTCAAGCTGAAAAAGTCAAAGGCAGCCCATCGGTCCCTCTTGAATCTGAAACACTCTGTGATTCACCAATTTTGAGCGAAGAAGGATGTTTTCAAGACATCACCCAAGTTGCCTGGTGGCATAGAACACACCAAGCCAGAGAGATTATCATCACTTCTAGTATCTCAATTGACACTCCACAATTAGCTTTTCTCCTTCAGCACTGTAGTTTTACCAGCTGCAGCACAAAGAAAATCCAGTAAAGACTCCATAGAGCCCAAGTATCCAAGAAAACCTCACTCTGTGTGACACTCATCCTGATTTCTCACCCCTGACTCCCCTATCTCAGGGCAGGGCAATTCTAACTCCACGATAGATTTTCATGCCTGATTTTCTGACAGAGAGGAGAACACACAGTAGAGAAGCATTATTCTGTATTTCTGTGACACTCCAGCTCAACAACATTTTCTATCTGGTGAATTTCATCTTCACAGTGTGTTTCCCACACACAGAGCCATATTTCTTCCCAAAGACCTTCAGTCTTCCCTTCGACATACAAAGAAGTTAAAGCCAACAATCTGAAATTGTTTGTAGAAGTGGGCTTGGGCTTCTTTAAAACTGAAAACTAACTTTTCAAACAACAGGAATGATTTTACAAATTAAGTGTAACCCACAACATTTTTGGCTAAATAAAACCCAAAGTTACACTTTTCTTCAGCTGCCATGATTGAAGATTTCTGAGTCTTTTTTGGTTGGTTGGTTGGTTGGTTGGAGGAAAACACGTTGTTTCCCTTCTTCCAATGGAAAAACAAAAACAATATAGGAATATGTATAGGCAAAGAAAAAAATATTAAAACAACAATTAAAAGATCACATCCATTTCCTTCTGTACAGTGACTCTTTCCCAGAAAACACTTACCTGGGGGTTTTGCTGATTCTTATTGGTGAAGCCTTTCTGTCTCCGGGGGTTAATGGCAATCCTGTGCCTGGCTGCTGAGGTGTCCAGGCAGCCAAGGGGACTGGCAGGGATGGTGAAGTCAATGGGAAGGAAGCTGCTGCTTTGTGAACTGTGGGCCCCCACAGTGGCAGAGGATGAAGGACTGATGGGCCTGGAGGAAGCTCCAGAAGGTATCTGTAAAACACAAACACATCACTATACATTTTGCTTGGCTTCCCCACATCTCCAAAACAGTTCCTTTTGCTAGCTCATTCCATTTCAGGAGCCTGGAATGGCTGTATTTTTGGACATGAATTCTCACTTCAAAGGCATGCCTAATGTCATCTCTGCATAGAGATTCCTCAGTTCTGTGTGCACAGTAGTAAGTAACACAAAAGTGAGAAATACCTATCTCTCTCACATGGAAAGAGCCTCAGCTTGTCCTCTTCCCAATTTTTACCTGAAAAACCATTTGCAATATAAGTATGCACCAGCAGGAGACACTGGTGCAGCTTTTTTAGCTGTCTTTTCATCCCAATAACGTCATTCATTGCAGGAATGTTATTTAAAAGCCATAGAAGCAGCATGGACACTTGCTCCTCATTATTTCTGCTGCTAAGAAAGCTACCATTGTAATTTTTCTCTTTTAATATCCACTCTCCTACGAAAACCAAACGCTTCTCCAACAAGTACCCCAGAACCATCTTGCAGACAGTAATGTGGATCTTGCCCTTGCAGCAACACTGGTGAGAGGAACTGAATAGCAGTAACCTTAGATTATGCTATCAAAATAAAGGGTTTAGAGAAGTGCTTGCAGAGAAACCCTTAAACATTCAGCTTGACTGGGTTTGTTACTGTTTTGAAACACAGACCAGACTTCCTGGAGCATTTGCAAAATTTCAGATATGCCAAATAAGTTTCACTCAGTATAACACACCTGTTGTTTTGGCTTTGGCCATAAAGCCAGGTTAAAAACAGCCATTTCACTGTGCGTGGCATTCAGATTTTAGTTTTGTTTAAGCATAGGATATAACACAGCATTTTAAAACATATGCTGATAAAGTCACTTGCTGCTTGACTGAGCAATAGCCTCACTTCAGCTTTATTCAGAAAGTGAGTGCCTAACAAATGTGGAAGGCACTGAGTGATGGGAGGTACATGGGTGGTACATCACACAGTGGCAAAAGCAGCATGAAGCTCTTGGAAAACCCAGTGAAGCAACACAGGACAAAGAAATGACGTAACTATCATTTGCAGCACAATCAACTCCTCCTTTTCCTTTATTAAACATACAGCATGGTTAAATGGAATCATTGGTGTAGATATCTTGGTGTCTTTTACAATTTTCCTAATCTTGGGAATGAGGTTATTCAGTTTCAAAACTTTCAAAAGCTACTGAAGAAAAAATATTTAGGAAAAGTTGGGGGTTTTAATTTTAAATAAATATATTGGCAAGGTTTGTGCTAAGCCAAACTGCTAAGAAAAATATTTGAGTAAAGGCACATGGTACTGTAGAGAAGCTAAACAGGTTCCCAGTGAGCTGGGGAGAAAAAGGAAGAGCCTTTAAATGGGGAATTCTCTGCAAAACAGAAGAGAGAAAAAAATGTCTCTTGCCCTTGTCTTTCTCTTCTGTAAAACCAAAAGAGCTCAAAGACTTCAGAACTGGATAGAAAAGGATGTTTTGCATGGTAAGGAAAAAAACCAGTATACTGGCTTACAAAACGAAGCATTTTAGTAAAAATAAAAAATGTGCGTTAATAAAATGTACTTTGAAGTAAGGATAAAATATTTACAAAAGATCATTAAAAATTATGTCAATCCAAGTCACCCTAGATCACTTGGGCCTCTCAAGCTGTGTGACTACTAGTCTGCTACAAGAGGGAGACATTGCTGTATCTTTCTTCCCCTAAAGCAAAAGATCTAGGAATGACTGAGCAGGAGAGTGTGTGATCTCAACCACAGACAGGAAAGCTGAGCCAGTCCTGCCCAAAGGTTGCTCTCTCCCTTCTTAAAGCTGGCCAAAGAGAGAGTGAAAGGGAAAATGTCTTTAGCAGTGGGGTAACGCTGACTCTCAAGATGCTCTCCCAGCTGCTTAAGGCCCTCTTCACCTTCTAGGCACCCTGATACCTCCCTTTTACTTGTGCGCTATTATCAGTTTCACAGAGGGCTAAACTGTGTTCTCTCTGGTGAGCTTCTCAAATCAGGATTCTGCACGAAGGACTGCAAAGCTTGGGTCAAATGGCCTGTAGATGTTGTGGACCCATAAATATTCCCTCTCTTGACTAAATGCCAGATTACTTTGTTTATACAATAGCAAGGGCTATCCCACAAACAGAATCCACTCTGCTGGAGTGGTGGCTGCTTTTCCCATTGGCATTTGAAGACCTCATTGGCCTATCTGTGGTCTGACTGGTATTTCAGACATTATATTAACACTGGAGAAAAGAAACATAAGCAAACCTTCCAGGACTGTCTTGAAAGCCTGAGATGGGCAGGAACTCAGCTTCAAGCAGAAGGGACAACCAAGGTGAAGGTCCCCTAGACTCCTCTCCAAAAATATGACCTCTGTAAAACTATCCAAGCTGATCTAGGAATAGACTATGTAGTTTGACAGCAGAGTCTGTTGAATCTGATGGTCATTTATTATCTGCATAAAATTGCAAATTGAGACAAACCTTTTCCTGTGGAATACTTGGCATCAGAATGAGTTGGTCCTGCAGTTACTTCCCATGATAAGGGAGATGCAGGGCATTGGTCTCAAGTCACTGCTGATGGGCAAGTATTAATACACTATTACTGCTGTTGGGTATTAGGGTCCTGGAACAAGGAAGTGGAATTGAAGTGCTTTGCCTTGTCCAGTTTTCTCTTGTATAACTTTACAGATTCATACTGTGTCACAGAGTGGACTATGCTGTTCACACTAAGAACTTACTAATAGATTTCTGCCTCTTTTAATCTGGTTCTTACTCAAAACAAAGTGAGAGGTACATCTGCAGTATTATTTGCATCACTCTGTTTATGAATTGTTTGCTAGGATACACTGCACCCAGAATAGATTTTTTTTTTTTTTTTGTAATACTATTGTACTGGCTCCATACAGACACCACACATGCTGTCTCAGGAATGTTTATTAGCAGGAAAAGCAGCTATTTACCTGTTCATCTTCACTGTCTGTCCCGCCTAAACTCAAAGAGCTATGACGTTGAACAGGGTTGGAGGACTGTGGGATAAAATAAGGAAGAGGGTAAGTCAAGGGAAGTATCACATTGAATTTTGTGGGACTAGATTTCCAGTGCTAATTATGAGAAAACACAAAAGGAAAGGGGTAAAGGAAGGGTCAGAGAGTCTCTGCCTCACAGAGAAGGTTTCATTTGTTCACTGGGAATTGAACAAGAAGTAGGGGAAATTTATCCTGCTATAAGATAGGCCATGAAGGTTGACCACATGAGGCAACATATTTCATAAAGTTATTTTGACTGTTTTAGGATCTTCAAATGTACAAATGCTCATATGCTTACTCAAGTGCAAAATCATGCATCTGCTGTGAGAAGGCAATTCCTAAGAAAGAAGATAACCCTCTGATTCACATCAGGACCTGTTCTCCTCAGACTCGTAGGATTGCCACTTCCTGTCAATTCAGCTAACACACTTTTATTCCAAACTGTGAACTGTTTTATTCCAAAACCAGTAATTATGTAAGGTTCTCTTGCGGTTCCCATAATTTTGGTTTTCCTCACTAGCTTTAAAACACTCAAAATATCTCCTTTCACGGGTGCAGGAAACTCTCAGCTCTTGGAAGCTAGAATGGTATATTCATGTGTGCAGTGTGAGCATCTCAGCTTGTTCTCAGACTGCAAGTGTAACAGCCACAGTAACACAACAATCACCTGTGGATAATTAACTTCTTATGCTTTCTCACATATAGGTCTGCCAGGGGAGACTGCCTTGCCCAAAGGCACTGAGAATTGTCACATCAACTGAATTTCTCTTCTCTTTCCCTAGTGATAGCACTGGTCTAAATAAAAGCATATGAAATTGTGCTCAGGAAGGGTATTTGTACTTCTCACAGTGTCAAGTCCATAATCCACCTAGGTAATTTGTTCTAGTTTTGACTGATCTGTACCATTAGATTTTACCAAAAGCAAGCAAAAATGTCTTCCCCTTGTCCAAGCAGATTTTATCTTTTCTGTACAGGTGGTCATTGAAGGGACATAACAAATATACCTTGCTTGGTGAATCTGTCAGAACTTCATGAAGGGTTGAAATTTCAGGAGGGCTTCTAGGTAAACCATCATCTTCAGAAACTGCACCTGCATCTTCCAGTTTCTTTCCAGTTATAACAAGAGGAGGTGATCCAAGCCTGATATTCTGCTGCAACTGAAGCTGTGGTTGAAAATACATTTAGAATATAGACTCCCGATTACATTATTTATAGGGGACATTTTGGATGCTTTTACCCCAGTTGCTTCCATTAGGCATGCAGAATATTTTAGTTAACAGAAATACCTGAAGAAGCAGTCCATTTACAGAAATTAGCCATAAATAAAATGTTACTTAGTTATGTTCATCAAGGACCCATCATTAGAAATGGATTCGGTGTAAAATTAAAATCAAAATCAGTCTTATTCAGTAAGTTATCAAAGACAGAAATTATACCATTCAAGTAAATTTATAGAAGTTTAATTCAGTTTAAATTTAAAACTTTAAAATTTCTAGATTTAAGTATTCTTTAAATAATTACATGTATCTGGATGTCCCCAAAAATCACATAAAGTATTGCTGATCAGCAGTTCCAACTGGAACTTCAAAAAGCCATTCCAAATATTGAGAGCTGATCACCAGCCTCTTCAACACAAGTAGCTGAGTCCCACTTTTTATACAAAGACAGTTTAATTCAATTTCTGGTCCACTGTGATGAACTGCTTGTTAATTATCCCCAGCACGGTCCTTTCTACAGCAAGAATGAACAGCCAGGAACAACTTTGTAAAGGAGTATGGGGATTCTTTTCCAAGATTGCACAAAAGAATGCTCTGGCAGGCCCTGACCCTAAAAAATAAAACAAAGTCTGCAACCTCACAAGCAGACAGATGTTCTCTCAAACTAAAAAAGTTCAGATCTCAGGAAACACCATTACTAAAATTCTTGGCTTAAGCCTGTCGGCTGTCCAAGTTGGAACAGAAACAAGTCTGAACAAAAATTCTCTCCTTCAACTAAAAATCACTCAACTGAATATTCCCAAGATAAATATACAGACTTGTTGGGTTTGTGTTGTTTGTTTGTTTTTTTCTTTGCTTATTAAACCAGATTGGGAAATTCTAGGCCTAATTTGCTCTCTTCTGGAAGCTATGCTTTCATTCATACCACTGCAAAATAGATCTAAACAGCTTCCATTCTTATTCAGCAAGATTCATTTGGCATGTCATTCCTACAGATCTAACAGCCACACGGGGTAGTACAATGCTACTCTTTAATCCCCCAGTCCTCCAGGTCAAAAAGCTTTCTTGCTCTTTAACCCACAACAATCCAAGAAGTATCACCAATGTGATTTGCAAAAGCAGGACTGAGGACAAACTGCATGAAGAACGAGACATACAACATATTTGTGCACTTCATGAGAAGGAAAATACAGAAAGCCAACTTTTCTCTCTTTCACAACTTCCTATCTTTGCCTTATTAAATTTATTACATGCAGACAGCAAAGTGTTGTGAGTGAACTCTCAGAATTGACAGTCTGTTTTCTACTGATAGCAGCTGATTTAAATTGCTAAGAAAGTAACAGCTTTTATTAATGCTTGGCTTTTATTCTGACAAGAGTCAAGCTCAAAGATAAAGGCTGTCTTTTATGGTTACAATACAAGTGCTGGCAGTATTATGTTACCATGCAGGATGATAGACAGATGAAGAGAAGGCACAGTATACTGTAGGTAGCATGAAAAGAGGGTTTTTTCCCCCAACAAAGTTCTGTCATATATAAACATGATTTCTCCTGCTACTCCTATTGTTATACAAAATATACCCTGAATGGAAGCTTAGCCTATTTTGCAGTCTTATGAAGGAACAACTCCCTCTGTGAAGCTCCTGTTACTTAACATGTGATGCAATTGTGTTTTGCAACATGAAGCTCACACTGAGCAAAGGAAGAATTTCAGTGGCCTTTTGCTGCCTTATCAATGGTTTGTTTTCAGTCTCTGTAAAAGGTTTAAACATTTATCTCAGTGCTCCAAGCAGGGCAGTTATTTAAAATGCAATTAATATAACCAACAGTTGATAAGGAAGCTGTCAAGGAGGGTTCAGTATGTGCCTTTGAAGAAGGAAATGACCTAGCAGAATACAGCATCCTTTGCTGGCAGAGATCAGAAGAATAAAGATATAAATAAAGCTGTCACCAGGAGTGCCCTGACACATCTGTCACCCCACACACTTATACAGCTGCTGCTGCTAGCTTGTACAGTGAAAACATCATAGCCAGAACTACCAAAAAGAATAAGACATAAATAAAGACAAATAGTGTAATGTACACACTACAGTATAAATAAATGGCCTTAACCCAAAAGCAGTAGCTATGCTGAAAAGAATGGAAATCCCTTTGGAAGAGTACACACTCATTAAGGAAGATTTCCAAGGATTCATGTCACTCACACACTATGAGGCCTGGGCAAGGCTGAAAGTGCCAGGACCGCTCTAAGATGCAGCTTCCAAGAGGTAGAATAGATCCAAAAGCAATAAATATGGCTATGGACACTTCAGCCAACAAAATCTTCCGGCACACAGCAGAGCAATCAAGCAACAGAGTCTCCTGAGACAGCTAATATAGAACAGCACCATGAATGACAGCACAATGTTCTCACCTGCAAAGTTTTCACTCTTCCAGGCATGTTTCCTCGAGACAACATGTCACTTGCCACATTTCCTGGTGCAGACTCAAAAATGAAGACACTGTCATGGGACAAGGCTTTGTTTCCCATGCTTCCTTTGGGCCTGGAAAAAAGGAAGAGTGGTCACTACTTCACCAGGGCAGAAGGATCATAAAGAGGCCAGGGTGAGATGTATCTAGCTTAACTTCAGATTTGTGCATGTTAGCTAAGGTAGGCATCACTAGTTCCTGGCTGCCCAGGGAGGTGGTGGAGTCACCATCCCTGGAGGTGTTCAAGAGGGGATTGGACGTGGCACTTGGTGCCATGGTTTAGATAGTCATGAGGTTTAGGGTGACAGGTTGGACTCGATGATCTTTGAGGTCTCTTCCAGCCTTCTTGATTCTATGATTCTATTCTATGATTCTATGAATACTCATTAGAGAGGAAGAAACACTTTTTAGGATGCTGAGAGATGTCTACAGCACAGAGGGGAGCGACAGGAATCCCCCATCCTCCTTTGGTGGAAATATGCCTAGCATGAGACATTCAGGATACAACTTTTGCAGTCTGATGTGTGTCATACCTGTCAGTCCATTGCATATTTCTCCTCTTCCAGTTCCAGCAGAAGTTTTTTTAAGGCCAGGCTGGATGTGGCTCTGGGCAACCTCATCTAGTAGAAAGTGCCCCTACCCATGGCAGGGGTACTGGAACTAGATGATCCTTGAGGTCCCTTACAACCCTACAGTTCTGTGATTCTATGTTTAACAAACCAGTCCAGCAATAAAACCAGTTCTGTTCACCTGAATCATGAACATCATTGGATCCCAAGCACAGGACAAAATGTAGATGGGACACATATCCATGGCCACAGTTACAAAGCTATCCATGGCCAAGTTGAAGTACCTAGGTAAGATCTTCCTGCTTTGCTTCTCTGCTCGCTGGGTGTTCAGTCTGGTGACTAGGAACTGACTTGTAATCAACTGAAATGGATTGGGGTTGCACTATTAGGTTGTATGGGGCAAGTTTTGCAATTGGGTGCCACAAGGAAGGCTCCAAATCTTTTATTCACCCAGTTCCACCAGCACATATACCAGGTAGGTATATTATTTTATCCAAAAGACCATAAAGATGGCCTCTACCAGGATTTCATTCTAGCATTTAACTGGAAAACAGCAGAGGATACTAGTGTTGTTGGCTGCCAGCCCTTGTAACCCACAAATTACAAGGATTCCTTGGCTCAGCTGCTGTGCAGGCAATACTTATTGCCTCTGAAAATTTGACTCTGGGTAACGGGATGATTAGGAACAGACCTCTGACATGGAAAATCCAGTAAGTTTAACACTTCTGGCAAGGAAATCAAATAGAGGAGGTCTCTGCTATTTGCCTAACCTCAGATTCTATCTTTATTTAGAAGAAAGACCAGAAACACAGTGAACTTTCATAAAGTAAATACACCATGTAAAAACCTCTAAACTAATGGTTCTTTTTTTTCCCTCCTGCATCTCCCTCTTTACATCTCCAGAGACAACAGCTCCTTTGTCTGCTTAACTAACCCTCCTGTTGCCCCAAAGGTATAGTCAGTCAGTACACAGTTATGCAAAGTCTCACAGCAGGGAAAAATAATTTTGGTCTATGTTTATGTTGTGTCAAGTACAATTTGAGCTCTTTCTCTCACAGCACAGGCCAGGCTTCATGCTTCCTCCCATCATCTGTAATAGCTCATGTCTGTATTAGTTTATAGGACAGTTCTACAGAGAAGTAAGGCACTTGCCTTATTTCAGCATGAGAGTGAATGAAACCATCCTGCCTTCTGTGTGTGATTTTAGAGTCCTTTTCAGCATGAAGGATAATTTATATGGACAACACATAATTTTACTGCATTCAGAAAGACACTGGCATGCAACTCATAAGGTATATTATTTGGCATATTTTGCATTACTGCAAAGAATGCATGTGCATTAGGATGTATTAACCTGTTTAATCTGGGATTGCCTTAATTCCTTTACTTTGAATTCTTTAGCAGTAAGAGCTGAGGTTTCATTGTTCTCGAGATTGCCAGTACAAGACCTGTTTCTTTCTTTGTCTCTCTGCATATGTATTGTATCTGTTTGAAAAGTAATTACTGTATTTTCCTCTGGAAGCCACAAAAAGACCACTGGATGACTGGATTAAGTAACAGAATTAACTGCTGCTTTAGTACAGATGAGTCTCTTAGGTGTAAATATACGTTTGTGCGTAGTTCCAGGTAGCATATTTATATTTGCACTGAAGGTAAACTGTTAGCTAAATCCCCAGATGTTTCAGCCACTGTATCTTCATGTCCATTTGCCTGCACAAATGCTCAACTTATTCATGTGTATCACCACTGAGCTGCCAAGACTGAGGAGCTGATGGGACTCTAGTCAGTGGTAAAACTACTCCTGAAGTCATCATGGCTGTGCCATCTTCCACTTCTTATTGCTGCAACCCCACTCCTTTTATTAGTGTTTGAAGCAGGGGAAAAGAAGGTGACACAGTTCCTTCTCAAAGGCAAGTGCAGCCTGCCAAGGGAGTGAGTGCCCATTACAAATACCAGGACAATTTTAAATATTGCCCCAGCAGTTTTTCGTACTCAAAGCTTTTTAACTGCAATAAGGGACCAAGTTTTCCTCTATTCAAGATCTTTTATACTTTTGATGATACCAAAAAGAAGTTATCCACAGCACATGCTTTAACTTTTCCATCAAAGCTTTTCCACTTCCCTTCAAAACTCATGCCTTTCAGAAGATAAAGAGGCAGTGACACATAATGCTCCCTTCCCCTTCACAGATGCCAAATCCCTCTGATTCCTTGACATCCAAGCACATCCCTTTGGCTGTTATAAGAAGCACTAAGCACATCTAGGGGTCTGGTCTCCAGTTAGCATTCAGAAAAGTTAAATTTTAAAAAGATTACATGTGGGGGTTTTAAAAATAAATAAGGGGTGGGGGGCGTGTGTGGGGTGGAACTAGAAAACCAGAACTTCTGCCTTAAGAACAAACAAACAGCAGCATTGTTCTGGATTGCTTTTGATATTCTGCATGTCAGAAATTGCAAAGCTCAGGGTCCTGCTATAAAATCTTCACAAGCTGTATTTCCACTGGCTTTCAGGATCAGGTTTTGGGAAGGAGTATTTAGCTCAATCTCTCTAGGTACTTACAAACCATGCTTATGCCATGCAGGGTTTGATGATCATAAGGTTTGCCAGTAGCACAAACATACCATCTAATTTTTTGGATAGCCCATGTAATCCTACCTCTAAGGGGGGAAAAAACAGAAGGGTTTTACTCACTTCCTGATCTCTGATCTTGCAAAACAGTTCATAACCACTCAAGGACAGCACTGAGGCAAACAACAATTGGATTTGATGTACTTGGGTAAGGGCAAAAGAAAGAGTTCGCACCCACACTGCCTCTGGAGCAGACAGTTGATTGCAAGTCAGATCCCTCCTAAGGGCTGATGGGCTAAGCTCGGTTGTTCCTCAGCTTTTTGGACTGGGTTAACTGAATCACTCTAATCTCCCTTACCCCAGGGAACTGGTTGTGTGGTCACTTACTCTGTTGCATTATGCTAACACACAAAATCGAGAGATTGCTGTTTCATTCCCAGATAATTTCCATGATGCAGTTGCATAAACACAGCAGAGAGTGGGGAAAGGTGGGGCAAAGAGGAACAAGCACTCATGAGAAAGTATCATCTACACGCTGTGCCACCAGAGGAAATGCAGTGTCTAGCTCCACCAAATGCCTTATTCGATAATGCAAAGCATTTGGCAGCAATGCTGATTTCAGCACATCCCACTCAAGTCACCTATTCATGCTCTCTGTTAGTGTCACATCTATCTAGTGTCCCCTCCACCAAAACACAATAAACCATAGGATGTGGCTGGTGTTTTGTCACATTTTGTTAGTCTGCAGCTCCACAACCCAAAGCTGAGGGTAATTCAAAGAGAGGCCTGGCTTTACTAACAGGGGAATATGAGGAGGATAGGCAATATGGAAAACAGCTAAATTACAGGTTGCCAGATACCAATCCATAACACCCTTGGCAAAGAGACATAAGCATGTTCAGAGGGTTATCCCATCCCAGATTCAGTCAGAGATGTACAAACCAAACATTGTGTAGTTTAATGGTCTAAAGTTATCATTGTTAGCAGAGCAAGCTAATAGCTTGTACTACACTGAAAGAACTGGAAAGAAGACAAGGTTTTGAACTAACATCATCATTCAGGGATCTGAGAATTGTTCTGGACACATCTTAAGGACTTGCAAATCTCATTCGCATGCACAGCTCTTCAGGGGCAGCTGACACAGAACGAGAGGCCTTCAGCTGTCATCTATACATAAATGTCTACGTAAGCAGTGATCTCATACTGATAATACAACAAAAATACTTCCTTCTCTTTACCACAGCCATGACAGAGGATATTACTGATGCTAAAAGACAGCAACTCAACTTCATATATATTCTCTGTACTAGCACCATTCAATCCTCATCTTGTAAAGTTGCTGCTGATCAGACCTTCCAGGATGGATTTCAAATACAAAAAGCAATCAAACCAATCTGGGCTATCTGCAGTTTTAGACTAAGAGGTTAGATCATCCCTGTCTCTGGCTGCCCTTCCCCTCCTCTCCAAGCTGGCTTTTCAAGCACTAGCAAAGAGGAAATTCCTGGAATTCCTTCATCAGCATTAGGGCTTGTTTTGCACAAACTTGGACAGAGGTTGATCCTAAAGGGCCAACTCACGCTTTCATCCAACTGCTGTGAGAGATCTGTTTTTATTTATTTATTTTCCTTCCCCACCAGCTTACCCAGCCTCCTTCGGTGAATGAAGTGCAGTAGTGTCAAGCACAGAGATGCTGACATCGCTGCTGGACTGGCTAGGTTTTAAATTACTCTCCCCCCTGGGAGGTGGAGGTTCTTTCCTTTTCTTCTTGGCAAAGAAGTTCTTGAAAGTCTGAAATTTAGATTTTTTCTTTCCTGCAACATGAGAAAAATGAAAATTTATGGAAGTTGGAGGTGTTGTTTGGCTTGGATAATGTTATCTCTTAATTTCTAGAGGAAGTGTCAAAGCTAGAGCAGCCCATTCAGTTTTAGTCAGCTCCTTTGTAAATAATTCAGTGCTGGAGTCCAGTGAAAGGCGAAGCTGCAGTTCTTACATTTGCTGCCTATGAAGCAATGATGGCATCAAGCTAACAATAGTGGTGCCTACTTAGGTTCCAGTTTATGAAAAATACACCTTAAGTAGAGAATGGATCTTCCCACAGCTCAACTGTGAGCATGCCAATTATACCTAATGTATCATCAATAAACCAGTTGATGTCATTGTCTTTAACTCTTGTTGTTCTTTACTTAGCTATTTCAGTTTAGCTCTGCTTGCTCTTTACTCAGTGCTGTAAGGAGACCCCCTGAAGAAACTGACAAAAGAATTTATAAACTCTAAACCTAAAATTAAACCACTGGCCCAAAATAAAATCAACAACTCCTCCAAGGACCAAGGATCAAATTTAAATTAAGATACTGCCCTGTAGGACATGAAATCCCCACACAGCAGCCCTAAGAACACAATTAGAAAACTGTTAATCTGATTTCAGATTTTCCATTGTCCAAATAAAATACAAAAATAATAAAATAAACCATATGAAACATCATTGACTTATTTCATTTTTAATAACCTAAGATACTTTAATATTATTATTTCTATTGTCATTCATCACGCAAATGCTTCATTTTGTCACTGACACAATGAATTGAAGGGTCAGTTTGGAGTGGTTTGGGTCAAACTATTGTAGTAAGACCCCTGTGATTGACTTAAATACATAGGCAGAGCAATAACATCACTGCACATCTGAGCCAAATTCATTGTTCAAATAATACTTTACAGAAGTTGGCATAATAAATGCCCACAGCTGGATGATTCCTTCATAAGCAAGGCATTATTTCAACACAATTATTGTCTTCTCCCACCGATGATTTAGTCAGTGATGCTGTGTCTCAACGTGTGCCCTGTATGTGTAGGGATCTCTGCCAGAGGGCCTTATCTGGGCTGAAACTGTGCCACCACCCAGCTGCATCAGACAGTAGCCACTGTGAGAGGCAAACAATGATACTGAGACCAACTCACCCTGTCTCCTCCCTCTTTTGAGACCAGTGCCAGCACCATGTGTCAGGACATACAAGGACTCTGCTACACTGTCCAGCATGGATGGATGACATGGCCACCTCTCTGGGAGAGCAGCAGGGAAGGTCTGCTCACTGCTTTTCAAGTGACTTGGGCTGTCACTGAAGCCAAATTGTCTTTCAAGCCATGTACAGCAAAACTACCAATGGAGTCCCACTCACCTTAATAATAATGGCACTTCAGTGGCAGCTTTATCAGTGGAAGACCTTCATATCTTCCACTGCTGCGTTTCAGGCAGTAAGTGAATGAGAGAGCCACAGAAAACATACAGGTTATACTGCCTGTCCCAGACTACAGAGTTGACCCCAAGGCTTTGGGATTTGTTAAGAGTCTCACAGGGCTCAATGAGTTTCATGCTACACCCACAGCAAGAACCAGTGAGAGAAGACAGGTCACCAGGAACCAGAAGACCATAGTATCTCTCATATAGAACAAGTGTGTTAGTGTCCTTTACAGAGTCTTCAGAAATGCCTCCCTACCATTACTGCCCTTTATATCAGCAACTGGACAACATACATGGTATTCTCCCAGGAAATTTGTCAAAGCTGAGTTGGTTTATTTTAGATGAGAAAAACAGAAGATTAAAAAAGTTTCATGAAAGCAGTGTCCAAAATTATCAATTCAGCAATGTCTGCTAACAGTTCAATGATTCAAAGAACAAAATGGAAAGGACAGGACAGGACATTGCTGTGTAGACTGGTCAATGATACAGACAGAAAGCAAGTTCGTTTCCAGTGCAAATACTAAAGAGCTTAATCAGGTGCTGGTACTTCCAGAAAACCAAAGGAATGTTTAAAAGAAACCAAAATCACAACACAGTAGCAACAAGAAATAGAAGTAATCATAACGACATTTAAGAGAAACAGACACAAGTCCTACCACAAAGAGTAACATTGTCAAGGTAATACTCCAAATACTTGTTAAGATCAGAAGTGGTGCTAACTTCAGAAGGGAGCCCATGGATTTGCAAACACTGGCAATTAGTAAATCTCATCTGGCACAGGAAAATGCTTGGGTATCATTGTGCAACAGAGAGTCCTCAATGCAGATACATGAGTTACTGCAGTGCCTTCTCTAGCCTCTAACTCATTACTGATGTGTGGTGCACACTCCCTCCAGCAGTAATTCCTCTCAGCCACACTAGCTGCATTCCTTCAGCTGTTCCAGATGCAGGAGAAAACATGAAGTTTCCTTGCAGTTCCAGAAGATGGGCACTTGCCATATCATTATACAAAAAAGATAAAATCACTACTAGACACTCAGTGCTGCATGCAGATGAACACTGTGGGCCTGCTCCATGTGAGAGCATTTGGACATAAAGACACAGCTCAGAAAGATGATGTTCATGCTCACTTCCTGCCGCCAACAGCTGTGCACTGCTTTTACACAACACATAATTCAGAGGTGCCTACACTTCAGTGCACTGTGAAGCTGCCCAACACATCACTAAACTGGTAGAGTGCTCTATGACCCAAACTAATAATATATAAGAAGATCTAATTACTCAAAATGGAAAAACTTCATTGCATAGCAAAAACCCTGTCAAAGCAAGGAGAGAAAATCCAAGCTCAGACAACTATGCCTATTTCCCCTTCCCACTGAAGAATAATGACTCATGATGTTTGAATTCTTACGGTTACCAATCTTCATTTTAATGGCATTAAATATTAAATACTAAATTTAATGGCTACTGCCCTAAAAAGCAAAAGCCTTTCCATAAATTAGCTTCTTATGCTATGATTTAGTCCACTGTTACAGAGTGTTTCTCCTGTGCACAGAGAGAATACATGCCTTTCTGCCCTTTACAAAACAGAAGGATCCATCAAAGAAGGCACAACAAGCACCCCTTCAAGCCTTAAAGTCCTGCTTTTGAAAATCCAAGCTAGCATCAAAAAGAATATCCTCCATCACATTACAGCCCTCCCATACTGCACATTAAAAGATCCTTCCCATAATACTATCAGCTGACAGAGCCACACAGAATTTTTTTTTTACATTACAAATCCCAAAATGACATTGAAAAACAAGTCACTACAGAACCCATGAGCTGAAGAAAACACATCTCTGGCTTCCAAATCAGCTATACATTTGGAGAACAACTGCTTACCTGAGCACTCTTCACCCCTGTTGCCTCTTTCAGGTGACTGTGTGACCTCTGTTGGGCCTGTAGCCATGATATAGTCACTGAAATAGAGATGAAAGAAACAGTTAAATTTTAATCCACCTTCCCAGCAGAATATGGTCCCAAACTAGCATGAAGAAAGAACATGGCTGGATCCTTTCTGCAACTGCATGTTCAAATGCTCAGCACAAACATGGCTTGCACATTTTTTTGTACTTCAGCCACAGAACTTCTCCTCATGTTTCAGTAACACTTACTTCTCCAGCCAAAACTGACAAACCAGTCTAATTTCTTGCCAGTACCTCTCTCTTTTTAGGAAAGACATCATTAAACTTGCTCAGCAAAGACTGTAATGCTTCCTGGTCTCAGAATAATGAAGCTCTACGATTGCTCTTTGTCAGAGAGTGACAGCTCCATGCGACTGTAAAAAACATCTTAAATTAGTGTTCTGCTGCCGAGGGTTCATGTATTTCAGTGTCCTCACAGCAGGCATCAGGCTAGCCTGTCAGCATTATCAAAATTAGTTAAGCATCAGCACTGAAGCATCATCCTGGGCTATGCTACATTTGTGGAAACCAATAGATCAAATTTATTTTGGATCCAGTGCAATCAGCTTTTAGCCACAAGCTTTGAAACCTTATCGCAAGCAGGGCTATTTATCAACCAAATGAGCAGATGGCATCATCTTCCTCCCCGATGAAAACAAAAGTTCTGCCTAGTTTTAAGATCATTCAATGTTAACCGGCTCCACCTTGTATTTTCCAAGACTCCTAAATGGGTGTCTGTCAGAAACAAAGGAATTCAGCAGCAGACCACAAGAGTTACTCTACAACTGTCAAGCAACAATGGAAATGTGACAGCTTATCAGGGCAGCTCATAAATGCTGTCCTTTGTTATGCAAGATATCTAGGTGATACATTTACAATTAGCAGTTCCAATACGTTGTGTCAGGACTTAAAGAGTAACAACCTTTACAAACAAATGAAAATACCCAGAAACCAATCCTACTCCTTTTTCTGCACAGACCTCATCTAACAATTTTCCACCTCAAAGTGGTCTAACAACAGTGCCAAGTATCTCAACAACAAAGATTATGATTCTACACTAACGTGACCGAGGAGGTAGAAGCAGGGCTCCTGTGAGAAACAGACCACAGAGTGAACTCTCCCTGTGCTAGCCATACAGATACGCAAACTGCCACACTGCTGAACTGTAGGCAGAAATGAAGGAGACAGACTCCAAATTTCTTCTGGTTTGTAACAGATCATCTGTGAGCAGTGAACACAGGAGTGCATTAGCACATTGTAGTTCCAAACAATCTCATCTCAGCTTAATAAAATCAACAAAAAAGTCATTGCAGCGGCCAGGACTGATTATAACTTTTCTAAATAAGATGCACTGAGGATGTTTTTGAAATAATTATTAGACGATATTGAGAAACAACAAAAAACAAGACTTTTAATATTTTCCCTTTTGGATACTCATAATCCTTCAACTCTTCTCTCCCTTTTTCCCCATGTCTCATCACTTATCTGTGAAAATGCCTGCATTTCCTGCATATTTTAATTAAAGTGGTCATCAGCACTTTGTCATAGACCCTTTCTCTGTACGTAAAAGGAAAATTGGTTCAAATTTTCCCCTTCAACTTTATACACCGTGCATATAGATTATGTTAAGATTTTTCTTGATGGAAAGGGAATGCATTTGAAATAAAACACTCAGCAAATCTGTAAGGACAAACTGGCAAGTCCCCAGACTTATGTTAACAGAATGTAAGTGGGCTCTTCTAGATCTCCAACTTCGGCTTTACCCTTGTTCAATAAAATCAAAGCAAGAGAAAATGCTGCTTTCAGATTCAGCTTCGTTTTTACCAGCTCTACGTTTATTTAAATTCCTCAATCATCTCAGCTGCTCACTGAGAATCCTTCAAGTCTTTGGAGACATTTTGACTGCTGTGTTTATTATAAGTGCATGTTTCCAATTGCTGTTATCTTTTATACAAGTAGAACTATAACTGCAAAGCAGTTGCAATTATAGTTATGCTCCAAGGCAGTCTCTTTGCAGTCAAATCAGCTCCTGCATTAACTGGATTTTGTAGCTGAGTTCTCTGGGGCATACAGAGATCAAGTGTCAATTGCAGGGCTGCATCCCTTGTTTCCAAATATGCCCCACTTAGGACCTAATGGTTTGGTGCTTTTATACTTCATCACAGTATCATCTTTTTCCAGTGAACTGAACAGTGACTTGTGGTGAGGGCAATCATCACAGAGTCTTCCAAGCTCTAAGTATGGAAGTGGTGAAAAAAATCCCAAAACCTATTTACAACGAAGTCTAAGTTCCATCATTAGAAGCTCCATGACATACCTGAAGGAAAGATGGCAAATACACAACACTTAGAACCTCAAATTCTGGTGGCAGTCAGTTGTACTTTACAGAGAACAGCTAACAAATGTTCTGAGCAACAAACCCTAGCCTGAGGATGATTGTAATGGAGGAGAAGAGGACAAAACCACATCAATACAAATCCATCTGACTGCACAGACATTAACTAATCGAACTTTCAGACATTCACCACTTCCAGACCTTAATGATAGCTGACAGTGTCAGGATGTACCAATATCATGTAGGTTCAGTTCAATCAGCTGTACTAACCATGTGCACCCCAGAGCACTGTGCCATTAGAGACAAAGTTTTAAATACTGTGTGCATATGGATTTTTTGTGATAAAATCAGGGTAAATAAATGGCTTTTTGGAGCAGTATTTCTGATAGTCTTCAGGCTAGGAGATGCTAGAGGACAGCTGGGAGAAGGAACTAGCAGAAAGATGAAGGAGACTATCTTCTCAGTGGAGGAGCAGTCCAGGCAGAGCAGTGACAGATTGACAGCTGTCAGCCAAAGTAGTGGAGTTGTCAAGTCTCATTTGGTGTTTGCTTCCCACTAGAAGTGGAAGAGTGAACACATTTCCCCAGTCTACAATTTTCTAATCATGTTCTTAATCCTCTCTCAAACCATATCTGCCACAATGTATTTTAAAGCAATAAAACTCTGTGCTCACCTGGTTTGCTGGTTTAGATATAAGCTCCCTGCTACCCATACAAAACTTCCATTAACCCCCACTGTGTGCATTCACTTGGAGCTCTGCAGTTCATGAAAGGAACTAACGAGTCTTAAGAAAAAAAAAGAAATCTCCAGAAAGAGGTGAAATATCCTTGTCTCCCTTTTACAAACTGTGACAACTGGACAGCTATTTGGAGTGGAGAGGGCAAAAGAAATGAAAGACACAGAGTGGTGTTCTAACCATTCCCTTTTCCCAGATGAGTACATTAGTGAATACATACATCATGGGGAGAATGCTAAAAGAAGAAAGGACAATTCCCTTTCACTGCTTGGTCTGTGTATTTAAGGACTCCTGAGAAGTTAACACTGAACAGAACTCAGGTTTCCTGCATTTAACAAAGGACCAAGACAAACACAAATGCTTTCTGCTCAGCCTCTGAAAAGGGACACAGCCTCCTGGCTGGCTCTCCAGTGGAGCAGAAGACTTGGAGACTGCACAGCAAGCAAGCATCTACCCATCTACACTGTTTCTTCAGCTTCAGTCTGATGCTTCTGTATAAGCATCCCAGAAGGCCTTATGACAGAGAGACCAAAGGAGACAGTGAACCCTGAACAGCCTTTTTCCTGTCAAATAAATGCTTGAGGAAATAAAGGCTCAATAATAGGGGCACTGTGTTCAGTTAGCATCATCATAGCCTATAGAAGACAGACAATGGCAAGCAGCACAAGAAGTGACATTTTTGCCTGGAGCTTTTGAAGGTAAATTTTCTTCATGCTACAAAAATTATTTGAAATTGAGCTTATGCTCCGGATTTCAGATCACACATTCTGCTCAGCAAGATAGATCAGCACAGGGAAATGCAGGCCCCTCATCTGCTCCTCTAGGCCACCACCTGCAACCAGCCTCCCTGCAAGATGCACTTGAAGCTGCTGCAGACATCAGAGAAAGCCCATCTATTTCTCCTGAGCACAGAGTTTCATACAAATACAGAATGCAGAATGGTTTAGTATTCAGAGTACATTCTGCAGCAAAAGGTGACTGACCATTTTTACTCTGTTTTATTAAAGCACAATAGAGGATTTTGACAAAAAGTGGTTGATTGCTTTCCTCTCTGGGAACAGGCTATCAATGAACCATTAAATGAAGTTTACCCTCTTCAAGTCCAATGAGTAGGATTTCAAAGTCAATCATAACGCAAGAGCAAAGCCAGCAAGATATCAATTCAATTTTCACAACCCTTGAGCATATCAGAAACTCAACAAAGCTCCCTTTGCTCTCCATGCAATGAGCCAGGTGACTGCACTTTCAGGTCCATGTTCATGAAACATGCTGAATATTGTGGCATCCTATAAGAAACTTTGCTAAACCAGGGTGTGACCCAACATGACAGGAGGAACTGGGATCTAACCTTGCACAGCTGATTCTGTTGTGCTCTGCTAGAGCAGTGCTTCTACTACTCCTGACATGTAAGTCTAGACTTCTCAGATGAAATTCTCAGGGGTTTTTGCCAGGCCATGGCTGGTTTAGATAGGCAAAAGAGAACAGCACAAACAGCAGTGCAGTTTACATTACGACTCTTGCCACTGATAACAGTGAGGGGAGGAGTTGACAAAGTTAATGAATGTTGCTCTTGTAATTTTCATGGAAGAAAGAAAGGTTTAAGAAAGTTTAAGGTCTTCTTCAGAGGATCTCAAAAAATACAGCAATAGTACCCATCAGGAAGTCTGGATAAACAACTAGATAAGATTTAATATCAGCAAAGTACTCTCCCAGGATCAAGGAGGAGGTCATAATTCCCCATAGCAATAGAAAACACTCAGCTCCTACCCTTGACAAGATGTCCAGAGCAAGCAACCTTTCGCTTGAAGAGATCTATTCACAGCTTTCACAATTTGCATTCAGACAACAGCCTCTCACTACACCTTGGCTTCTCCAGGAAGACAGAAGACTGGTCCAAATGTGCTGAACTCTTTTTACCTACAATCTGCTTTGAGAAGTCTCAAAGATTTCTGCTATTCAGCAGAGCCTGAAGCATTACGTGCTGCCCTCCTAGTGAGTGTGTGTAACAGTAATGGAAAGCAGCTGGTGGGCTGAAGCTGGCTTAAAAAAAAAAAAAAAGAAAGAAACAGGAGGAAATGCCTTTCATACAGTCACACAGGCTCAGTCTGTAATTGTGTGAGAAGCCAAAAGGATAAGAAGGGGGAAGGGAAAATGAGACAAAAGCGTTCATAAACTACTACAGAAAACAGTGGAAATGCACTCTGTTACTAGTCCAGGAATTGAGACTAAATGTCTCTGACCCCTGCCTGATGCCCCATCTCCATGAACTTACTCCCTCCCATCAGTTACACCATTTGCTAAACCACTGCAGAATGGTCTCCCTGCACATTGGAACATGACTACAGCATACCTACATAGACCTGTGTTACCTTAAATCTGAGGCAGGTACCAGTAGCAGAGGAGCTGTTAGTTTGTATTCGGCTCAAGAGGCCAAACTGAAGTTCAAGATACCATAACTTTGAAACACTTGGCAGCCATGCCAGACAGAGTGGCTTTGGACATGCCACTTCAAGCTATCCCCATGCACCTAACTACTCTGCAGTGCTTATTAGCATGACCTTGTGCAACTACTTTGTGCAGTTGCTGTCAGTGTGAGAATCTCCACTGCAAGTTTGCATCTGCTCAGACAGCAAATATCCATCTCTTTGCCAAAAGCTAAACAAAATGTTTCTGAATAGCCCATCCCTGATAACAACTTATCACATTGTTCTTCCAGTGCATTTTCTGGTCTGCATCAATCCAGAGAAACATGACAGGACTTCACTCAAATTAAGACTGGCACTAACACAGTCATGATCTTAGCACATACAAGAGCTCAGCCAGTATTTTGGGCTAGGACTGCTTCCATTTTAAAGGAATGTACATTAAATGACCCAGTTGAATTGCACCATTTGGCATTAGCATAGGATTAAGTCAGTGCTTTTCCCATGTAGTAATTCTTTTTTCTTCACACTACCACACTGGGGAAATTTCAGGAAACAGCTGGAATAAGGATCTTCTTCCACTCTTCCTGAGAAGAAGTAAAAGAAGCAGCAGAGTCATCCAGCAACTGTTCTCAAGAGCTTGTGCATTGCCAGCAGCAGGAGACACTCTCAGATCTATTTGAAATGGACACCTTGGAAGTAGTTGGGAAGGAGGAGGAACATGCATTTAAAAAATCAACAAGGATGTAACCAAAGGCTGCCTTTGCCAACTTAAGGGAACTATACCCAGTATGCATTACTGTCTTTGGAAGCAACTTCAAGAGCAAAGCAACAGGAAATGTCAAGTCACTATCACTTAACAGCAGACATGCTAGCAGAGTCAAGAAGTCAGTCAAGTGTGGGAATAAAAGTCAAGCTTATAGTCTTTGCCTCTTCATGTGGCAAATTCAACAAGTACATGTAACCTTCCATCCCAGACACGGGTGGTAGGCACAGTTTGCCACTCTCTTCTAGTTTGTCTGTGTGCTTTTTGCCTACCCTCCAAACTCCCCATTAATTTTGTTCTACCCAGGATAAAGTAAGATGACTGATATCTGACCTATAGCGTGCAGAGTTCTGGAAGCCCACAGGCAGCTTTGCAGGGCTCAGCAAAAGGTAGCTAAGGAAATGAGTTCACCATCAGCTGGCTTTAACAGGCTCTACAGGGGCTTGAAAAACTGTTTGAGACAACTCCATGGAAATCGCCAATATCTGCAAACTGTGAAGGTGACAATTATTAGTTTAGACAGTAACACCTTTGAGACAGTGGTCATCTTTTAAACATATCCTAGCAGATGGAAACTACTGTGCTGGGGCTTGGGAGAATTGGCTGATTTTCCTGGCTTTGACACTGGATAACAGGACAAGTTAATGGACTGCTGACAGTAGTTAAGGTACTTACCACTCAGCCTTGAGCTTCTTTACCTGAACTCAAGGCAGGTAAAGAACCTGGAACTGAGATGGTCAGCCAAGTCCACAGAAAGCTTAATGAGCCATATGGAGGAGCTAAGCACTACCTCCACTATAGGAGATCAACATTTGAAACCATACCAATTGAACTGTTAGCAAGTGCTACTACTACTCAAAGATAAATAACAAACCCCCCCAGATTTCATCAGAGGATCCTGCCATGCCCTTGTGTCTCACACCAACTTCCAAAACCTTATTCTCCCAAAATACGAAGAATCATTACATCTTAGGCACAAAAGAAACAGTCTGGAGACATTTTTACCAAATTAAGCTGTCTGAATACTGCAAGGGAAATGAGGCTGAAACAATAGTGAACTGAATTGCCAGAGCTGAAATGTGGGACTTCAGGCTACATCGAAAGCTTTCTGTTTTTTAAGGTTCTCCCAAACAGTCACTTATCTCTCAATTTGTGGGCTAAAGAGTAGCTTAAAGATTGGGGAGGGGGGGAATAAAATAACTTGTGATAAATCAAACAATGTCAAGAATTCAAAGTGCAGCATAAAAAAGAAGAGGCCAGAAGAAATCTCCAGGGTGAACTGCGTTACAGATTTTCACTCTGAAGATCAAACTGTCCTAAAACCAGTCAGCCATCTTTTGACTATAAGAGAGCAAATAAAATGCAGTCTTTGTGGTTTCAGAGGCTCCCTTTGGCAGGAAGCTCAGGAAATCTCTCTTCATGTGAAGTCCCCAAACCCAGTTGGGGCAACATCTACTGCCTGTACACACACAAAAATAAAAACAAAGCCAGCTCCTTCCTATGTTGAAATATACTGTGTCTGTCTGGCTAAACCCCCTAAGCTCCCACTGCCCATGGGTATTTCTGGAACTCAGACCCCATTTTGGCTCCTGATCAAAGAAGGCCTGGGGTGGCTTCCACGCTTGCAGAAGGAGCTCTTCTGGAGCTGTGTGTGAAGTTTGAGGGTCTCCCTTCTTTGTCTTAAAGAAAACCTCCTGCTGTCCCTGCTCTTCTCTCTCTGGAGCTTCAAGTTAGGCAGCTTCTGGAGTGTACTTGAACCACACAGAGAACTGTAAGAGCTAAGGGAGGTCAAGCATGTGTTTAAAGCAGTCCCAGAGCCATTTCTGTCCCCAGGGTATCTAGTAGGGGTTCTTTAGTATGAACAACCACTAAAAAGGGATCCTAGTTCTCTGGGATTCCAGACACAAATACTGAACCAGGATCATCTAAAATAAGATTATGTGAGCTAATGTTTTGCAGCAGTGGAATATCAAGCTGTATTAATCTGTGTTTTGCAGAAGGCAGGACAGAAACATCAAGGAGCAGAGAGGGCACATGACAGTAGAGAAACCCAGGAGGGTGACACCAAAGACAACAAGGACTGCAAGATGGGATACTGACAAGTAAGCAGTGAGGGGGAGCAGGGAAGGAATCAGATTGAGATATTCTGTAAGGTTTTCATAGGTCAAAGCTGCAGGAATAGAAGTAATAACTCAGTTTGCATTTTTTGAAGAAAAGCAATGAAATATCAACTTCTGGAACATTATTTTCACTAAACTGAGACAATGGAAAACAGTTTGACTGCTAGAATGAACCAGCAAACAATTCCTCTGCACCTCTGTCAGATCTGCATTTCTGCCCATGCACAGATAGTCTGATGATTAACACCATGGTCCTCTGCATTGTTATTCTGAGCTAGAGCAGTCAAATACATCCCATTTGCATCCAAACTACCGTGTAGATCGGGACTGTGTTGTGAGAGGAGTGGTACTTACAAGCCCTGGCAAAAAAAGCACGGTAACATATTTCTGAGAATGAATAAGCATAAATGAATTAATCATGAATAAAAGTCAAACATTTAGTCCAACAATTAGCACCAGATCCTTGAAACTTGGAGGCCAAAAGGAACAAACACCAAAAAAAGTGAAGCTGGAATGCCACCTCAGCTCTGGGTCAGTGGTTAAAAAGCAAAATCAGGTGGCCTTGTCTGCACAGCCAAGTTACCCTGCTCTGACAGAGTGCTACAAGCCCCTCCACAACAGTCACAAAGCCACCAACATGCTATAGCATGGTGACAGGATACAACAGACCAGAGGACACCCTGACACCTGTATGAATGCGGCAGCACACACCAGTATCACGGTACAGCTAAAGATGACCTGTGTGGCCCAGCTCTCAGCTTTTTATGTACATCGTGTTGGGCAAGTTGAGCTGACAGCACAACCCTGACTGTTAACACAGTGATGAACAGTGGCAGCTTCGCATCTGCAAGCAAAATCAGACAGGATATCAAGTGACTGCCTTTTTTTGTTGTTTAAACAGTGACTCCCACAATGGAACCTTGGAGGGCCACTTGCTATCTTGATACAAATAATTATGGATAACAAAAAGAAGATTAAAAAAAAATCAAAAAAGCAAGAAGTTAGTATTTTCTGATTCAAAATACTGCTTAAAAGTCCTTGATTCACAATAATTTTACCAGCCTTGGATCACATTAATATACGTTGTGCTCAACTGTTTTGTTACAGCAGCAACCCTTAGGAAAAACCTGGAGGAGGTGGGAAATCAGCCCTGTAATTACCTTGGGGAGTTTTCCTGCTTCACCACAGAAAGCCTTGTCTCAGATTTTCCCAAGTTTGGCTGGTAATAGGTCTAGGTGACCCCCACCAGCTCAGGTAGGTTAAGTACTGGAAGTACAACTTGGATCTACTGCATTTTTGTCCTACCTGTCTATAGCCAGATTTTAGCTTCTAAAGTCTAAGCCTTCACAACACAGCTATTAAACCTTCTAGACCTCAGTACAAGGAGGAAATGACAAATCAATCTTCCCCTTTGGTTGTCATGATACAAAAGTAGTCACTTGGAGCAGTAGAAGTTTCTGTATAGGAAGAAGCAAAATTATGAGAAGATTATTTTCATGGCTCAGTCTGGCAAAATAATGCAGACCAAAAAACTTGACAGCCAAATGGTGCAGAATCACACTCAGCAGATTGTCTCAAACCAATAAGCTTCTGCAACAGTACAAGAGAACCAGGAAGGCAGCATTAGAGGTGCACATCTGTCAAATGCTCAATACCTTGGTGATAAGGAAAGGGCTGTTCTACTGAAACCCAACAAACGGCCATGCCTGCTTGGAATTCCTCTGCCTACAGCCAGCAAGCACATCACACCACTGTGGCTGCTAAAACAAACAGCATCCAGAGAGCAGCACTAACAGAACGAGGAGGACTGGGAGACGTGGAGTGACTCACTGGTGTATTAAGCCAGAACTGAACTCCTTGCACAGAGATGAGTCAAATTGAATGAATGAATGAACAAAGAGAAATAGTTGATCTTTTTGTTAATAATACAGCACCATTGTACTAATTGTCCTCAACTGCCTGCAGTGCCATGGCTCTGCCACCTCCTGACTGCTTTTGTTTACCCTTTCTACTATTCTTGAGTAAGAAAGCAGCACTTAAGCCCCCATATATTTAATACCAGGCATAGCACTGAACGATCCCATTGTGAGCACTGTGAGAAACAATGCTCATAAATGTCATAGAATCATAGAATTGTTTTGGTTGGAAAAGACCTCTAAGATCTTCGAGTCCAAATGTTGATCTAACACCACTAATGCCATTAAACCATGCCTCAAAGTGCCAATCAATATTGGGCTCTAGACATATTTTCCACTCAGAATATATACTGCTGGCAGAAAAGACAGGCAATATTTGACAGTCAAGTGCACATGAACCAGAAGAACCAGATCCAGTTTTTAAAAAAAAAAGAAAAAAAAAAAAGTGGCCTGTTTGGACTATGCAATACCCTAAGCAGTGTTTGCTTAGCTTACCTTTGAGCAATATCCAGTATGCTACTGCACTGATATTAAGTCTGCCTCAGATATAACTTTCTACTGCCATGTCACTACTGGCACAGTATCTTAGTTGGACTGCTGGCCAACGTGCTTTGAGGAGTAAGGTGACGCTGCTCTACAGGTGAAAAAAAACTGGCAGCAATTCAGCCCATGCAAGCTCATTCTTACACACACTGTTCTACTGTTTTCAATATGCAATGAGTATTTCCTACTTTCTCCAAGGAACACAAGCAGATAAATCAGTAACGATGGCAAAGGAAAAATCCTGTGGCTAACAGATTTTTCAGACAGACAAAGAGAGATTTCATCTAGCTCAACATCCAGTCAAACACTCTGTATAATCGCCATGTTCAGGAATGTGTTTTGAAGGATTCCCTGGAGAGACTCACGATGCCCTCGGAGTCCTTTCACCTCAGCTCACTCTCTCTGACATGGACCCATTTGAGAGAGCTCTCCACTTTCCACAAACGCACATCTCTTCTCTTGTTCCACACTTTGCCTCTTGCAAGCTCTGAAAGCTGTTTATTGAAATGCAGTATTGCCACCTCTATGTGGTTCCAGGGATGTCTCTGCACTGGTGAGCTTGCTTCACTGGGCAGGAGCTAGCTTTCATCTTCAGATGTTTTCATCTCAAACAAAAATACTGAAAAACTGCTAATGAGTGGTTCTTGCCCTCATTGTGTTAAAAGGGTATACAAGAAAGACAGGTAAACAAACATATTTCAGGACACTGAAATGTTCATGGTAAGCATTTCATCCCACCAGAATCCAGCAGTCACAGACAGATCCATCACAGGACCATAGCTCTACCACAGCTCCCAGGCAGCAGGAACTCCAAAGCCACTTGGCCTCCTGACAACTGCTAGCCCCACAGAGCCTACAGACCACTGCTAAGCTGAGCCCTGGTGTGCTGGGGGATGCCATGGGGCATGGATGGCCAAGGAACACAGTGTCTCATTTTACTTTGCCTGTGAGTCTTGGAGAGATGCTCCATGTCTAAAATTGTGCCAAACAGCAAAGCATCATGGGCTGTGGACAGCCAGCAAACACAGCTACTTAGACCCCATGGCGATTACATGCCTCCAAAAAGTGAGAGGCCACAGGAGGCGAATGAGCTGCTGACAGAGAAGAGCCAACAGTTTTAAACTGCCCCTTTCCACACAGTGCCAAGTTGCTACTTCAGTAGCAGTTGGTGGAGCTTTAAACCACTTCCAATTCACTTGACAGTGTCCAAGCTAAAACAGCAGCTGCTTGCTGTGGATGGGAAACCAAAGGCTTTAAGGACCCCACACACACAAAAGCTGTAAAAACTGTATTTCACATCCAGGACAAAGGTACTTCTGGCACTCCTTCCACTGACCCCTATAAACCTCTCCAACAAGAGGGTTTGAGGCAAAGGTGCAGGAGAGAGCGAACAGACAACTCAACTTAGTTGGTGATCTATTGGGTGGACAGCATACCATCTTTGCAATAATCCCAGTAAACACCAAAATATTTTCCTGATACTGATCTGAACAGACTACAACACAAGCTGTGGCAACAGAGCAAGAGCACCTAATTCAGAAAAAACATTTTACTTGATTTAACTGTCATAACATCATTCTGCATTTGCAATGACTTTCACCTCAAGCAACCTAAAAAAATTGTGAAAATTGTACTGATGCATTCTTTGATCAACTTGCTTTACCCAAATGCTGAACTTCTTTGCAGGCCAAGAATGTACATCAACACTTTTTGACAATTTCATGCTATAAGAAAAGAACACAGTATCCCAGTGGAAGTGCAGAGCTTGGCATTGCAGAAGACATTCAAATTGAAATATGTTCATAATTCTGGAATTACTTGTTAAAAGCACTGTGAATATTGAGTGATCATATTAAGTGCAGACCAGTTTAATACATTTTCTTAGAGTCTATTATAAAAAATAGTTCTGAGCTGGCATGTAAAGCCTTCAGCCAAACATTTTATATAGTTCCTAACACTATATTTGTCTTTGGAAATTGGCAGTTTGCATTGACCATCAGTGAACCTTACTATTCAAACAACCGTATTTTCAGCTCATAACTATGTATTTGGCAAGTACCAAAAACTGAGGAACATACAGAAAGATCCCTCTACAGGCTTCAGAAACCTTCATTTACAACTAAGTCTAATATTCTTTTCTGACACCATATTAGGACCAAGTACAACAAAACTTTACACAAAGATAATGAGCTATAACCTTAGTGGAAGAACAATTTAAGATTATTCAGGTTGCAAATGCTGGTTAAAGAGAAATGTGAAAGCAACCTATAAAATTATTTCAGTGAAACAGCTGCCGTGATTGGGGCTGTGATGAAGAATTACTTGGATTAGGCTTTGGGTGGTATTTTTTATGCAATGTCTCATAAAAGAACATTAATAAAGCACAGGGACAGGATTCTGCCCAAAGATCAGTTTCAGCCATACATCACTGCAGTGTACCAAGACAGAGACTTTTATTTCCCATTACAAAATGTGAAGGACTGAAGGAACACGTGACAGCAGCACAGGAGAGCACCACACAAAGCAGCCTTTAAAAAAGCCCAGGTGCTTTAGCTGGCAGCAAAAAGCCTTGGCTGGACCTCTCTCCAAGTGGCAGCAGCAGGTTTCATGCCCTGCACTGAGCTCTATGCTGCTTTGTCGAAATCCTTACTGGTATCCAAGCCAATTGTTTAAAACATAAAATTCATTTCATTCCAAAATAGCTTTCATTCAGAAAGCAAACTAACTCGTACACGTCGAGTGACCACGTGAGGATTTGGGGAAGCTGTTTCAATGACCCATTTGTCCAAAAAGACAAACACATCATGTCAAATTCAAAATCAATATCTGGCTAAAAATAGTTACTACAGTTACTGCAGACAGTGTCTTAGACTCATTTTAACTGCCATTTCTCACAGCCAAAGCAGTGTATAAAATTTGTAAAGAATGCAAAGTATTAATAGTTGCACTAATCCACTTGGAAAACATCACAGGGTTGAAATAATGTCTGACAAATATAATCTGTATGTATATCAAGTGTAGAGACCTAACTGAAGAGTGACAAGAAAGAAGTTGTTAAAGAAAAACTCCTGTTCCTCACAAATCAGGTGGAGATCCAACAAGAAAGAAAAGATCATATGTCACGTGAAAGAAGCTTCATCTGCCCAGCCTTTATGGACTCTTTCTGCCTTCCAAGTTTGTTTTAACTACATTAGATGGTGGAGGTTTGGGGGAAAAATAACTCAGCATAAAGGAAACAATGTAAACTAGCATTTTTTGGTCAGTTCAAGTGTCAGTCCTCTTGCCTTCATCAGGACCCACTGTTAGCCCTTTTGCTACCTTCAATCACATTCTCCTCACCCCTTTATCTAAGACAGATTTATTTTCCAGATAATAATTTGCTCTCATAGACACTTACAAATGTCAAAGTAGGAAAAGACTCAATATGGGACAGAAATGCTAACTGAAATGCAATAGGGATTGCGTGCCTTTGAAAATGCACATTTCCATCAGAGTAATGTGATACAAACTCTAAGAGGGATAGAACCTTTAGGAGAGGGTCAGGAGAAAGAATGAATTGCCAGCTTTGCTTCTGAACTACTTTTCCCCCTCTGCTAACCAGGATTTACCCATGCATCTAATTATCAGCATTTACATCTTAAGCCTCAAGATACAAATTTGCTTGCCTTTCACTGTTCATTTTCACTTTCTGTAATCCCACGCTGTATGCAAGAATAGAGCCCTCTACAGTCTGCTGATGCAAAACATTCTCAGAAACCACTGTTCAGTTTTTACAGTAGAAAATTTTGTTTCATTCCTTAGCAGGGAGAATGCCAAAGGAAAAGCAGAATGTATCTTCATAGTGGTTTAAAGCATAAATACTAACACGTATTGTTTCATTCTCCCTTTATAATCTGCTCCAACAGAATATGTCAGTGAAGCATATATATTTATAATATATATATTTATAAGAATATATATATTTATATATATATTATATAAATATAAATATATATATATATATAAATGTACAGATAATATATATATTTATAAGAATATATATTTATAAGAATAAAATATATTTATTTTAAATACAACCAAATCTCTACACAGGGAGCAATTACAGAAACAAACTTCAGGTTGCTTATACAAAAACTGAGCACATCAGGTTCTCAAAGAGCATTTACTGACAGGTTTCTAGATGAACATTTTTTAAAAGCCAGTGTCCTTTCTCTGGATTTCTCATTTTTATGTGTTAATATATGAACAATATAGCTAATCAATAAGGAAGGGGACATTTTTTCTCTTGCTGTAATTAGATAGGAAAAGTTTCTTAATTCCTTTTTCAGTATTTCATGTTTATACACTTCTGAAGGAAAAAAGAGAGACCCACTTGCACTGATTTGGTATTTCATGCAGGACTGATTTTTTGCACTTCTGTACTCAGAATGGCTCCTCAGTCTCAAGGCATAAGCATTTTGTTCAGTGCTCCTGCTTAAATACAACAAAGACAAAATTTCAAAGTACTTACTACACGCAGCTCACTTTTGAAGGTGGAGGGGAGGGCTCAGCATGGCACTTACTTTTTACTTTTCAGGCAACCGTAGAATCCAGCCATAGTCCTTCCTGGGAGGCGAGTGTGCATTTAATTTATCCTTGTGTGTGGATGCCAGCACAGAGATTCTGCAGCTTTGTATTCTGCTCACCAAATGCCCACACACGCACACAAGAAAGCCAGCATGCCGATGCAATTACTAGCCAGATAAAGTTCCTGATCTGAGGCCCTCAGACTCTGCTGAACTGGGTCCAAGGAGGGCTGTGCCTGCTCCATAAATGGTTATGAATTGTTAACTCCCCCTTTTCCTGTCTCCTTCCAGCTCTTGGTAAGCACAGCATCCTAAGTGTAAAATATCAGATAGCATTTGATTCTGTCTCCCTGTGGGACTAATGAGAGGCTTGGTTGTAATTACAATGCGAAGAAGTCCTGAGGAGATTGTTATTGTTATTTTTAAGACAAAGAAAGGCTACAGAAAATACTTGCAGCATCTCTGAAATAACCACTAAAAACTGTAATCATTCTCCAGCATATCAGGGGTCTACAGGACCTTCCAGAATAGACATTATTCCACTCACTGTAAATGACAATCTATTCTAACAAGCAATTCTGCACATTAACAGGAAAATAAAACACCCCTGCAATATTGCAAGGTCAGGCAAAAAGCCTGAGTTTAAAAGTAGCCAGCCCACCCATATGAGAAAAATACTGCCTGGTGATACCCTCTGACAATACACTAACAGCTGTTGCTCACTACCACGACTAAGGAGACCCTTATTGGGTATGGGAGGAGGAAAATGGTTTAATGCTGGGGAATATAAACCTCAAGCAGTTTCAGTCACAGGGGTAACCCAAGCCGTGGGGACAACATAGCTGTAGACATTTCTGACATTACACTGAATTAAAGCCATTAAAATGAATCTGCATTGTGGCTGCTAATGACCTCTGTTGAGGTAAAAGCAGAGAGGTGAGGTGAGACATTGCTTGTGTTGCCTGCACACAACAAAGTCTTAGCCTGTTCCTGGACTCACATGTCTTGGTAAGAATCTCAGTTCTTGCTTTAAAAAAATGCAGGCATATTTAAATGTAGTAAGTTCATAACTCTTGTTAGGAAAGATTTACATTCATTCCTAAAAGATCAGAAGAAAACCACATTTATTTGTATTTCTCAGTTAGTACACAATATTTGAATACTTGGGTCTGGCAAGCCAGTAAAAGGAAGCTCTTAAAAATATTTCTATATGAGTTCCTTTTAAAGACATTGAGTAACAAGACCAGATCTAAGGTGGAACAGTTCTTCTGGAATACTAGGGGAAAAAAATACTTTATTGTAACATCTTTTCCATAAGACAGACATGAAATTTGAGAAGTATCCCTCTGGTGAGAGTCCCAGGTTCATAATGTGCAGAACTTTGAAATCTATGGGCAGACAACTCCATTTCTCTATTTTCTATAAAACCCCACACACAAAGTAAAGCCATGACAGAAATAATAAATGACAGCAAGTCACAAACAGGAACCAAACCATATTCTAGTCTAGTTTCCCACTTAGCAGGAAAGAGAAAGTCTCTACAAGATGCCAACTTCAATGTCATCCACAGAGCCGCAAATCAAACCTGACCTCAAGCAGATACACTTTCTCTTCCTCAGGAGAAGACAAAGAAGCAAACATACAGCAACACTAGTTGAAGTTTTACCCAAATGAGTTTTAACGTTGTCCTAAATTACTGCATTTGTCACAATGACTTTGTGCTGAACTCATCCTAACAGAAAAATGCTAGCTAGAGAGCACCAGTCTCCACCCATCAGAGAAAGCACACAGGAAAAAAAAAATCAAAACCAAAGCTCCAGTTACTGGGTAATGACCACCAAGAAAGAACTCCTAGACATGACTGACGAAACCTTCTGACTGGCTTAATGTACAAAACCTTGGATGTAGAGTTGCATCTGAAATCTGCCTGGCATTTAGTTCAGAAAATGCTGCCAACAGAGTAAGAAATGAAGACCACCTCATCAGAAATTCACTTTTGTATTTTAAAGCAAGAAAGACCACATGGCCTTCCAGTGGGAAGGTCCAATCCACTGGAAGGGTGTAATCCTGAATGGCTTTGGAAGAATGTCATGCCTTCAGCTGGTGTAGAATACAGCCTACAAGCTTCAAAAGATGAGATTTTTTTCTAACATGAAGCAGATTCCTTGTCTCCTAAACTCAGATGGTTTGCCTTCAGAATATTTTTCCCTTATTTATTTTCTTTTCTTTCATGTATTTTTGTTTTAAAGTTACTTATTTGAACATGGAACTCTTCATCTGTTGTGTTCTATTTAGGTCAACCATAGTTCTGTTCCCAGGAACTGGCAGTTTAGCAACACACATTGCACCATCCAGAAACCCCTTTACTTTCCAAGAAGCACAGACTAGTAAACAGTCATTAAAAATAATTACCCCAGGTCAGGATTTAATCTCCTTTCAATCTCTATCTTCATATCAGTCTCCAAGCCACTTCACAGTATCATTTATTGTTCACTGTTCTGCCTCTTTGTGATTAGCACAGCTCCAAATGGCTACACATTGAGCTTTTTGGGTACAAATCTGAAATCACAGAATCAGAGAATGTTTTGGGTTGGAAGGGACCTCCAAAGGCCAACTAGTCTAACCCCCCTGCAGTGACCAGGTGCATCCTCTATTAGATCAGGTTGCCCAGAGCCCTTTCGAGCCTGACCTTGAATATCTCCAATGACAGGGTTTCAACTAGCTCATTGGCCAACCTGTTCCAGTGTTCCACCACTCTCATGGTAAAACACTTCCTCCTAACATTCAACCTAAATCCTAAATCAACTCTAATTTAAAACCATTGCCCCTTGTCCTATCACTACAGGCCTTTGTAAAGAGTCCCTTTCATCAAAACTCTACATGCACAGGTAATTCACTCCAAGTAAGCAGTTACACACTGTGTCCCAGGTCTGACAATGGTCTGCAGGTCTGACAACAGTCACTGTGCTGACATTAGCTCTTCACTTGTTAAGTGCTAAAGTGAACATGCTGTTCTACTGCCAGTTATTTAATCACAGCTCTTTTAAGCTTGGAAAGCAGATGAACACCAAATAACCACAGAATACAGAGTTTGGCAAAATAAAGATGGTTCTTTAAAGATAGGGAAGAGAGTAAGTTTAAACACCTGGAAGCTGTATCAGATCTGGATTTCCTCTAAAGTTTTGTGGCTTGGCTGAAATAGCCCAGTCAAGGCCCATGTTAATTTGAAAATTATGGCCTTCCTCAATGAATTCTGCAAACTCACTGCTTTCGCTCAGCAGCCCAACATTGCACCACTCCTCTGTGATCACTACACATCCAAATCTGCCTCTCTTCATCTTCAGAGTCTGCAGGCAGAACAAGCAGCCCAGGTGGCTAGCTGCCCTGCCACAGTACTACTGACAGCAGAGCTCCCAGTGCCTGGTAAATTTCTTAATTTCTGCAAAGGGAATGGGAGAGGCAAGTCTGAGCAAGGCACAGCAACCCAATCACCAAGAAATGCTTGCAGCAAAATATAGCTCCTAAAATCATCAAGTTATTTGTTTCACAGGCACTTTCATATGTATCATTGCAAAAAAGGGCTCTTCAGCATAAGTAACCAACAGCAACTAATAATCCAATGGGGTAAACTGAGAGAGCTAAAACACCCTGGCACATTTCCACAGTCACTTCTTATACGCATAGAAGGACACAGGGTACATGCCAGCAGCCCAACAGAGGTGTTATGAGCTACACACAATCAGCAATTCAGAATATGTTTCATGTCCAACATCTGTTGCTTTTCTTGCAGCCTCTTGCAACTAGATCTCTACAGGCTAACCATCTCCTTGCCTTCCCAAGCTCTCGGACACTTCACACCTCAAAAAACGTCCATGCAAAACCGGCTTGCACACAGCCAGGACACATACACAGTACAAAGCAGCAGGGATCAGATGTCAGACAGCTTGGAAACTGTTTCCATCAAAAAAATGTAGGAGCAGAAATCTTACAGCAAACTGACAGACTATCATTTCCAATTTCCTGTGTATTTTGGTGCCTCTAAACTGACTTCTTATTAACAAGGCAGACTTTGGTCTCCCATTTTTAACCTTCAGCCTCTACCAAAATCCAGTCTACTTCCCTCTCTCCTAGCCACTGTAACAAAGTCACACGTGGACCGCATTCCTCTCATAAGTTTTGCTGGTTTGGAAAACACTGCACCTATCAGATGACAATTCACTGAATGCAGTTAGCAGCTGCCCCATGATCATAGCAATGGGGTGAGCTGTCATAGGGATCTACACACACTTGGATTGTACATATGAAGAATCTATGCATCTCCTACATGGGTGTTGCATTCGTACTCCTAGCAACGCTTTGCACTTTTCAGATATTTTGCTTCTCTCCACTCTTCCCAGTGACTGTCAGCCTGAGCACCACATGCCCTCCTGCAGTACCATGGGCCATAGTGCAGCTGAAGCTCTGCAGCTGCACAGACCCCTCCCCTCCTTTTAGGGTAGGGTGCATACCCTCAAACAACTGACATTTTCTATTCATTACTTTAACTCTGATAAAGTGACCTTGTCAGTGTCTGGACATCAAATGAGGTATTTGGGGCAAATCCTGCAGAATCCAAGTCCAGCTTCCAGTTCTGCTGTCATTACTATTGAGCAAAGAAGCCTAGGCTAATTGATAACTTTTAGATTAGATTTTATGATGCACTTCATCTTGCTCAAGTGCTTATAAAAAAGTGCTGTTCCCACTGAATCGCACGTGAAGCACTCCTTCCATTACAATCTGGAATAAACCTCCTACAGAAATCTAACCATAGTATTGCAAGTCACTCTTTCTATACCACAATTCTCTCTGCATTTGGCATGTGGATATTCACCTGGCTGCAAACATAAATGTGACTCTCAGGAATCACCTTCTGGAAGCAAAATTGGATTCAGCTTTCTTACAAATGAGATTTCCAGTCTGGCAAATGGGCCTGGCTTGGAAATCTTCAGTGAAAACCCTTCAGTGCTACAGAAATAGCTAAACATGCATCACTTTCAAAAGCTGCAGTATCAGAACTTTAAACAAGCAGGGCTGGAATCAAACACATACTCTGCAGAAAACAAAGCAGTGGAGATAAGAGGATTTTTGCCTTGTGGAGTTTATACATCCATCTGTGATTAATACTAGGAGGAAAATGCAGGTCAGAGCCTACCTCTGAAACTGAAAGTAGAGATTGTAGCCAGGAGCTTCTAAATATGCACTATATCAGCTTTTTAATCATGCATATAAGCCCAAAGAATTTGCCATGACACTTGCTCTGGAATCCAATTTCTGTATGTAGCTCTATTTATGTCTGGTTTAAAGCTTTCCGTACAATGTGTGGGATTTAGGGGATTTCTGTTGTTGTTATTCACTGTTAGAAGACTTCCTGCAAGCTCCTTCAATAAAAGGAGTATTTCAAAGAAAGCAGCAATACATATATCTCTTTGATTCCACTGTTTGGTAATTCAGAGTCTGAACTGTTTTTTTGAAGCTTACCACAAACAAACTGTCTTCACCTCAGAGGAAGAAGTGAGATAAATTTCAGTGAGCGGTATCCAGTGCACTACTGAATTCTAAAATATGGCCCAAAAGATGCTGCCATGCTAAATCTGTCCTTTCTGTCCCCACAGTCGAATGTGAACTCTTTGTGAATTATTTGGAGATGAAGATCGGCCCATGTGTCATTCAAAAGGTAATTTCACTTAGATTGGCAATAGGATTGTAGATGTAACCTCAGATATCAGTGTCAGAAAACATCAATTGCCAAACAGATATCACAGAGGAAGAGACAGAAGTGTTTGTTTGACATTTTACAAATCTGGAAGGGTTGACTTGCAAATAAATATGTTGTTTATTTATAAAGTAACAGCAGCCCAGTATACACAGACAATATTAGCCATGATGTGCTGCCTTCTCATGTATCTGTTTTTTCATAAATCCAAAATCTAAGATTTTAATGAGTCTGAATGAAAAGCAGATTATTTTTGACACAGTGGAAGAGCTTGGTATTTCCTGTGAAAATACTAGCACGGTCAGTATTTTATATACTGGGAAACTGTGGTCCTTTTGTCTAAAGGGGACTAGTGCAGAAGCTGAACAAAAGAGCTCTATTTCTACACATTCTGACTTAAGAAAACACCATGTTAAAAAATATTAAGTTCCAACAACACAACTTTTCCTTCTCAGTGTCCAGGAAGGCACCAATATACAAGACCATCTGGAAAGAAATGTGAGAACACAGTATGTAGCTACAGGCACATGGACCAGTGCCTAGACTAGATGTCAAACATCAGAGGTAACAGTTACTGAGTCTAAACAAACATCCTGAGACTATGTGAATAATGAATTGAGTTTTCTACACCCCATTCTTCCCAAATTCCCCTCAAGGGACAGATTCGGTCAATGTCCTTGCAACACTCTCAACAGGCTCCCTTGGAGACAGATCAGACCGACATTGCTACTAATGACTAATTGCCACTAGCAATCAAGTTTAATGACTTCCCATGTATATTAGTTCTGCAGTCTGTAGGCCCACCTCTTCAACAGAATGACTCTTGATTTGTTTGTACAGGTACAAGCATGAGGAGAACCAGGGACTCGCACGTCTGCAATAATATTTCTAAAACCATCAACATCCTGAATTTCAGCTGTGACTGAAATAAAAATTCAGAAGTGAAGGTCATGTCTGATACCATCTCACTGGCTGTTGGCTGAAGTAACAATACGGGAAATCACGGAAGCGCTGCTCTGGGGAAAAGGCTGTCTGACTCCAGTGCCTGCAAACACAAGACTAAAGATAAAGTGACCATTAACCTTCAGACAAGGGCAATGAGGTCCCACAATGTCCTGCCTGCAAGCTTTATTGTTCTAAGGGGAAATTAGCAGAAAAATAAGTCAAAACTGTATACTCTTGACATTTAACTCAAATTAGGAGGCAATGGTAACATTGTGCTTTCTTTGCTGGCTTTCCTATGACTAAAAGCAAAAGTACAGCACCTGTGTCATTCCACAAACTGCAAAATAAGTAGAAAGCATTGAATAATAATACATTTACTTCTACCACATGATATCTGCAAGATTAGTAACAGACACCACACCTGTGTCCTTCTGCACAGAATATAATGACTCCTTACTGCACATACAGTTGGGAAAACTGAGGCAGAGTAACTGAGCCAGAATCCATAAGCTGCAACTGAACCCAAAATTCCTGATGTCTGGAACTGCATTTTAGAGTCTTTGCCCATCCTCCCTCACTCAATAAGAACAGCCAGAAAGACCCTACAAGAATAGGCACCCTATAAATATCAGCCGTGGGAACTCTTACAGGATCATTGGCATCAAAATGCTGAGTTAAATTAGAAATCAGTGACTGCACTGCATGATTTGGCCCAGTCTGTCCACAGTTTTAAAATCATCACATAATAAAAAATGCCTCATACTGAGCCAGTTTCACCAGAACAGACCCCTAGCACAGCAGAGTCCTTACAGGGCAGCCCAATGCATTACTCAGACTCCAGTTCTGGGAATTTTTAAATATTCCAGTGTGTTCCCAATTGTCTCTTAAGTACGCTGGAGCTGTTCCCATCATAATGGGAAGGGAAAATATCTAATAAATATCCAGAGATAGGAAATAAGCTAATTGCAGAAGAATTTTACCTAAAACCATTGAATAAACTACAGTTCTGTGTCACTAAGTCACATAATCACACTTAAATGGGATCTCTTAGTTCTTCCCATTTCAAAGTGCAGAGCTGGACATACACTTAAGTAATGCACTGAGCTGTTGGATCAGTGCTATCTGGAAAAGCTGCAGTCATGATAAACTTCTGTCCATTGCTTCAGTATCTTTCTCCTCACCATGGATACCCAAGAGGTTTCCTAGGATAAACGCTACTCTCATCCCCTGCTGTTAGCCTTTAACAGAATATAATTGAGATCCTCTAGTACTGGCTTCAGGTATAGTATCTTTGCTACTAAGTGGCTCCTTCCATCTAGATTGTTTCCATGCAGTGAAATACCAGCCAACACTGCAGGAAAAGAAGCAGTTACTACTATGTGCCATGCAGCTGAAAATCACCCACCCCTTCTGTGAGTTTTATCAGCACCTTTGCAAGAACACAAACTCAGATCCTCTCCTGAAACAGCTCTTTTATCTATAACATAGAGGCTAATATGACTAATACTGTCTGGCATGGTACTAACCTAGTCTTCAAGGGATATCTTCACTGTTTTCTTGATTACACAATATTGCAATATTTTCTCACTGCAGATGAGATTTAATATTTCACAAAGGCAGTTGCAACCAAGTATAAATGTTAAACCTTAATAAGACTTCTGGATTTTTTCCCATTTGTGCGAAGTTCTCTCACCACAAATTCATATGTAGTTGTTACATACATACATACAATGCTATGATAGTAAAAAAGATTCAAAGGAAAAGTCATTGGGAGTCCCATACACACTACTAAATGACACCATATACCACCCATACACCACCAAAATGAAAACTTGTTCAAAATCTGAAGCGTTTCCCTTTGGGGAAATGAGGGCACACAAGTGTGCTGACGCTGTTTAATGTACAGTAGAATAAAAAAACTAAGTAATATTCAGTGAATGGATTTATCCCTCCTGTAACTGCAAAATGAAGAGCAGTGGCAATGGCCATTGTTTGAGGGCCAGTAGAGCAGAAGAAAAGTGACAATCAGAATCAGAGCATGTAAATTGCTGCATTCCTTTTCTCCTTCTAACCCAATCCACAAAAGCTCCAGTGGTATTGTTTATAAAATAGTTTCTTCAGACTCATAATAATAATGGCTAGTGTGGTCCTTTTCCCCCCCCCACCTTTCCTTTACTTAACATGATTTTACCACGTTTCACATTATAAAGATAATACAAAACCTTCTGTATAGCCTAGATCTTGACAAGTCAACTAAAGCAAGAACTTCTGAGATAACTGACAGTCTTTCCATGACTCAGATTTCTTGCTCTAAGCTGATTTATTGCAAGAATTTAAACATTTTAATGTATTTTCTTGTACAATAAGATATAATTTTTAATTATTGCAGATCCCACTGCTTTAGAAGTTTAACTCTCATTAAATTCATTCTTCAGTCAGCACAGTAGCAACAAAGTGATAATGCATAAAGGACAGATTAAAAAAAAATAAAGTATTAAAAGAATGCTTAAAGTACATACTGGTGATTAACAATAGGTGTATAAACAGTCTAATATTCTTCTGCTCTAAGAGCACACAGATACATTGCATTGTGGGTTTGAAATTTACTCTAACATGGAGTAGTTGCATGGTACACCTCTTTAAAAGCATCAAAACCTTTGAAAATGTAAAGCTTTATGCAACTGTAAATAAGGGCTTTCTTATAACATCTGCAAAACAAAAACAAAGGGTTTGGGAAAGAACTCTCCTTAGTATTGTACACAAGGCAACTCTGAAACAGCATCTCCAGATGAGTTTACTCTCCTAATGCACAGGAGGGTTTTTTTAAGCCCCACTCTCTAACATTGTGTTGCCATCTCCCTTTTTCTTTTTTAGCTAAGATTTAAAGAGTCAATTATATAAATCCACAGGCTCCCCATGAAGTGTTAAATCATTGCTGGCGGACTTGAATATACACAGATTGAAAAAGCAACAAAAGAAACAAGCACCATACACACTCCCTGCCTGTAGCCTGTTTCTGGGTTAATTGCATCACAGGTATATAGTTCTAACTTTATAGAGAAACTCTTGGGCCATTTTTCAAATGTCAGGTAAACCACACAGCCTACCTTCCCTGCTTTCTTCCCCTCACCCTTTCACTTCCTCCTGCTGAGATGATGAAATGTATCATATGAAACACCAGGGGGTAAAGAGAATGAGAGAAGGTGTTGTCTCCAAACTTTCCCCCTCCTGCCGTTACCAGTGCTTAGGAATACAGGAAGGACATGAATCTGCTGGGATGGGACCAGAGGAGGCCATAAAAATGATCAGAAGGCTGTAACACCTCTCCTACGAAGACAGGCTGAAGGAGTTTGGGGTTGTTCAGCCTGGAGAAGAGAAGGCTCCAGGAAGACCTTATTGTGGCCTTTCAGTACTTAAAAGGCACCTACCAAAAAGATGGGGACAGGATTTTTAGCAGGGCCTTTTGCAACATGACAAGAGGTTATGGTTTTAAACTAAAAGAGGTGAGATTTGAACAATGTACAAGGAAGACATATTTTACAATGAGGTGGTGAAGCACTGGCACAGGTTGCCCAGAGAGGTGGTGGATTCCCTATCCCTGGAAATATGCAAGGCCAGGTTGGACAGGGCCCTGAGCAACTCGATCTAGGTGAAGATATGCCTGCTCACTGCAGGAAGGTTAGACTAGATGTCTTTAAAAGGTCCCTTCCAACTCAAACCATTCTATGAACAGTTCCTTGAACCATAGGGATTAAAATTTATCCTGACATTGTGAGGAAGAGCCTTAGACCCCTGTTATCTGCAGCAAGTCAGCAACAGGCCTGAGAAAAGAAGCTGGTTTGCCAGATACTGTGATCCAAGGTGAGACAAATGTCCCCAGATAGCATGGTATGGGCTGCAGCCCCAACTCCCCTAAGCTAGGAATATTAGAAGGAAAAAAAAAAAGAAAGGAGAAAAAAAGAAAAAAAAGGTCTTGGCACTCATAAAACCAAAGACTGGCAAAGAACCGGACAAACTACAGCAACATTAACCCCTTGTGGGCTGGCAGGTATCCTCCCCATGTAACCCAATGGTATAGAACAATGGTCTTGTAAACTGGGAGAAAGAACGCACTTCATTGCAAGCTATGGAAAATTCATAATAATATTCAACAGACTTCTACAAATGGTGGCAGCCTCTTCTTACTAGTAAATATCAGTTAAATTTAAGAAATGCATGTTCGGCAGAAAGAATAAAGGGCTGGAACAGCAGATGAAAAGCCAAAGAACAGCAGTGAAAGCAGGACATGCTGTGTAACTCCTTGACATACCATTCTGCTGAGATTAGCTCTAGAGAGGGTGTCAAAGTTGTAAGCAAAACAGGTATGTGCACTAACCTCCATTTTCCCCTGCAGGCTTCTAAGCAATTTAAAAAGAAGCCGTGAAATAAGATCTTCATTACTTCCTACAGTTTTAAAAGCTTAGTTAGCATAGTGCAGACACACCAAATCCAGCATTCCTGAGTCAGCAAAACTATCTTGATGGTTTAAGCAAGTGGGTATATTGCAAATAAGTTTTGGTGCTCTATTTTCATTTTCCAAATCATTAAAGATCCTGCTTTCAAGCTTTGTGGCTGAGTATGTATCTTGGCAGTTTTGCCTGGTTTTGGTTTGTCAGAAGAATGTTCAGTCTTGCACTGTGCTTGGCTGTGCGAGCTATGACCTGACAAGCTCTCATGAGATTTATGGGGGGGCCTGCAATAGTCAGCAGGAGTGAGGGAGGAACAGCAGTTAAAACAATCCTTGTTAATAACATCAGCTGCAAATCTCTGTGTCTGCAGCTCGCCAAAGAAGTGGTTTCAAGTTTCAACCTGTAGCACTCCTTTCATTGCACATGCAAGCTGTCAACCACAGATAGGGAGATAAACCTTCCCAGATGGAGGGAAATCTATTTATCTTCATGCTTAAACTACACAATATATTGACTTTAAACAGACAGACAAATTGGCATAGAAACTCATCTGAAGGAATGAGGAGGGGCCAGGACTTCATTTCTGTTAAACCCAAAGTCAAGCAACAAAATCTCATGCAGTGTGTTTGAATTTATTTAGAAGAAACTGATGAAATTCAAATGGCATCTATGCTTGTGGCGTTGGCATTCCTCTGAAAGCTATTTTAAACTCTAAGAGGATGTATATGTATCTATGTACACATGATTCAACACGATGCTGGTGGCATTCCAATTAAGTCAAGCCACCAGTTCTTGAATTTGGGCCGTATCCAGAGCTCAGTCAAATCAACGACAGTTTTTCCACTAAATTCAACTCTTCCTATCACAGCTGAGGCTTGCAGTCTGATGTGCAACAGGGACTGCAGTCACACATCTTTGTCCCGTTTGACTTACTGCACAGCTTGATGTTTATGTTATATAACTGTTATATATGTTATGATGTTTATGTTATATAACTAAAGATACTGAGACCAACCACGTACACTGTCCACAGCACAAACATAAGGATTACTGAAAATCCTCAGGAAAAAGAAAAAACAAAACGAAACAACAACAAATCACAACCAAAAATCAACTCCTCAGTTTGCTAACCACTGTGTACTTTCTTTTCATATTTATATAGAGTTCATTAAATACATACATAAGAATGAATCTCTAACACACCTCGACAGTATCAGATACAGTAATCATTCTAGTCAAAGTTGAAGTGAATTTTAGCAGAGATTAAGCAGCAATGATTAAAGATGTTTTTGTTGGTATTAAAAGGATTAGAATCTCAAGTGCACAAGGTATTGTTCACTGAGTGCCCATTTTCACAGGTGTTCAAGACTGAGTAACATCTTAACCCTTCTCTTAATGTTTATGCATGATCCCAGTATTTGCATTTGCTGCTAGTGCCTTCTTATGAAATATTCTAAGTATTCATGGATCTCTAAATAGATCTATTTAGTACCTAAATAAATGGGTCTATATTAAAAGCAGGTCTTTGGACCAAGTACATCTTCTCTTTTCTTCTTTAGCGATCATACATCTTTGTCTGGTAAAAAAAAACAGCTGTGCATGTGTCTGCAGCAAATTCTCTGACTGGTAAATTTAAGACACATTTCAAGTGGAGCCAGATATTAACTGTGAAAGAGAAGCCAATGCCAGTAAAATTTCTTAAGTTGTAAAACAACTATTCTGTTTAAGTCTATACTTGCTGGCGCCTGAAAAGACTATAAAGAGGTCAAAAAGGACATCTACTTCTCAAATATCTGAATACAGCCAAAAACCTGTGCTGTGGGTTCCAAAGGACAAAGAGTTTTGAGTCATCAAATGTGCACCAGGCATATCTCCATCTTTATGGTCACAGGAATATACGATGTTCTATTTTCAGAAAACTTCCGTCAAAACTTTGATGGAAACACAATCAACTAAAAAAATGGACGAGTTTGCTTTTGGTTCATGTAACATCCATGTAGCTTGGTTTTGCACAGTAGAAAAAGCACTTATCTGCACACAGAATTGCATATATATATACATACATATACATACATATACACACATTAAACTTGAGTCAGTCATAAACTCCAAGGTAGGAAAAAGTGCTTTCTACTTTCTTATACTACAGTGAGTAAGAACCAAGTCAACTTTGAATTTTGCAGATATGGACGCAAATTATCTGTTGGGCTGGATAGTTATGAAGTCGTTGCAAACATAACACCAACCTGTGTGACAGGGCTGCATTTTTTAATGGCTATGTAGGAGCTCAGACTGAAGAGGTGTAACTGTGTGGATCTTGTGATAAGTCATCTACCAGCATTCTTTGGAAACAGAAGCAATTTTACTAAGTCAGTGTAACTCTTCAGGTGCAATATTCTCCAGGAACTGGCCTGAGTCACTAGCAATGCATTGGTCTGTACATTAGGTATCAGAAGTCCAAACCAGAAACAACTCGTCAGCCAAACAGTGCAAAAAGTGATTCAATGCCTATAAAACCACTGGATTAATTTTTCATTGTATTTGTTCCACAACATCAAGCCAAACAGATATTTGCATTTCTCATCTTATAATGTATATGCAAAGGTAATGGAGTCCTAATTATCATTTATTGTATTGTATGAGAGAAAAAGAAACAGAAAATTCACAGGCATGAAGCTGTTCGTAGAGGATAATGCCACCAAACTCACCTTTCTGTGTTAAGGGATCCTAACATTATACTTCAAGTTACGTGTAACCTCCTTCAATTTCCTCCAAACACCAGAAAGACAACATAATGTGTAAAAGTGGCTCAGAATATGCATACCATGCTATCTCCTTCCAGTTCTCTAATCTGCTGCACCGGGTCTGACATTAATAAAATCCAAACATCCATAAGACAAACTCTGATGACTGTATGGGTTTAGGCAGAGGAGTCCACTCACAGAGAGATCTCTGTAGGATGTGGTGCAAGGACACAGTACAATGGCTGGAAGGGGCTATTTTGAATAACATTTCCAAGAAAGCAGTTGGACTAAATCATTGAAAAGACTGGAGGTGACTTGCTGGAGTTCTTGGATATTCTGTGCTCATACCCGGCCTACAGCTTGTTACCTTGAAGAAAACACCTGCCCTTACACGAGCCACTCCTACTTGCACCACGATAGTTATCATTGGAAATCCATGGAAGTTATTCAGTGATTAAGGCTTTACTCCTGCAGACAGCTGTTTGGAAGACCGAGGTCTTAAGCTGTGGGGTGTATCAGCAAAGCAGTCATGGAAGAAATAGCACAGTAGCTGTCTTTTAATTCTTCTACAGGTTATGGATCCAATCTGCTTCTTTTACAACTCTGGTTTTACAAGACTCCTATCACCACTGCATACTTGCTCTAAGATCGCATGGATTCTCCCAGTTCCAGCACCAGTTAAGACTTGGCACCTAGGAGACTGCAGCACTTCCACCAACCGTGCAAGAGACAAAATAAAACCCAGCTCCTGTCCATAGCCGTGACTACTCCAGCTAACATCGCTTACATTTTCGTGTTAGGGCACAAAATGTAGAGAGCTCAGGCACTGGAAGACCACGAGTCTGAAAGCCAAGGATGAGGATGTCAGTTTAACCCGATCGACCCTCAGTTCCCAGGAGACGTTACCGGCGGCCGATGAATAAAGCACTTGAACAAAGAGGGCACCGCAAACAGCTCACGCCGCTCGCGTAAGCTGTAAAACACCCGTTAGCGTTATCCCATCGGTGCTGAGCACCGAGGGCTCCGCGTATGCAAAGCCCGACCCCGAGGTGCAGCAGGCAGAAGTCCTCCCCCCGCCGCGGCAGCAGGTATGGAGCTACCCGGGCCATGCCCCTCCCCGGTTACCGTCTAGCCGTCCCAGTCTCTCTCAGTCCTCCGCCACTCACCCGCCGCCGCCCGGCCACCACGCGCCGCTCCACACCCACCGCCCCGGGGCGGCCCCGCCGCGCGCCCCGCCCCGCTCAACGCCCAGGGGCACCCGGCGCGCGCCCCGGGCACCAGGTCTCCAGTAGCAGGTCGCGAGCCCCACCTCCCGCGCACCAGCTGGCGGCGGCGGGGGGCCGGGAGCGGGGTCCCGCGGCCGGGCTTCCCCACGCGAGGCCGCGTCAGAACCGCGCCGGCCCGAGAAGGCGGGCAGCAGGGCCGCTGTCAGACCGCGGCGCTTGGCGGGGAAACCTCGACAAGTAAAACGGAGAGGTCCGACACACGGGAACTCTGGCTCAGTCTCTTCCCTTTGCTGGGTTGGGACCTCCAAGGCTTCCCGGGACCCTCGCTGGTCCCATGTCCATGGAATCTCACAGGCTCACACCTGGGATTCCTGCAGTTCAGCCTACTCTGTGAAGGCAGCAGGCAGTTCTAGAGCCTAGTCCCTGAGGCACAACTGCTTGGGAAAACTTGAACCTTGGCCTAGAATGTCTCCATTCGGCACATTGCCTAGAGGGGTTTGGGACGCAGTGCAAGGCATCATCATAAACTCACAGAATCAGGTTGGAAGGGACCTCAAATACCATCTAGTCCTACCTTTCATTGCAGAAGTACAATCTAGATTAGATGGCCCAGCATCCTGCCCAGACTAATATTGAAAGTGCCCAATGTTGTGGGCCTACTGCTTCCCTGGGGACATTAAAACAACAGCTGAATGTTCTTACTGTGAAAGGTTTTCCTTCTGTGCGACTGGAATCTCCCCAGGAGTAACTTGCACCCATTATACCTCATCTTTTCCACCTGACTCCTTGTAAAAAGGGAATTTCCATCTTCTTTCTAGACACCCTTTAAACACTGGAATATGATGGTAAGGTCTCATCTAAGATGCCTTTTCTCCACGCTGAACAGACACAGTTCTCTGAGCCTGTCCTCTCATGGCAGCTTCACAGTTATTGGATCATTTTGGTGGTCCTTCTCTAGATCCTCTCCAGCCTGTCCACATCTGTTTCTACAGCAAGGACCAAAACTGAACACAGTATTCCACGTGTGGCCTGACAGTCTCAGCATACATAATTTGTGTAACAGCTCTTAGGTTGTGGAATGACTTTGAGGGTCTGAAGGATTTTCCCATTGCATACATTGCATACCAAGAACTGGAACACAGAAATGTGCCAGGCTGGGAAATTTACAGAGCACTTCATTAACTTGAAAATTGTATTCTACTGGATCACTATTTAAGCAATCTAACTTTCTGTCAAACCAAGGATGACTAAACAGTCTTCAACTGTTTCATAAAATCAGAAAACCAAAGATAAAAGGAACCATTTGTGGAACAGATAGAAATTTGGCTTGCATCTAATCTAACTAGACACCTAGATTACTCTGGGGACAAAAAAGTGACATTCCTTCCATGTCTGTCTTCCATCTTGTGATAAAAGTGATATTCCTTCCATCTTGTCTGTGCTGCTTTGGATTTGACCATCTAACTAAAGCAAACTAAAGAAAAGTGGCAAAAAACTCTCTTTGTGATCAACTAGGGTGTTAAAAGCAGATTGCAGCCAAACCCAGAGATGAGAATCCATGTCTGAGTCGTTGCGCTTCTGCAACTAAAATGTTGCAAGATCACACACAGAAAACTCTACCATTCCAATTTATCTATACCTCCCTTCTTCTAAGTTTTAAATCTTTTAAAGTTGACTTGTCAATTCACGTTGAAACACACTGATTTTCTCTGTACCAGAACCAGCACTTCATTGTAGCAGCAGAGAAATACCAGTCCCTGCTTCAGGGACATCGTGACACAATTGAAGGCAGCTCATGCACTTCAAAACATGAAGTGAGTGTTTCCAGTAGAAACTGGTTCTTGTGAAGAAGACATGTACATGCAATGGATACTATTTCCCTATCCAACACTAGCAGAGCAGAGATAACATTTCCTACTCCCTCCAACAGTGCTCCTAATTTTACTCTATCTGTGGACTCACCAAGTTTCCTTCACATCATCCAGATATTTTTGGTATATAAACCCCTCCTGTTTCACCAGACCTGTAAGCAAAGCCAAGGAGTTGTCAGTCAGGATTTTGTTTACTCTTTCAGCATCAGTCAGTGTACTTTTGAGGGATACTGAGGCTGCTACATTGCAAGAATAACATGCAGACTTACATTTTCTTTTTTCCTTGTCTCTTCCAGAAGTATCTACAGCTTGCCAGATTGTTTTTTGACATCTGCTGCTTTTAAAAAAGAAGAGTCCATGCTGAGAATTCACACCTGCATTTTCATCTTATAAGACAAGACAACTCCAAAACTCCCTGGTGTAGTTGTTGTAAATACTGACCAAGGAAGTCTTCTTATCCCATGACTGTCACTCCTGTTTGGCATGACTGAATTGAAAACCATTGTCCTGGCAGTCTAAAAGACAAGCAAGCAAGGGGGAAGATGAGGCTAGGGGAGATGTTAGTTGCAAACTCACATCAGTATGTTTCCAAGGAAAGCAACACTCCAGCACAAGCAGCTTCTGCCTTTCCAGCCCCCCTTTCTGACACATTTTCTCAAATTTGGTAAAAATTCTCATCTGGAGCTGTTCTATGCTGCAGATGTTTATGCCTATATCTCCAAGAGTGACAGGATCTTGATAGCTTTAAGCACAGAGTCATCTTCACATTGTAAACTTCTTTCTTCTCAGCTGGATGAAAATGCACATCTAGAAAGTCAGAAGATGCTACTGAAGAATAAACAGAAATATGACAGAAGTAGAAATAAAAAATAAAACAAACAAACAAAAAGTCCATCAGAACAACAGTCTATGCTTTTGATTAGAGGACCAGGGGTAATTCAGGGAATTCCCAGGTCAGGGGCCCACTCTGCACTTGGAACAGATCCACCCTAACAAAGGCTTAATAAAACACCCACTGCCAGTGTTAGGACTATGTTTGACCTATTTGACCTCTACAGTTGATAGAGGGGTTCTGTTTTCTTGGCACAGGTAAGCACTAGTCAGTAAAATGAGTGAGATAACAGCATTTCATCATTCCCTTTTTTTTTTTTTTAAGGTAAGTTAAAGTCCTACTTGGGGGCAGGTGAGCAGGTGAGAAAAAAAGAAGTAATAACCACATTACACCGGCTGTGAGAAAAAAGGCAGGTATGATAGAGCTTGCCTATGTAAATAGCACATAATAGTCTTTCTCCAGAAGGCTTGAGTTCCTTTTGTCCTCATAAGGCACATTTAATCTTGGTTTTTAGTTTCTTAGAGAAATCTACAGATTCCAAGTCATTGGACCACAATGCAAGAACTTCTCTCTATGGCTGCCACTGATGTTATAAGCTGTTTGTCATGCAATCCTGTGGTAGGTTACTGAAGTCTCTCAAATTCTCATCTGGGAGTTAGAAATCAGACATTAAAGGAAATATCTGACTTGCCAGTGGTTTTACTTATTTATCACCAGTTCTCAATAAAGTCTAAGATACCTCATCTCTACTTCAGAAACTCTGGGTCCTTGCAGGCCAAATGAAAGCCAGCAACAGTTCCATGTGGCCAAAAGCTCTGGGAATTTGCTCACAAGTAATGTCAATCAGGCATCAGTATCTTTGCAGACTTCTGAAAACTTTCATGCAGTCATAGTTTGAATATAAATTGTCAAGCAGGTAAATTAGAGAAAAGAATTCCTGTGGAATGCTTCCAAATGAGCACTGAGAGAATCTGAGGACCAAAACTAGCTTGGCCGCAATAGTCCTCATGTACTCAGCCAAGGAGTAGCATATCATGGAGAACCTAGGCAAGGTACATTTGGTTCCAGAGCTTATTGCTCTGGAACCGGAGCAGTAAGAAGAATGCTGACATGTATTACAGCTAGTTTTGCTTCATCTCAAACAGATTTACACTAGTTATTAAAAAAAACAAAGCAAAACAACAAAAACCCCACAACCAAACAATTTTAACACTATTTAAACTACCCTGAGTTGCAGAGGTATGAAAGTTACATGAGTCACAATGTTTTCTTCAATTAAGAAGAGAGCATTAACTTATAACTGCTTTATCAACCTATCTCACAGGTGTTAACAGAATGGTTTCAAGGAGGAAACTTTCGTCTCTAGAATGGAGAGGAAAACCTGTGTGGGAGCATAGCTAATGCTGTTTAATGGTATTTAACTGTACCTGAGAGCAGCTGTTTTCTGACTAGAACCCCAGTTCCTTTTAAAGGAATTGCCAGGTAAACTTTGCTAGTAAGAAACATATAACAAAGGGTTTATGAATTTAGGTAATTCTGGCTGATGTGCATGATTTTAGTCATGCCCATGCATTTCTATAAATCTGTTCTTATTTTTCTCTTAAGTGAGATGCACTCTGAGGCATGTGAGTATTTTTTTAATATGCTGCAAGGTAAAATAGGAGCTTGGAGTCGGGAAACTGCAACATACAGTACCAATGCTCATGTTATCTCAAGATAATTTGAGATTCCATCAATCTTGGCAATGGTTTCTGGCCCTTTTTTATCTAAAAATGAACTGTTCTTGGATGGTTTCTCTATGATACTGAGCATAAACAGAACTTCATTTTTCCTCCCTTCAGTGACTGGTTCATGGTCAAATTCAGGGCTGGGCTTGTTTCAGTCTCTTGGGGGCTTGGTTTTTGGGGTTTTTTTTTGTTTGTTTGGTTTTTTTTTTTGTGTGTGTGGTTTTTTTTGGTTAAGGTTTTGTTTGTTTGTTTTTCTCTCTCTCTCAAAACGTGTTGTAAAAAATGAAAGAAATAATCTCTCTCCAAATTTCTATTTTTTATACATCTATTCCTCTATCATGTAATATGAACACAATTAAGTGTAATAGTGCCACATCAACAGTGAGCAACGTTAACTCTCATCTAGGTAAAACAGCTCCTAGTTTGAATAATTCTAGTTTTAAAGATTTATCTATTATCCTAACTAGGGTTAAACACAGACTTACTTTATTACCAAAACCAAATCCCAATCATCAAATCAATGAAACAATTATTTTTTTCAAGTTACACAGCAGATGGAAGCAAAATCGGTGGACATCATGAAAGGACAGATCAAGGTCCAAGTGCTGATCAATAAAAAAAGGAGCTTCCCAAAGCAGACAGCAGGTGGAACCAAACATCCTATCAAGACTCAACATGTTTGATCACCACAGCATTAACAAGTCTTGAGTGATGCCAGAAGGCAAAACTCCTTTATCAATGGACCACAGAGTTAAAAGTTTCCTAACAGTGGGAATTAGGAAGTAAATGAACTGCACAGCTTTCACTCTTATTTAACAAAACGTCCCAATGATAGGTTCAGTAAAAGCAGCCTTGCTGAAGCAGTGATCTCACCTGCCAAGCTACAGTGGGATACTATGGCTGAAACACACAGTGATCTTCTCCTTGCACACCCTGAGTGAAATTACTGACTTGTGTAGAGGGAACAATGACGTTTCTGACTGGGCATTGGCTTGTGTTCTTTTTGAGGACAGTTTGCAGAGATAAATTCTCAGACCCAAAATGTGAATTCTGCTTTCTCACACCTGATACCAAAGAGCAGATGACACCAGCAGCACTTTAGCTGTATTCAGGGCTCCAGTTGCTCCATGTGAACACCTTATCAAATACATACACTAAGTTAGTAGTTCATCTTCTTTCACCAAAATTTCCATTGAAAAGAAGCCTAAATAATGAAGTCCACATCTGGACATTTTGCTTCTTTGTGTTATAATAGTACCTTGTGGTTGCCACCAATGTGGTTTTGGTCAGATTTGAGAGGGGAGGGGTGTAGGGGCAGGGGCAGGGGCTATTACCTGAATGGGAAAACCCCAAAAGTCTGGTTTTCTCCGCATTTTGAGTCTGGCACGACTGCTACAAAGATGTGATGCCATCGAAGATGTGCCCTGGCACAGGAGAAGCGAATGCTGGGATGGGACCAGCTGGCTCGGAGCAGGCCAGCGCGGCAGCTCTCACATGGGTTTAACGAACTCCGGGGTTGTTTTTGACAAAACTTCCGTCAAACCGGGTGCCACGCAGCCGCTGCCACGGCCTGACCCGACCGTCATCAACCCCGGCGAGGAACGGCGTGCCGTGACCGCCCTCCGCGGAGCCGCCTTCACCCCGCCTCACAGAGTCCTTCGCTGGGCGGCGGGCTCCGGAAACAGTGTTCGCCACCACCTGCCTCACACCACCACCTACTGTCGAACTGGGTAAGGGAGCCTCTCGGTGCCGAACCGCTGTCAGACTGAGGGTGGCAGCCGCGCCTCAGCTTCCTCCCGCCCTCAGCCCTGCCCATGCCTCAGCCCCGCCCATACCTCAGCCCCTCCCTTCCTCTCGCCGCTGCAGGGCCGCCCCCTCAGCGGGCTGAGACGAGCCGGTTCCTCCTCCGCATCTCGTCTCAGAGCTAGCCGTGCCAGGACATAGCCGAGTGCGATGGCCCGCGAGGAGGTGGCGATGGCTAGTGAAGAGGCGGCGGTAGCCGAGGGGGGCAGCCTGCTGCTGGACATTGTGGGCTCCCCGCTCAACCTGAGCCTGCTGGGCCTCTGCCTCTTCCTGCTCTACCAGATCCTGCGGGGCGAGCGGCCCGCGGCGTCGAAAGGCGAGACGGGCCCGCCGCCACTGCCCAAGATGAAGCGTCGCGATTTCACGATGGCGGAGCTACGGCCCTACGACGGGGTGCGCGATCCCCGTATCCTCATGGCCGTCAACGGCAAAGTCTTCGACGTGACCCCCGCCAAGAAGTTCTATGGGCCCGGTGAGGGCCGGGGCGGGCTGTGGCTGGCGGAGCGGAGAGCCCGGGGTAGCGGGGTGGGCCCAGCGCGGGAGTTCCTCGCTCTTTGTGCCCGAGATGCGGCTGGACCCACTGGCCAGAGGGATCGCGGGGGCTTCGGTGGCTTCACCGTCACTCAGACCCCGTGGGCAGGGCGGTCTGGGCCGCCCTGCGCAGCCCCTGTCCGGGCGCCGGGAGGGTCAGGCCCTGCAGTGCCCCGCCGTGGGGCTGGTCGGCGCCGTTCGTTCCCTGCTGTGCGGGGATCAGCGCGCTGCTGTGCGCAAATGCCTATGCAGCCTCCCAGCCTGCGGGATAAACCTCGGCTAAGCTGTTCCTGCCCTTTCGCCCCGGCTCACGATCCCGAGATTTGGATCGGATTCGGCTTGTTAGAGCTGGGAGGGGTGTGAGCCAGCAGCTCTTGGAGACCTGCCTCCCTGGGTGAGGCGGAGGGCAGGATTACCCCTGCTGCTTGGCCCTCGATGTTGTAAAAACTCCGGCTTTGCCATCTGCGTTGCTTCATGATTTTCTTTGTTTTCCCAGGGCAGGTTGCACATACTGCAAGTACTATAATGGGTTGGCAGTTTCCTTGGCTCCTGGTGCCTTTGCCTGATGCCAGGCAGCAGAAGCAAAGTATTCTCTCAGTGCTTACATTCCATTCCCAGTTTTAGTGGACATCACTCTGTTGCATAATATTTAGACCAAACACTTTACAGTTTAAACCAGCTTTCTATCAGTAGTGTAGGCAGTTCAAATATGCAAAGATTGACTAAGCTATGCAGAGGCTTATAAAGCAGCTAGTGATGAGGTGGGTGCAAGTATGTGCACCCAGGTGCAAGAATTTAATCATCTCAGTGGGATTTTATTTTTAAGAGAGTCAAGATATTAAAAAGCCTCACAGAGGCTTGCTATTTTGTAGTAGGATCTGTGGGGGATAACCACTCGAGCTGTCCAGGCAGCACGTAGCAGCAGCATTTTGCTGCCAGTGATAATCAGAGACGAAGAGAATGGCGCAGGAGACATCACGTATTTGGAAGCATGATGAGATTATTAATTCTGGTCCAAATGTAGACTGGAAAATATTGCTGAATGATACTTGACTGTAACTTTGCATTCTGCAGCAGTCAAGATGATATGTACAGCTAACTTAGATGTGCAGTTTTGTATTTGTGCACGCTAAAACTCACTGGACTTCAGGGTTGTGCTTTGGATGCTACCTTTCTTGACAGCAGTAAAAGCTGTTCATTCTATCTAATTTAATTTGGTAATGGCTGAATGGTTCATCACAGTGTCTGCTAGTTTGGGTTTCCTTTTAATGGAAAAGTAAGATTCTTTTAATGAATTTAGGGAAAATTTCACTGCGGGAGGTATGGAATATGGCATGCTTTCTTCCAAAGTTTGCATCTAACTTCTTTAGGCTCCCCTAAGAACTTTCAATGTCCAATTGCAACATGTGTTATCTCCATTTTCAGCTTGTCATGCAAACAAGTTAATCATTGGTGAAGTTTAGCAAGAGTGTCTTGATAAGATATCTTTGATCTGCTGTGAATTGCGTGGTTTGGTCATTTGAGTTCATCTTGCATTTTGAAAGTTTTAATCAATGTTTCTTCCAAGTTGGTAATTTGTAGTACCTCCACCATGTTTTCTGTCAAGTCGTTCTTTCACATCTTTAAGTCAGGAGCACCTCTTAGGAAACTTCCATTCCACCTCAGACCCTTCCTCTGTTTGTCTTTCTAATGATGTGGTTCCCAATTTGCATGCTTATTCTTACCCTGTTTGTACATGCCATGCACCGTTGTGTGGTTCATTGTCTTGATGTTTCAACAAACTCAGTATCTCTTCCCATGGCTTTGTTTCTTGCCCTCTTCCTCTGTCTTCCCTTATTACTAGGTAGAATAACTTAAAAGTATTTCAGAAGTTTAGGGCTCCTTTGACCAACAGAGCAGGGTAGGAACTCATCATCAATTTCAACCTGGGGACTCTGATCCATGAAGGTCATACAGCATCCATTACCTCTCTAATAATGCTGCTTATGTTTTTATTTTAAAGAGGGCCCGTATGGGATTTTTGCTGGAAGAGATGCATCTCGAGGTCTTGCCACTTTCTGCCTGGATAAGGAGGCTCTGAGGGATGACTACGATGACCTCTCTGATCTCAACGCTACACAGCAAGAGACCTTGAGAGACTGGGAGTCACAATTCACATGTAAGCAATTTTAAACCTATTTATAAAGAAGTAGTTAACTAGTGGGTAATAAGGGAAGCAACAAAGGCCATTAACAGCTGGAAGCATCAGTCTGGAACCTTACTTTGAGTTAGTACCTCAGTTTACTAAGGATTACTAGAATTACTGTTACTCAGAAGAAAAGAGAAATGTTAGGTTTTCCTTCTGTGTTCACCCAAAAAGTTAACAGGTTTGGAAATAAAGAGTGTGTTTTTGATACAGTGAAGACCCCCACCTACAGAGATCACATTAGATTTTAATGGTATGAAAAATGAAGCTTACGGCCCATTCAACTTCTTGGAAATAAGAGTAACATTTGAATTGCTACTTCTTGGGGTTTTTGAGTTTTGAAGACTATTTAAACTAGGTGTCTTCCCCTTGGAGCTCTTGATAGAACTTTTTTTTTTTACTCTTAAATAACTAATTCTCTGTGGCCTTGCTGGTGGCTTTATCGAATTCACGGACAATTGTATTCCTGTGTGACCTGCTCCAGAAAGTGATCAGAAATCGGCAACTGCCACCTCTGCTTGCAAGCAGCATCGTCATTACTAGTTAAGTGAGGAACAGCAGAGGAAAAAAGGCAACTTGCACACTAGTGATGCTTGTTCCAAAATGAACAGAAAGGAGTCACCTTCATCATTGCCTTGTTTTTCTATGCTTAGTATTAAAAGTTCTCAAAAGGCAATTCCAACTGTTCTGTGTCATGTGCCTCAACTTGCTGTTCAAAAAGGAGAACCTCACAGTTTTATGGAAATTGCTGTGTTGACCTTGTACCAGGGCGAGCCTGCTGGGACCATTTTTTTTGTCTTACTGTGTATCTCATTGATGAAGAATAATTCCTCCATATCTCATGATGCCTTTTAGGCAAGTGAATACTAAAGGGGTTGAGTAGTTAAGATTTACTATCTTCCTAGCTAGAATGGAGTTTTCGTTCACATAATGTCATGGGAACATCTCAGTTCTGATGTGCCCCATCTATTTTGGCATTCATCCTGTCTTAATCAAGGCTGTTAATCATGCCGCATTGAATAGCTGTTTTAGGATGCCAACAAGTATGCCACATAAATCAGAAGTACACTACCAAATACCTGACCTAAACTAGTGGTTAAATCTTCCTGCTCAAGAGTCAGGCATCGGGATTGACAGTGAACTGTACTCATTTTATTACTATGTTTTGAGTAAATTTGGCAATTAGCTGTTTTAAATTCTTACTAATTATAACAACAATGCTAGTATTTAAGACACGTTGCCCTTTGCTTTGTTGAGATTGGCAGATGCGCAGCATAGCAGAGTTCTTTGTTCTCTCTGTGTATGATCCTGGTGGTTTTACATGTTCAGAAGAGATAAAATACGGCAGAGGCTTAGATGCAATTGGATAACAGATCTGTTTTCATCTTTGGGAGAAAGGATCTCTCCTCTGTCCTATTGGATATTTTCAATGTAAATTACAAAAAAGTAAAAGCCCCTGAAAGTTTTGTGCATGTATGTGTCTGTGTGTACAAGACATAACATAAATACTAGAACAGTGCTATTGGTTGAAAAACAAGGGCAAGAGAATCTAATACAGGATTCTGTTCCTTTAGCTGAACCAGTCCCTCAGTTTACGTGTGCCTTTATGTTCACTCATCTTTTGACTTAGGCAATAGAAGGATTACAGTTGCATTCACTTTGCATATTTCTTACACTTAATAGAACATCAGGTGGTTGATTTTGGCTTTTCTCCTTCCCCCCAGTGTTTGGAACAAGCTGCTGAGGAATGTTTTATTATAATATAAGCATTTTGTTAATCCAGGAAACGGACATAGGAGTTACAAAAGGTACGTATCTCAGGCAGAATAATGACTTGGGTTCCTATTTTTTTCCCAGTGAAGTATCACCACGTTGGTAAGCTGCTGAAGGAAGGGGAGCAACCCACTGTATACTCTGATGACGAAGAAAAGGACGCCCGGGATGCAAAGAAAGAGTAGAGGGTGCACTGAGGAACAATCTGATTTTGAATCATAAAGGATCATTTGTAACATTCCACTTCTGTTCTACAAATTGCAACAGCAGCAATGCTTACAAAAGGTCCAGAGGTACAGTTTGTTTCTTTTCAAAGGTTTCCTTTTCAAATTTAGTGGTAAACTACTAAATGTCTTAAGATCTGTCTTCCTTCAAACCTGCATAATCTAAAGTATGCACAAAAAATGTCTGTGCAAAAGTAAACTGCAATTTTGGCAATAGAGGACTTACTGTTTTTTCTCCTACACCATTTAGTGCAGAATATTTAGTGCAGTTTTTCATGAACAGCCTAGCACTGTTGACACAAGCACAAGAGTAACTACACGTATGCAACACAAGTTCCACTAAGTCTTGTTTTGTGTTAGCTTCTGCACAACCTGGGCTTTGAGTTGTAATTCCTTTAGAAAAAGAACTGCTATTTTATTTGTCCATGAAGCATCATGATCTTCATGCTCAGAGTAATTCAATATTAGGTAAGATAATTTGGCTTTTATAGAGTTAAATAGTGTCTTACACTAACTGCTTTAGAAAAAGAAGTTTTGAGAGGTTAAATTACTTTTAGATACTTACAAAATTAATAAGGATCGATGAATACTTATGTATTCAGTCATGCATAATTATGCATGGATTAATGTTCTTTGTTTACTTTTAAAGCACATCTGATGTGTTACAGAGGTTTAGATACCAAGTGTAACTTGGCATCCCTACAGACAGGTACACCATGAAGTGTGACTTGACTGGACTACTAGTCATTCACTTTTGGTAAGGTTCTGTGAATTTTAATGACATGGTATTAAGCAGGGAAGATCAGCTGCTATTGATTCCTAGGCCTAAACAAGAAAACTTATTGGTAGGTCATGATTAACAAGTGCTCTGGTACATCCCGCTTTTAATTAGCAGAAAAACAATGTAACCTAGGCAAGTTTCCCATACAAAATAAACCAACATGGTGTAAGCTGTTTCTGTGTTCAGGCCTTTGTTGCTTTGGAATGTTGCCATTAAAAGAAATAGCACAATCTTGTGCATAAGCAGCAATGCTACACCTGAGGGATCTGACCTTTGAATTGCTTTTTACCTATTTGCTCTCCTATCTCACATCTACACTCAGTGATAAGAGCTTGTTCTAGCTATGTAGCCCAGTCTCCTGCCAGGTTTGGATGGGGCTGGGTAAGTGGATTTGACAAAAGGAAAACATAAATATGCTCCTTCATCATCCAAAATACTTTGCATACTTAGAAATTCCAAGGAGATAACTCATAAAGGTGTTTTTTTGTCAGGTGATTCTGCCTGGGTACCTGCCTGGCACAGTGGGCCCTGTTTAGTTCCTCTGGTTGGGCTGTCCAGCCCATCTGTTTCAATTTGGCAACAAGACCAAAATGCTAAACTGAGTCCTGTGAGGGAAGATGTAAGCTAGGACAACTGCTCAGAAATAAAGACTGCATTGCACAATGTCAGCTTTCACAAACCAGTTGACACAACATGCTTAAGTGCCTGAGACCATCTGTGGTGAGAACAAATGACTTCCCCTCAGTCCTGATACTGTCATGGCATTTTCTTTTGGTTACCTGGGCCTTCAAATGAGGAGTGTGGGTTTTGGAGCCAGATAGCTTGTGTAAAGTGCTACTGTATGAACTACCTAAGGAAGGTCTAGAGACAATTGTAAATCTTGTTGTGACCTTTGTGTTGCTGTTTTATTTTTAGAGACGTTTATACTCCTTGCAAACTTCTAATGATGGTTTACCTCAAATCAGAAATGTGCTTTCATTTGTTTAGGGCAGAAAATAAAATACTCTTGCATAATGGTGGTGTTTGTTTTTATTTACTGCAATGAAATTAAATACTTAATCCTCCCAAAGGTTTCAAATTTTATATTATCCAACACATAGATCGAGTGTAACATTGCCTGTAAATGCAGTTCTGTAGTGCAACTTCAAGAGGATATTAAATGTAGAATGCATTCATGTTGTATAATATGCTTTGCTGCTGCAAAACCAGAGTCAGGCATAAAGAGGTCCAAGTAATTGTTAACACTGAGCAAGAGCCAGAGCTTTGGAAGGCTGTCAGTTGAATGAGGCTGGGCTATAACCTACCCCTCAGCAGAATGAACCATCTGACTCTGTTAGTCCATAATGTATCCTGAGGAACTCTATGCTATTTTAAGTACTAGTCTGTATGTTACAACATGATGCATCAAAAGGAATAATAATACCACAGAAACTGGCAGTAACACAAGACAAAGCTTAACGTTAAGCATCTGTACTTCTTGGGAAGGAAGTATTATGCTTTGGTAAGACCACTACTATTTTCAGAGAAAACAAAGAATTTATGGTGAAAAGGCATGAAGGAAGTTAAAAAAAAAAGCAGTGGTTTCATGTAAGCAGCAGGCATGGATTTTGTTTTCTTCTAAGGCACTTGAGAACATGGATGGGGTTTAGCTTCTTTCTTACTCTCTATTCATTGCAACTCGATCCCTTCCTTCACCAGTAACTGGCTGCAGTGATTAAGCAAAGAATTCTGCCAGGTAGCTTACAGCTTGTACATTAACCAAGCAGGACACAATGATCAACTGAGAGCAGAGACTGTCAGCAACTTCCCTCATCTGAAGTGTCACCGAATCAGAGAGTGATAGGGGTTTGAATGTAACCTCTGGACACCTGTTGCTTATGTGTTAAAGGCACACACTGCAGGAGCTCTAGGACAAATTGACTAGCATTTCTTTTCCAAACAGCTCTGGCAGAGCTGCTTTGTAAAATCCAGATACTCATCTGAACCTGCACTTAACCACCTTTATTAGCTCTTCATGCTACTGCAGTTTAACAAAAAAGTTCATGAATGCTTATGTCAAGCATTATGTAAAGGATTTTTACAAAAGGTGAGGTGTTTATGCATTGCCTTGCAATCTCTGGATTAAGTAGTCTTCGTACCGTAATTTCTCTCTTGTATTTCAAGCAGATAGACTGATGTAATAGTGGGTATTGTGTATTTCTGCTTTAAAAACAGCCTGTAGTTTTCTTACTTCAGCAGTCAGCATTCAGCACAGCAAAGAAGCCACATACTTCTGACAACAAAGCCTAGTTCTGACAGCTTCTCTGTTCTCATCAGCTCTATTACAAGGCATTTTCATCAATTCGGTACAAAAAGCCAGATCTGATTGCACAAGCTGCAGTCCAAGGCCCTACTTCATACATGTCAGAGTGAACAGTGCTTCCATTAAAAAAACCACCTCTCAAGCTACCAGCTGAGTACAACAGCACACACCAGGCTCAACTGAAAGGAGTGAAACTGCCGGCAATGTTCTACAGTTCCATTGCTGAACTATACAAATGCAGCTTTTAATGCATCTTGTCACCTAGTAAATGTTCTACTTGTCTAAATATTCTGTAACTTTCATACTAGAGATGTGATGCTTATTTCTATAGCTACTGGAATTTAATCAACAAAGTATTTTTACAGTTTTCAAGCTGTTTATCTATCTTTAAAGATTAGTCTTCAGGAGAATGAAATTATATTGAGCAGCCCAGCGTATGAAAGGATCTAGCTTAAATTAAACATGTGGATAGGAAAAGTCAGTCATGAAAAGTAATTCATTTTAAACCAGCTGAAAAACGGTTCTCAGTAATGTCACCTGTAAACAAATAGGAAACTAGTTCTGTTTCAGTAGGAAGACTACAACTGTGTCTCACGTTTAAAGTGCAGGCATGTTTTATTTACTAACAATGTTTTACACAGAATGAGGAACTGGAGACAGAATTTGCTTTGTTAGTTTCAGTAAATACAGGTGAAGGCAAGAAGCAATTAAACACTGGTGTATTTATTCGTTACTGAATATTGTGACAACATGGTGATGAAACACTGGAAACTTACACCAATGGAAATCTTTAGCTCCTGGTCCCTCAGATTAACCAGAACAAATACTTCGCCCTCACCTGTCACTGAAAGGCCTGTCTCATAGGAAATGGGTACTTGAGGACACAGAACTGTCTCTGATTGACGGAGGAGGAAGTTTTGTTGTCTTTAATCTGCAAATACTGCCCAGATTAAAAACACCCTTGGTTATGTCACATCAGTACAACTGAAACATTTCACATGGTCAACAAATACAACAGCTGAGCTTCATTATAACTGTATAAAATATGAAAAAAGTTGAATTAAAAGTGGCATGAATGTTTTCCAAAATAGTCAGAAAATATTTCTGTCAAGAAAATAAGAACTTTTTAGACAAAAACAATAGATTAACAGTACTTTGAGTAGCAACCATTTGTCATTCATGACCCTGAAAAGGCACTCAACATCTGAACAGAGAAGACTGCTAAAACCTGGCTTAGAAACCTGTAGGAATCATCAGTACTGAACACTGGGGGAAAACCTATCTACCATCAACAATTACAGTTAACTTCTTAAAAATTACTGTTTCTTAGAGCAGAAGTTAGAAACATAGGCACGACTGATAATGTTGCCTTCATTACATACACATTAACTTAGTATATTGACATGTAATAAATAAAGCATACTAAAATTAAAGCCAAAATAATCATGTATTGAACTTGGAACTGGTCTTCTCTATCTTGCTAAGGGACTTTGTCCACCAGCAATTGTGGCTGTCTTCTAAAATCTAGCAAGCTGAATAGATATGGATATAATTCAAGTGCCTAGATTGCATTTTCACCTTTTTACCAACACGCAGCACAAGTCTGACTGCATTTCACAATTCCTCTGGAATTATTTGTAAGCAAATTCATACTAAATACCTACCTCACTACAAGTGCCTTCAGAATATTGCCAACAGATTTTCAACCTGCGTGTAGATGGGTACTGCCAGCACACTGACAAACACTGCCCTGTCACTGGCTAACATTCAGAGCTTTGCTTACACAGTCAGATTCCTGGAAGCACTGCATCTAGCACAAGTGTAGGAAATCCTTCCTCTCAAAGACTGCTGAGCTTCCAGAAACATCTCCAAAGTGTGAATAGAAAATGAGCATTTTTCCAGCATGGGTTTCACAGAAAATGGGAGCATTTTCATATTTGAAAATCTATTACTTCCCACAATTCAGTATAAATGTCCTCCTCATACCTTCCAGTCCCATCATCTCAACAACCTGATGGAGGAGGCACTTTAAGTGCTTGCTGTAGGATTTACATAGGTATGTTTTTTTCCAATGATTGGTTACTACTAAATACTGTAACTGCTATTTACATGGCTCTTTACATTTAATTAGAGTATAATGCTCTGAGATCTCAATCTGTATCCTTTCCAGTTTTAGCAACTGGTCCATGCAAGTTTGTCTGGCCCTAGGGTAAGCTTTGGTCCACTGTTATCCAAAAGGTAAACACTGACTCTGATTTTGTGGTTCGCTACACTAGTTAGAAATTTTAACCAAAAAAACTCGAGTATTTCATATACCTTTTGTGATGGTTTGAAACTGTCTTTTTAATTTTTCCTTGCAAAGTTCAGGACAGAGAAAGTGAAAGAATGTAAATAAGTCACTATTGGGTGTAAGAAATCAAAATACTGATGGTTCTAAACACTTCCATTGGATAGATAGAAATGTTTAAGGACTATTACCCAAAACAAAGTGGGGCACTCTGCACATTCTGTGTTCTGCAGTGGGGGCAGTTGCTGGGCTGTCTGGCTGCTGTTTCTTCTTCTTCTCTTCTGGCTGAAGATAACACATACTGACCTTGGCAGCTAAGTTAACAACTTTCTGCTTAACTAACTCTACTTCTCTGTCCAGGGGAGTCTGGGGGGGAAGCTCCTGGGAGAGAGAGAGGCCCCTTTGGGAGGGTCCCCCTGGGGGGAAGCAAAGGGAGATCGGTTGTACTTTTCTGTTGATTGTATATATTTGTGAATGTTGTGAATTTTGTATATTTGTACATATTCATTGCATTTCATCGTAGATTTTAGACTCTGCTTGTAAATACAGCCTTCATTTGCTTCCAGACTGGGCTAGCCTGGTTACTTGTTGGTGGGGGGGGAATTTCAGCTCACACTGACACACCTTTTAATGGTCAAAGGGCTTTCTTCTCCCACTTCCATATAAAAGTTAAGAGCAATTATGTAGCAGCTGTTCAACATCCTCTTCTGGGTTCTGCTCCACAGAAGGTATCTGTGCAGGGGTTTGTCTGAATTATCTCAAGAGGAAATAGAGGGCATCCTTTGACATCTACATCCATCTCTCTTCTCAACATTAATTTCCTCTCATCTCCTGTAGGTAAATATATGAAAAAAGTTAATTTAGATGAGTTATGTCAGGGGGCAGAGAGGGAAAGAGTGTGGGGAAGTAGCTGTACAGTACCCATCAGCAACCTGAAAGCACAGTAAATTGTGAAAGGGCTGTGAGTAAAAACAGCCAGAAACATGCCAATCCTGTATGGAGATCAGATGACCACCTACATACAAATTCACTAACTTCAGAGAGTAGCTCCCACCCAGATGTATGTACCACATATTGAGTTGCCTAGTAACATTTTGGCTTTCTAAAGGATGTTGTTAGCATGCATGTTGTCATTAACAGAGTAACACCTATCTGCTAATGCCCATGACAGATACTTTGCTATCCAACTAAGCAAATACTACCCTTCAACTGCAGCTGCAGGTAGTGTTTGAGCTTACCTGAGCAAACCTTTAACTGCAGAGAAGTCAAACATTTTTACACCACATTTATACTTTTTAAAGCTACCATTCATCACTGTGAGAACTGTGTCAACTAACCTTACCTGCCAGAGACCTGTCAAATTTAGTCATCATAGTTCTGGTGTCTCTCTTTCTCACCTGTCCTCTGGAGGGTCTCCTGAAGCAGCAAGCCATCATGAGGATTAACATCTGGTGCTGCCATGGCAGTGTGAAGTGTCTTGAATTTCACTTTTTTGTGGAACATTCTCTTACATTTTCTTTGTATCTTTCTGAACGACTCCAGCTGCATGCAACTCTCCATTTCTGAAAAGCCATATTCATCAGATAAAAGATTAGAAGAAAGCTCTTTTCGCTGCTTCTTGATTTTATGAGCATTTCTCTCCTCTCCCCTGGATTTTCTCTCACTTTTCTGTCCTTCACATCTTAATTTACTACTAGACCTCTTGCATGACTTTTTAAGCTCATATTCACACTTCCTCACCAAGCCCTCATGGTCAGAATTACACCAGAAGCTACATTTGCTGCTTTCCTTCTCTTGACCTTCCAGAGTTACATTTTTAAGGTAAATCAGTAAATTTCTCTCCCCAGCTCTTGCAGGCAAACATCCTTTATTAAAATTGCTGTAAATTTCTTCACATCTTCTTTCCATTCTCTTCATTGAGTCACTGTGTGCCTCTCTAAAGTACTCAGAATCACTGATCTCTTCCAACAAATCCTTTAATCTGCAAGATCTACATATGTTGTACATATGTACAGTACCTTCACTGCCACCATCTTGTTTGAAATCCTTATCATGAGTAACAGCAGTGCAATCCATGGAATGATTCAGTTCAGTGTGTGGTAAATTATCAACAGTGAGTGAGTCATTCCTCTGCACTTGCAATGTTTTTGTAAGCCTGCCCCCACAGGCCTTGCTATCTAATGCTGTGTCTCTTGACTCAAGCTCCCCAACAGTGATCACCAGCCTACAATCATCATCATTACCATAATTTCTGTTGGGATTTTGTACAGGACTCACTTCTCTGAAGTGCTGACCATGTTTGTTACTCAAGCTGATGTCGAGACCACTATCATCAGCAGACACCACTCTCTTCCACCAGGTCTTGTCGGCAGTCTTTTTTGGCTCTAAGCTAACACGTGCATACCCTGGTGTCTGGTAGTAGTTTAGTAAATAATGGATGAATTCATCAGTCTCATAAACCTTTTGCTTTTTGCAACAGTCTTTGTCAGATGCTGTCTGTGTGTGAGCTACATTCAATGCTGAGCAGTCCTTTCCATCAAGAGATTTGATGATCCTGCAGTCTTGCATAACTGTAATAAGTAAAGATCCACAGCCAAGGGAGTTGTCCACATCTTTGTCAAGCAGTTCGTCAGAACTCAAGGCTCTAGAGGGATCATTTAAAATTGTCCTGACTATATGACAAGTAGATGTGTGGAAGTTACTGCCCTCTCCTTCCTCACTACACAAGCTGCCACTTTTTTTGGTTAAGGGGCACTTAAACTCCTCCTTATGTTTCAGCTCCTTGTGCACGTAGTAACGGGAGTTAATCAGTTCCTGATGCCAGCCTTTAAATGTTGTTTCAGAAAACGAGTCATCCTTCCTTACGCCCAGCGAAGGATCCACTTTCTGACTTGCCAACTGTGCAAAATCCTTCAAACAAAAAGTCAGGAAAATGATTATGTACATTTACTGAATGTTATAGAGGCTGCTAACCTGAAAACTCACAAGCAAGCAGTCCCACAATCAGAAGAATTATAGAGGTAAGGGTTAAGTTTGGCTTAGTTCAGAGCTTGGTCATACAATCTCACTATTCCTGAATTAGTACTACAGATATTTCATAATCTCAGACCACTGCATTCTCAATTAAGTAAGAAAGTGATCCTTTCAACCAACTCACCTATCTCACTGCAACTGCATAACAATAATAGTTATTCTTTGTTCAATCACAGTCGCACAACAGCTAATGCTGTAAGCAACTGTAACATTATCACACTTTTGTAGATCGAGTATTTTATTTAGAATAAATTGCTTTGTTATACATGGGTTGGATTTGGGACCATGTAAAACAATTTAACACTTTCCAACTGGTCACAAAAATAGAAGCTTATTTAACACATCACCTCCATTACAAAAGTAGTCAATGTCAGATGTTATGGGGCACTGAAAGGCAGAATATCAAGGATAGCCTCTACTTCAACTCTTGGTAAATTAGAGTCCTTTTAGAAAGCTTTATCTTTAAGGATTGGAGAAAACATACACTTGTTAAAAGCTGCAAAAAAATTTTTATTTAGCAAATAGTGAAGACACAGTCATGTTAGCACCCTTGAGAAATTAAAACCTCTGTTTTCATGTAAAAGCTTTTTAAGCCCAAAGCACTAAAATAACCTCCAAACATTAAACTGTGTGAAAACACTCAAATTTTTATCACTTCTCTTTCCCAAGATGTTAGCTAAATCAAACTGAAATAAAGGTAACAGTTTAGTACTGGCCACAAAAGCAAAGCTACTAGAAATGCAGCTGGCAAAATCCCTGTCAATTTAATTCTGTCACTTGCAGACTTGTGTCCCAGTCCCTAACTCCTTGTCAGCAATGTGGGGTCAAATCTAATAGAGCCAATACAGCCCTTCCAGCCCTGTTTTTACTCAATAATGGCAAGGACTCAAAGAAGCATCAGAGGCAAAGTTTCTGGGTTTAAAACCACTATCTTTACTCACAGGGCACGACTGAGAGTAGGCAGGCCTTCTCACTGTTTGGACAGTTTCAGGGCATTCTTCTGAATAATACCAAGATATTTGATGTCTAGTGAATTATTCAAACTCTAATAAATACCCTTCAAAACTTAAAATATGTTTTAAAATAGTCTTACTTTCACACGGTTTAACAGCACTGTAAGCAGTCTGACAGACTCCACTCTTCTCTGAGCTAGGAGGGATCTCCTTTCTTCCCATTCAGGCATATTCTCTGGCCACTGCTGTTCTTCAGCTGGTACCTTCTGCTGCTGTGGGGGATGTTTCTCATCTCCATCTATCTGCCTCTCTTCTCTTGAGCTTAGCTTTCTTTTTTCACTCTTGACCTTCTTTTCATCACCACGTCTGTTTCTAGGTAATTATCAACACAGGACAATTTAGATGACACTTGTTTTGCATTTTGAGTCCTGGGGTATTGGTTGCCAGCCTTTCAAGTGCAATAATAAGCAACCAGTAGGCAAGAGTCTGCATGTGGTTAATATCTTGCTTGTTAGAATAACATGCTTATAAATACATGGCAGTTTATTTAACACTATGATGTTAATACACCCATGACATGGGTGACATACATCCAACTGAGGCACACATTACAAAGTTCTTTGTCTCTTCCAGTGGTTGATGTTCTAGAGTTATCTTAATAAGCACTGCCAAGACAACAGAGTCACATCATCATTTGTCTCCAAGGCCACAGCTAGAAACTACTCATCTGGATCCAATTCATAAGTTAACAAATCTCCCCTACAGATGAGTATGAGGGTCTCATTTAAGAGATATTACAAGACTAATACAGGGGTGTTTTCATTATTGCCAAGCACTGCTGGGTCACAGCTGGGTCTGCTGACCCCAACTGACCAGGGGGACATCCCATACCATATGACATCATGCTCACCAACATAAAGCTGGGGACATTCGGAGTGATGCCATTTGTCTTCCCAAGTCACCACTACACGTGATGGAGCTCTGCCTTCCTGGGGTGGCTGAACCTGCCTGCTGATGGGAAATGGGGAATGAACTCCTTGGTTTGCTTTGCTCACATGTGTCTTTTGCTTTACCTGTTAAACTGCCTTTATCCTAACCCACCAGTTTTCTCACTTTTACTCTTCCAGCTCTCTACCTCAACACACCCAGGGGGAGGGACTGAGCATTACAGCAACTATGCTCACCATTTTAACTGCTGGGCTTTTTAAAGGCATGAAGGTGTGTAACATAATTACTGTAACAGTTTAGGATGCCACCCAAACACATTACCTAGAGGCTAAACACTTCAATATACAAAATTTAAGAACACTGTCCTAAAGAGAAATTTAAACAGTATAGAATAAAGGGTAAAGGGAAAGATGGAAAAGTGTTCACCTCTACCTTTGGACCTTCCAGTCAACTGGGAGGAACCTAGAAATGTACATTACATTAATTTTACTTCAAGGAATAAAGATATCAAGTTGTGATGTTGCAGCATAAAGCAATACAAGATGACCACATGCAGAATCTCAAGCAACCAAGCCCCAGAGCAGTTTGAGCGCAATGGGTGTCCAATTTTACTCCAAGCCCACAGAATTCTAGAATAACCCAATCTAAAAGTCCAACCTTTCTCATAACCCAAATCCCTCCATCTGATGCCTTACAAATAGAATTATCGTGATGCTTTTCTTTCCAACAATCACACATAAAACCCAACATATATCTGCTTCAAATTTTACAACTCCTGTTTCCTCAAAGCCTGGATTTTTATAGTAGCCACTCTTCCTGGATCCTATTTGGCATGAGGTAGCACAACAAGTCTCAAGAAAATGGGACTTTCTCTAAAAACACACCCTCACCTTGCAACACCCTCTCTTTTTTTTCCCTTTTTGGAATGTACTCCTGTTCTTGCAGCTTTAGTGTTTTCAGGCTTCTCTTTCTTATGGCTCCTTCACTAAAATGTCTGGTTGTAAAGTCACCTGTCACAGAAGAAGCAGAATCAGATTTAGTAGTCCAGCTTGCCACGTACTTATGCAAACATAGACAACCTGCCAGGCAAAGGAGAGAATCCATACTAGAACATCTCTTCTAAAACTCACACATTCAACCTCAAACCCCTTCTTCTACATGTCTCCTGCTGCTGTGACATCAGGGGCTCACAAGCTGACATCACGTTTTTTGGCCAAACTCATTCCTGGCATCCTCTTTGAGAGATTCAAAGTTCAGGATGTTCACCAGAGCAATCCTAGCAGCAGGATTCATGCAGTTCTGCCAAAACTAAAGTTCACTGACTCTTAGAGCAACATCTTTTGGATCAAATGTTTGCTTGCTTAAAAATGGATTCATTCTGTTCAATTTAATAAGCTTCAAATGCCCAGATGTAAGCACATCAAAAGAAAACACCCAAGCAAACTGCATCAATGTCTATCTACACTGAGAAAAGCAGTATTAAGTGTTATTGCCAACACAGAGGTGTATCTTAGGGACACATTCTACAAATATCTTCTGGGAAAAAACAAACAAACAAACAATCCAAAACCAAACAACAACCAGGCTGCACTCTAGTACTTACAATGGTAAGCTATGAGGCTGCTGAAATCAAGTGTACAGATTGCAAGTTTTCTTTTATAATGCCACACTAAGCATAGCACTTTAATTAATCTCTGGGGGAAGGGGGAGAAGAACCCTTTACTAGCCAAGAGCCACCTAAATTAGACCAGCTACTGCAACTACTTCATGCTTAACCATACAGAACTAAGTATATTTTAAAGCATTTCCTGAGATCAACTCCCAACTTCAATGCCAATCACACTAAAATATTCACAACTTTTACCTTACTCACACCAATTTTTCAGAAAATCAACAGTAAAACACCCTTTTTTTGATGAAGGAAGTTAAGTTCAGAGACACAAACTTCATATATATGTTTCTGTATACCCATTACAAACAGGATAATCTGAAGAGGTTTTCCCCTCACATGCTTAAGTGTTCAAAAAGTTTCCAGAAAGGCCTCCACTGGTCAGGCCTAACTTGAAAAAAAAAAGAGGAGGAGTTAGTAAACCACTGTCTGTGCTAGTTTCTTCCACAAAATCTCAGGAGCTAGTTACAAATAAAGGTTAGAATATTTTATTGCTGTCTGTGTGCTATATCATTCTTTCTTTTTAGCCACCATTTTCACATAAATACAGACTAAAACAAAAAGGAAAAAACACACACAAAAACTAAAGATACATAAACACAGAGCACGGTAGGAGTGCCATATAAAAGCTTCCACTGGAGCAACATGAAAAAAAAATCTGTAAGAGGGTTGTCATAGGTTAAAAACTATACTATTACTTGAAAAATGCCCGTTTGACTTCAGTGCAGGAATCTACAAAGGAAGACAAGCAGTGCAAGAAGGTGTCTAATAAAGGATGGAGAATGATAGAGAAAAAAACCCAAAACTATGTGCTGAAGGAAAAGCTAATGTAATTAAAAAATAGTAATAATTAAAAACCAAAATCTGGAAGCAGTAGCTACAGCACAGATGGCAGCACTGAATCACGCCTGTTAAGGAACTGCTGTCAAGTGTGCTCCAAATGACCCACAACTTTGTCAGGCAAGGCTGAGTATCTCCGTATTAATCTCTGAATACAGCCATATACATATAAACACACCTTCAGCATCTCATATAAGCAAAGCAGATACACCCAAAGTACTTACTACAAAACTGACGAAGCAAGTAGACTCTAGAAACCTTTCTGGCCACCATGCATTAAGTTACAGAGCTTCATAACGCTATCTATAATGGTTAGTATCAACTACATTTGTTCCATCACACTAAGACTTAAGGTGCAGCAGGTTATCCAGGACACTGCTGTTGAAACCTGAAGAAGAGCTGGCATACTCATATGCTTGTTCTGGTTTACATCTTGTAATAAACCCAACTGATATTACCATGCCCTTTTAAACCTTTCTCCACTTTCATCCTTACACCCCCACAGCTGCAACCATATTCCTACTACTGCAATAAATCATCTACAAGTCCAAAAGTCTCATAGAGCTGAGTAAGCTATTCTAGTTTGCCAATGCAAACATTATCCTCCCCACTCTTCTTCATAGCCAGGCACTCTTCAAGCATCAGAAATGTATTTCTCATCACACAACTGCATACAAGGCACAGAATTATTTACTGGCTGATCCACTGGCTAGCTGCTCAGCAGCATGGCCTTCTGGAATCAACCCCAACATATCAATAAGCTATTATCATAACTTTGAGGTTTAACTGTTCCTACTGACAAATCACAAGGAATACAAATTCAACACCATGACCAAATTATTTCCTTTAAGCCATTCTGCAATAATTTTAACATAAGAACACATCTGCCCTTGCACTAGGGTTTACTATGATAACTGCAGGCTGAACTGTCCTTTGTTACCTGCATCCTGCCTTCTGTGATCACATTCTGGTAACATCTTGAGAAACCTAATATATACTCTAAATAAATAAAGTGCTACTTAAATGTATAAAAACAAATCAAGACCTACCTGGGACTCTACAGATTTGTGATCAATTCTCAGTTCTGCTGAGGAATTCCTGTGAAACTCAGCAACCTTGTATGTCTCAGGGGCCTAAAATAATACAGCTCTTGAGAACAGATTCAAGCTGATCAGGACTACAACAGGACATCAGATCACTTGGTCCAGCCTCTGCTAACCATTTAAGGCTGCAGCATTTCTTGCAGAAAGGCACCTGACTCTGGTTTGAAAACACAGTATGAAAACCTGACACTTCCCATGGGCACATTTGAAATAGATTCTGATTTTTGGTGAACCTTCCTCTACCAGATTCACATCCTTTTAGCATCTGTGTGGTTTTGCGGAGGGTTTATTTGCCTTTTTTTCCTCCTCTTACATGCTGTAATCCAGGTGCCTTTTCAGACATCTTACTTAAAATACATAGCTTGAGCTCTTTGAGAGCTCTCTCACAGTCCCGCATTGTGAGGCATTTTCCTAGCTGCTGAGTATTGTTAACTTTTGTTGCAATATTCTAACATGCTCCAGTCTCAAACATATGAGCCCAAATCCAGCACAGAGTATTAATTTGGTCAGTGCCATACACAGCAAACTAACTCCCTTAAGCCTGCTTTCTATCATCACTTAAATATACTCCCCACAATGCTGGAGTGGAAACCTTTCAAAGCGTTAAACAAAATAACGAGGATAAATCAGAAACTCTGAATTTTTATAGTTTTTTTTTTTTAATATATGCATGATCCTTTTTACACTGCCTAAATTATTTTAGGACATCCTAAAATGTGTTACCCAACTTCATACTTCAAAGCAAAATTAGACGTTAGGGAAATATTTACAGCCTTGCAAGACCTAACCTCCAATACCCGTATATAGCCTGTACGTGCAAAATGAAAGCGAGAATTTGATCCAAAGGTCCATCTCACATTTGCTCATGGTACCACTAGCTCATACCATCCTGTTTCCCAGAAGGTCACTCATGCCAGGCCCTGGGTCATCACAACTGTTTCTGAAACCACCACCAACGAGGTCAGGAAAGAGATCTAGCTTGAAGACAAAAATAAAATAAAAATTGTCTTTTGCCAGGTTACTTTTCCACTTTTCAGATAACTGGGTTTCCCTGACCTCGTGCATTGTGCAGGCACCAAAGAGTTCTACTACATGAGCTGAAGACAGAGGAAACATCTTAATTCCACAGTTGAGTATGCAGAGCTCCTAAGAGCAAATGGGGATGTGGCAACTGTATGTATTGATCCGTAGTAGCAGAAAGAGCCTATCATTCAGGGAAAAGGATTTACCAGAGTCATTTAGAGAAGTTTAAACAAGAACTTTACATAGATTTTCAAGTTTATTCATCTTGCTCTGCAAAAAATTAAGTGAAGAGCAGAGATGCTGCTGCTCACACAAATGTCGCAGTAAGAGGGGCAGTTTGACGCTAATGCTCCCAGTGTCACTGCCTCATGCTGCGTGTTTTGAGGTGGGAATAAAGAAAACTGCAATCCAACCCCATGTCCACGGGTACAACTGCTGAGAGCCCGCCGTTCCTCGGCTCGGCGGGAAGGTGCCAGAGCTCCAGCGGGATCGGCAGGCACCGCAAGCAGGGTTACGTGCGGCCAGGGCCCGACCGGCGCCCACCCGAAGGGAGTTTCCAGTGGGGTCTGGGAGACGGAGGCAGCGGCAGGGCCCAGCTTGCTCTCCTGCCCCGGTGGGGTACGGGGAAGCCGCCTCATTTCCCCGCCGGTCCAGACTCCAGGCTGCGGAGAGCCTCTGCGGCCTCACCCCAGGAAAACCCCGAGGCGAGCGGCCCGCTGCGCCCAGCGGGTGGACCCCGGCGGGAAGCGAGTCGGCGACACCGCTTCGGCCGAGCCCGCCGCCGCCCCGGGAGCCAAAGGCTAGGCCCGGCCCACCCGAGCCCGGGACACGACTGACACCCTAACCGACCCCAACTCTCGCCAGCCTATGCCGGCTGGGCCGCGGGATTCAGTCAGTTTCGCTACAGCTGCCGGGAACTGCTCTATCCCAGCTGTCCCGGCGTACGCGGACCGGGCCTGGCTGATACGGAGTGAGGTGGCAGCCCTCCGGCCGCAGACCCGTCCCCACACGGGCCAGGCCGGGCCGGGCCGCGGCCGCTCGCCAGCGCCACAACCGCCAAGGCTCCAGCACCCTCAGCCAGCAGAGCGCCCGCGCGGGACACCCAGCCCAGCCGCCCGCCCCGCCCCAGGAGCGCCTCCCGCAGCGGCGAACGCCCTCCGCCGGCACCACCCTTGTCCCACAGGCCGCAGCGAGCCAGCTCCCCTTACCCCTCCGGACACCGCCGCAGCCCGCTGAGAGCCCTCCCCGCCACCACCCCGGGGCGGAGCGCGGCGCACGCTGAGCAGCGGCGGAGGCGCCCGCCTCTGAGGCGCGGCCCAGTACCGCCCGCTCCTCCCGCCTCCCGGAGCCGGGCAGACTAACGTTGTTGCTAAGTCCCCGTCCGTGGCTTTTGAAAGGTCCTGGAGAAGACGGGAGCTGCCTGAGGACTGGATGAAATTACACAGTCTCGTTTCCATCCCTAGAAAGTGATGGAACAGCTAATTCTGAAAGTCATCTCTAAGCACTTGGAGGAAAAGAAGATTATCAGGAGGAGTCAGCATGGATTCATGAAGGGGAAATCACGTTTGATCAATCTGATGGCCTTCTGTGATGGTGTAACCAGATGGGTAGATGAGGGGAGAGCAGTGGCTTTTCGGCAAGGCTTTTGACACTGACTACCATAACATCCTCATAGGTAAGCTTAGGAGGTGTGGGTTAGATGAGTGGACAGTAGAGTGGGTTGAGAACTGGCCGAATGACAAATCACAGAGGGTGGTGTTCAACGGTGCACCTTTTCAACAGTTCCACCTTTTCTCTGGTTTTAGCATTAGCTTGTATGTCTTTAACCAGTGGAAATGTAGTGCCTGTACCCCTTAGTATTGTATGGCAGTCTGCTCCGCACAGCAGAAAGCTCCCAAAGGTGTCAGCATGTCACCAGCAAGTTGTTGAAGGTACCATCCACACTTCCCAGCATTTGATTATTTTTACTTCAGAATCTCCAAGGAAATTGAGTTTAGGGCAGTTGTTCACTCAAAGTTGTTCACTTAGATTTCAGTGGAGCAGGTTGTCTCTATCTTCAAAATACACCTGTAAAATATAGTACAGTTTATGTCCTTTGCCCTTCTTCTTAAAAATAGTGACCTCATTTCTTCCCTTGAGGTAGGTAGTACACCTGTGACTACAATGGTCAATGATCATAGAATACATGCAAGGATAGAGTAAAGTTACAGATCAAAAAATCAAGTCTGCATTTGCTTGCTATAGAAGTTGCTACCTTTACCTGCAAACCTTTTTCTGGGTCTAGTTAGCGTCTTCACAGTTGTTGCTTCTCCTTGCATCAGGAAGGTTTCTTACCTCTAATTAAGCAAGTTATATGTAAATATAATCCATTTTCTGTTTTGTATTTCCTGGAAACTGTGGTCTTTTGTGGTTGCAGGCTATCCTGACTGGGGAAATGCATGTTGGGGGAATCACTCTGGCAACACTCTCATGTAAAGAAGAAATGCCATGTTATATTAATCAAAAGTGCCACATCCAAAACTGTTAAAAGGATGATTCACTTTTGCACAGTGGATAAAGGAACTGATTCACTTTCATACAGTGAATAATAAAACTATGGGCATAATTTCTACCAAAAAATATTAGAGACTGAGAATGTTGCTTCAGAAGTGGACTTGATGTTTATAGAGACAACAAGAAAACCCAGAGTTGTTTTGCAGATTGGTTTATGCAAAAGGTACAATGTCTGAGACACTAGAGTGGCATAATTGTCCCACATCTCCCCTCTGCAGAATAGTTGCACTTTTCTCTGCAACATGCAGGTTTCTAGGCCTTATCCCACCTGTTACCTACTTGGTGGTGCAGACCCTGGATTTGCTCTACTCTTACAAAAACCTTCTTAAAACTGGAAAGCAAGGAAATGTGAAAACCTGCCTGCACAAGTCATGTGATGTCTCTGAAAATCAATGGAGGCAAAGACGGTACAAAGGACTGTGTAGAGCCACCTCTTATTTTTATCCTGGGTTTATTATCATCAAGCTAAAGTGGATTTGAAATAAATCATCTGTAATGCACTATAGCATTCACATAGAGATTGCAACATCACAACCTACTACATTTCAAATGGCTTTGATTTAAAGCCTGGCAACCAGTGCATGTGGATGAGCGTTCTCTGGGACATTCAGGAACAAGCTGAGGTGGAAGATGATTGGGAGAAGCTTTGGGCGTGAAGCATATTTTAAGTATGTGCAAGTAAGAATCCTGGCTATGGTTCTGCTTTGTAGCTTGGTAACTTCATTCCAAGAACGATGTCTGGATGTTATAAATCACAGCTGAAGTAATTTAAAAGCTAAGATAACTCTCCGTATTGAGACTATATATATATATATATATATACCTCCCTACTTACAGGATGTACATTCTATAGGAAAAATCAAATCTCTGAATTGTATTTAATTTTGAAATAGAACACCAAGACCTAAAGGACAGTAGGAAACTTCAGTTTTGTTTCAGAAATAACAATGATATGACTTTCCTTATTGCAGATGGTTGTTGTTGCAGGTCTGACTCATGAAACTAATTTGTTGACTGCTGAAGTATTCTTTCTGTAGATACTGAGAGGCAGGTCATCTCCACAGCCATTTTTCCCTGGTTTTAGTACTAGCTTGTGTGGGTTGAATACTGCCATCCACTGGCTGGCTGCACAGAAAACTCGCTGAACTTAAATCTCTTTAATATTAAAGACTTTTCTGGTGGTATTTTGTTCTGGGTTGTTTTTTTTTTTTTCACACGTTTAACTTCCCTGTTGGGACTTTCTCATCAGTCTGTATGATGATGAATTTAATCTGCAACAAGTTTACCTCAGAAATACTTTGTAAATAAGTGAGGGATTTTGCTTAGAGTCCAATAACAATAACAATAACAAACAAACAAACATTTAAAAAAAAAAGATAGTTCCTATTCCAACGAATTAGTTTTGGCTGTAAGGAGAGTTCTCCAGAACATAAGCTGTCCAGCCAGAGGAAATATAATAATTTATACAAAACGTCCTGCATATATAATCCTTAACATAATTCTGGTTTATAACATTTCTGAGCTGTGCTTAGAGTGCCTATCAATGGCATTAATTCTAGTATGATTTTTTTGTTATGAACTTGAACTTCCTTTTTTGGACGTCTGCTTTCAACTGATGAAGCCAGCTGGCATTGTGAATTGATCTTGGTACAGAAAGGCAGGCTGGTAATTAAGTCACAGGAGTGGGACTGCAAGGTTCTATTTCTGACTTGGTCACAGACCTCCTGGGTTATAACAGGAAGTCTGCTAATTTTCACTCTTGGTCTTACAGACAACACAACTGCTTGCTGGAGTAAAGGAATGGAACACCACCAGTAAAGGAATGGACCAAGTGTGTGTTGTGCTCTCGGAGTCTCCAGCAAATGCCTTGGAAATCAGTGGTAACTGAATACCTCAGAGCAGCGCTAAATTTAGAGCTTTCCCAACTCATATGTGGGGATGGCAGGGAGAGAAAAGTGCATTCTTTGACAGCTTGGCACATTCTCTTTCCCTGATTCCAGAAGAGACTTTAAACATATTCTTATTAGGTACTGACATGCCCATGTTAGAGAAGAATGGAATTTCATTTAGGAAATGACAGCAAGCTCCAGCACCACCCTTACTAAGAAAATCAGTGTATGACAGATGTCAGTGCTGTGCCTGATTCTGATGTTAGCCACAACTGTATTATTCTGAAGCAACTCATTGGTACGAAGCAAACTATTTGCAGAATTACAACAGAAAAAATAAAGAGAACGCCGAAACCAGTGCAAATGGTGTCTGAGGCAAATTTCAAGAATGGTGTGATAGATGAAAAGGGGTATAGTAATGCAGGATGATACCAGCGTAGGAAAGGTTAAAAAATTAGCTACTAGGTACTTTATAAACTACAGCAGACACTGTATGAATACACAGTGATCTTCTAGGAAATAAAAGGTCTGTTCAGAATAGTTTTTACAAAGGACTCAACTGCATAAAATGTATGTTCAATTAAGTTCTGTCTCCAACTGTAATAAAAATGTATTTTTGTATGAATAGCAAGAGAGAGAAAAGAAATCCAGTTCCCTCAGAGGATTCACTTGCTCCAATTGTGTTTGCAGTGATAGCTTTTGTGAGATACAGGAAACTACATAGGGCATAAACAGTATAAACTTGGGTTGGCAGAGAGGGTGAAAAGAAGGCACAATGTAAAGTAATAATTTTTAGCAATCTTGGCTCCTACTAGCGACAGACATTTTTCAATTCTGTTTTTTTTCAGGATTGCTTCATTTCGGAAGGTGCCAGGAGGCGGAGCCCGCGCCACAGTACCCTCTGGCGGCCGAGGCTGGCGGCGGCGCCGCCCCCGCGCTAGCCGCGCCCTGCCGGGCCGGGCCGGGCCCAGCCGAGCTCAGCCTCTGCAGCGCTGCCGAGCCGCTCGGCTCTGCTCGGCTTCGCGGCCGCGCGGGGCCATGGCCACCTGGCGCCGGGACGGCCGGCTAACCGCCATGCAGCGGCTGGGTTGCGCCGGGCTGGCGGGAACGCTGAGCCTCAGCCTGACGGCGCCGCTGGAGCTGCTGACGGTGCTGGCGCAGGTGGGCACCTGGCATAGCCGGAGGGGGCTGCGCGACGCCGGGCACTGCTTGTGCCGCACCGAGGGCGTGCGGGCCCTCTGGAAGGGGAACCTCACCGCCTGCCTGCGCCTCTTCCCCTACAGCGCGCTGCAGATCGCCGCATCCCGCCGGTAAGCGACCGGCCCCGGCCGGGACAGGGCTTCGCGGGGGAGGACTACGCTCTCGCTTCGGCCTTCCGTGTCTGCTACAAAAGAGGGGATGGAGAGTAGAGGGCTTAGTCCATCGGGGCACTTCAAGGTCTCTGTCTCAGCTGGTTGCGTGCCCCCCTGCCTAAAGACGCGTACCTTGGCTGATAACTTCATTAGCGAGTTTATTCAGCGCGGAGCAACTCCTAGGGCGTGGTGATGTGCCAGCAGCTGCTTATCAAGCCATAGGTGCTCCTCAGAAGATGAAGGGTCGACAGTCTGGTGAACCTCTTCTGCTCAGCCAGATTGCTTTAGGAACGAAGTTATGGTACTAGCAACAATTGTGGCTGCAACATCTCTGCAGCCGGTTCGTTTTATTCACCTACGCTCTCTCAGTGTGTTTACATTGGATCAAAGGAAGTAACAAAATCACGATTCATATCTTTTACCCTGTTATGCCGCGGTTGCCATGCAAATTTGAGCGGGCTTGAAGTCGATAGGTGACGTTATTTGCTTTAAGATCTTGTTTTCGGTAGTAGGCAGACAAATTAAGGTAAACAGTGGGAGGAGTGCAGAAATCAATACGGAGCAGCTCTGGCAGAGCTGTGTCCTGGGATTCCCTCTTGCTGCCGGCGTCTTTCAGCCTTGGGAAGCAGCGCCTGACCCTCCCCACGCAGCAGTGTGCTTTGCCTCTTGGGAGGTTGGGTTTCTGCCTCTCTCTGTTTTGTAAGTTCAGCTGTGTGCATGGTATGCACTTGACATTTCCGCCCAGCTGGGCGATGGGTTATTCCAGGCCGTGCAGGGTTGGGGGAAGCTGAGCTCAGCCCTTCTGCCCATTCCGGCCCGCCGTGCCGGGCTTTGTCACCCGTCGGGATGCGCGAGAGCGATCCCGGCTCTGCCTGTGCCTTTCGGCCGAGATTCATGTAGCAGCCCTGAAACTGAGCAGCGTTGTGTCCTTCAGCTTGTGGTCAGGCAAGGGGAAGGATAACTGCAGTAGGAAGGCAGAAACTGCGATTTAAATGTCATTTACTGTTCCCAGAGAGTCACCGTGCTCCACCAGTATAAATCAGTTGATTTTGAGCAAAATACTTAACTTCATTGTTTGTTCAGCTTGAGTAGTATTCCCTTTGCGAGGCTATAGTTCTCTTGTGAGAGAAAATACATCAAGACGAGTATAGCAAAATATGGAAAAGCAAGAAACACAAAAAGATAACTTCAATAAACAGTCACAGAGGGACCGGGGCTCGGTGCAGTCTGCAGCCTGAGCAAGGGCAGTGTAGGGGAGCTGCCAGGGGAAGGGGGTTGAGCTGACTTTGCACCCTGTCTGCGGTTACTGTGCAGTGCACTGACTCTTGTCTTTCCGTGGCAATTTTAAATGTTACCTGCCTACAGGCACCCAGGCACCCTCCCTGTGCATTCATGTACGCACAAGGAAAACCAGGACGTGTTGCTTTAAGACTGTACAAGACTCATAGGAAAAAAAGATGTATACCCTTTTGCTTCTGCTTGGCTAGTCTTTGCTCTGGTTTGTCTACAGGGCATGAGGCAAGTAGGTCCAGGGATCTGTCATGCAGTAGGAAATGCACACGTGAAAAAAATCAACTGAACAAACAGTTACGTGCAAATATTTGCAAATTATTTTGTTCTAGACATGGTAACACAGTGTAGTTTAAATCTGCTGTCTGTGTGGTTTAGTTCATACTTTCAAAATAGATTAATAAGTATCTTTACCTCCAGTTAAGATTCTCAAGTCTTTTTTACTTGTTGCTGCCTCCATGACACTTCTCCCTGATGGCAGAAGTGCCCTGTGTGCATAGAAAAGTCCTGTGTGTCACAAATGTGTGACAAAAGCCTTTAAAACTCTGTCCTTCACTTTCAAAATTCCAAATTTAAACCTCCTGAGCATAATAGTGCCTGGACAGTAGTATCTCTGTGGACCTTTCTAGCCCAACATTAGCCTCAGAGGAAGGTTCAGTTGTTCTCAGAAGCTCTGAGATATTATCTATATATTTCTTCTTATATGATAACTTTGGGGGGTTGGATCAGTGTCTCTAACTGACGATAATGAGAGAATTTCTTGCAGCCATGTTATGTAGTCCAGTCCCTGACTTTGGTGTTAATTTTTGCCTTTATGTACTTCCTTGCAGTATGAATTTACCCAAAATCTCTTTGGGCTCTTAGGCAAGCTTTTTCTGATTCAGCTTATTTGCTTGTTCATATGTTCTGTTTCACAGAGGTTCTGTTACTTGTGTGGTTTTGCATACAGTAAGGTCTTAATTAAATACCTGTTGCAAGGGGACTGTGGGCAGAAGAATGACTGCATTGAGAATACACCTTAGTTTTAATGTGTCTTTTTCATACAGTCATTAATAGCAGCTCTTTTATGTGTTTGCTCTAGACTTGTTATACTTTTCACGGATGAATTGGGTCATATTTCCCACTGGAGGGCCATCATGGCAGGAAGTCTGGCTGGCATGGTTGCAACCATCGTGACTTACCCCACTGATGTAATTAAAACACGTCTCATTGTGCAGAACCGACTGGAACCATCTTATGAAGGAATTCTTCATGCTTTTTACAAAATTTACCATCAAGAAGGATTCCTTGCACTCTACCGTGGTGTTTCACCAGCTATATTAGGTAAAATAATAATGGGGAGTAATTGCCTCCTCTCATGTTGATTATTGCAGCTGTGTAATGTGTTTGCTTCCTTGATTTTAAAAGCAAATAGTAGTGCTCTTCTGTAGAGGGTCTGTAGATTTACAAGGCATGATAATACTGATTACTTCTGCTACAGCTTTATTGTATGGTTAAACATTCAGTGAAATACTCTTTTCCTTCTTTTATAGATGATCTAGCTGTGCTCAGACACAAGATTTTCACCATTTAGTTCTTGAAAAATAACATTTAAAAATATTTATACACATATAGTGTTCCTAAATCTTATCTAGGTGTGAAAGCATCTCCCTAAGCTGTTCAGTGAAAGCAGTATGAGCAGTAATGTATAACTGATGTGAAAAGTAAAGATTTGTGATATTCTCTTTTTACATTAAATGTCCTTAAAGTTATTTATTTACTCTCCATAGCTTTTAAAAATGCCATTTAACTGTGAATCCACCTTTTCACAACAATACATTATTATAAATAAAAAATAACATCAATATTAACAATGACAATAACAACAGTAATTGTGTATAATCCCACTATAAAATTGATGAGAGCATGAAACAAGCAAAGAGAACAGAAGCATCCTTCATCAGCTCAACTGAAGAAGCAAATCTGTTTACCTGTACAACTGCTAGAGTTCAGTTGGACTGGAGGCACAGCTTGTTGCAAAAGAGGTAACCTGGAGAAAGAGCTGACCTGTTGTGGAATCTAAAGCAGTTAATAATTCTGACAACATGCGTATTTTAATATGTAAATATATGCCCCTGTCAGCACATATGGATGCTATAGTATGGCTGTTTGGTGGTAAAGCCCTGACTATGAAGTTCTGCCAAGTATTGATCAAGTTTGAGCAAAGGGAGATGTAAAGTGTCAGTGGCTCATCTCATCTCTCTAGGTTGTGCAATGAGCAGCTCTGCTGTCTCGGTATGCAGTGTGTTGATATAAACCTGTCTGCTTTGCTTTCTAGGCGCTGTCCCGTTCTCTGCGGGCTCATTCTTTGTTTACATCAATCTGGACAAAATCTGGAGAGAACCCATAGTTCATTTCACTCCTCTTCAGAACTTCATAAATGGCTGTGTAGCAGCTGCTCTGGCACAGACACTTTCTTTCCCCTTTGAGACTGTCAAGAGGAAGATGCAGGTATAGAGCACTTGTGTTACTAGTACTTTGTTATAGGTGCTTGTTTCAGGATCTTGGGACAAGATTAGCCAGATGATCATGTGACACTTTATTTTTCTTATCAAAAAGATATGGAGACTTTGGTTTAGTTTGGTTGGGTTTTGATTTGGAGTGGCATTTTTTTAGGGCGAGGTTGCTTTTTTTGAACTCTAAGCACTTTTAAGGTGATTCAGGTACTGTCATGGGATATGTGTATGTTCTCAGACTCTGGGGTCTTTAGCTTTATTTATTATTTTTTTCTTGTCAATTCCATCAAACTGACAGTTCAGAACTGGCAAACCTTCAGTCAAATACAGGCATTCGTTCCCCGCTGTGAACAGCTGTCATCATCTAGCGGCTCTCTGGCTGAGTTTGTTCTGTTAGCCTAGTTTATTGGACTGCAGATTTATGGAAGCCTTTGGGATCTTAAAAAAAGCCATCATTTGGTGTGGCAATGTTATATAGATCCTCATCCCCTTCATCAGGTGGTAGCATGGTTTGCTAAGTCACAACCTAGCAAAAGGTCAATGAAACCGTGAATTCCCCTCTCTTGCTCCCCAACTTCTCTTTTTCAGATTCACTGGCACAGAGGTCTTTGCTGCTACCTCTCCATCTCATAACCTCAGCAGGAGAAGTAATGTGTTCTATTAGACCAGCTCATGTAGCTGATGTGCACAGGAGGCAGGCTTTAGGTCTGAGCCCTTTTGTCAGGTATCTCATAAAATGTCTCAGGTGAGAAAGAGATTCTCAGCATGAAAACTTGGTAATTTTTTCCAGCTGTATCATATGCCTAAGAAAAACAATTACTCTTTTCAAGTCCTCTTTTTCTTTATATCCTTAAGATCACAGCAGTCCTGCTGCGTGAAAAAAATAAAGGCATTCACTGTGCTGTTTCCCTTTTAATATTTTCTGTCGATACATCAGTTACTTGAATATTCAGTTTTTGTAATCTGTTCAAAACTAACTTTCAGTTGTAACTGCTGTGATGTTAAATTCTGTGTCAAGCGTTGTCTTGACAGGCAAGTAGGGAAGTGGAACAGGCCCACCTTGCATTTTCCTGCCACTAGGCTGTACTCTTTCTCTTAGTGGATGCTTAAAACATCTGATCAGCATTTCTAGAAATAAGGGAACTGGATTTATTGCCTCAATATGTAGGCAGTAGATAAATATGCTAAAAATACTTCGAACAGGAAAAATGCTGAACAACAGAGAGGGTTTTTTCCCTCTAAGATGCATTGCCACAACTAAATAGTGATTTTTCCAAGCTTAGAGAAACATCTGTTGAGTGATTTATTCTGAAGGCATAAGAGAAAGCAAGAAGAACTAGATACCCAGATGTGAAATACCTAGGTGTTTGACAATGGAAATTACAGAAATCACAGAAACTTGTCCAAAAGAGAGACCTGTGGAAAATCACACGCAAGCTGATAACCAAGAGTTCACTGGAACTCATGTAAGGTCATCCAAGAAGATTGTTTTTCACATTTAGCACCAGGTTATGGCCCAGCTTTGCAGGGACCAGCTCTGCTTTTTGCATACTTGCAGGCCTGTTCCATTTGTAAGATGGTAGTCAGAAGAGAGAATTGTCTGGGACAGCACCCTAAAAGGGACCCAAAAGAGGAAAAAAGGCCTTCAGGACATTTCAGTGTTCTTTAGAGAACAGAGGAGCAGATTCTTCTGATGAGTTTTTCTCACACCTCATACTCTGATCAGCCTCTGTTCACCAATTCATCTTTCTAGCTGATAGAAAGAGGGATGTGCCAAAGCCTTCAGCCACTTCTGGGCCTTGCAGGTGCTCTGCAGTGCATGTGGGGAAGTGCTGGTGTTGTGTTGAAATGCTGAACGCTTGTTTTGTGTACAAAAAGAACCCAGTACACTGCAGAGGTCAATATCAGATTCCTCTTCTTTCCCTTCTGTCTCACTGACCTGGCCGATGGAGGTAGACTTTTCCAGTGAAGCTGCTGGTGGTGGGGACCAGGGACTTGTAAGGCAGTTTCAAGAGCTTCAAAACCTGAGAAACTAGGGCATAAGGCTTCCCCGATTCTGGGATGGGTATAAGCCTGAGACCAGAACATCCGGTTCAGATCTTTACCTGACGTGATAGGCAGTCTTAGAAGAGTTAATTCCATCCACCTCATCTAGACAATGCCTGAATTGTTTGCACAGACTAGAAAATTAATTCTGCTGTGGGAGGAAGGATAAGATGCTGTTACAACTGAGATTAAAAATAATTTTGTTTCATCCTTTCTCATTTTATGTATTTGAATCCTACACTTCTGACGTCAACAGCTTCTGTCACTGACATCTGTGGGAATAGGAGCTGACTGTCAGTGAACAATTCTTCCTCTGTGTTTTGATGACGATTGTAACCATGGCTTTTTCCCCCCTCTGCTATTGGAATTATCTTTATGATGTTTACTTTTTTTTGTTTGCTTGTTTTTTTGGTTTTTAACAGAGATGCTGTGTTTGCTAAATGAATGTTTTTCTTGAAAGAAATATTAATTAATGCGAGTGAGTTTTACTGAATATGCAAGTCCTCTGTGTTGTGCTTATCCTAATTTTATTCCTTTGTCTTCCTTTTTTCACTTTGCTCCTGATTGGCATGTTAGAGAATGAAGAGGTACTGTATGCATGTTTCAGCATGGAAATAAGGCTTTTGTTATGCATCTGTAGAAGGGGATGAGTGAAGGAGAGGGTTGTTCAAAGGGATGTTCTATATCAATTGCTTTCCTGACTCACTCAAGTGCTATAGCAGTTTCTGAACAAAAACATACTGATCTTTATATCTTTCTGACTGTTCTTGGCTTTCCTTCCTTACCTCACAATATCATGTTCTTTGTTAAATCTAGTAACTAAGTGATATTCAAATACTACACTTTTACCTTGCAGTTAAGAACACAACACTTTTTTTTTTTTTCCCCCCTCCCTATGATTCAGTCTGGGTCTAGGAGAAGCACTGGTAATATGTTTCCACTTCTCCACATCATCTTTTTTTCCAGTGATGACCTTCATAAGTGCATATTGGACTGAGCTCTGGCATTTCAGTAAGGGGAGATGAATTTAGAGCTGTTACATGCCGTACAGAAGATTATTATTAGAATGACACTGATCTCTGGCTACATGTAGAACTGAAAATCTGCAAACATGTAAATGCAGACCTAATGCCCAAGTTTGGCACTTCCTTCTGTGCACATGACCCTCAGAGGTAGGCTCAGATAACCCCGGCTGGCACTTCTCAGCCAAATTGACCTGTGACTTTGATAGGGTTTCTTTGGCACAATGCACAGAGGTGACCCTAAAGTTTCACCAGATACTGCATTGACTCTAGTTATTCCTCATCTGCTTACATGAACAAACTTTGCATGGTTTGCAGAAGCTCAGCCCTGCCTCTACCTTTTGATGTGTAATTTATTTTAATTTCTGTGACTGAAACTTGTCTGAAACTCGTCTTTGTCAGTAAACACTTCTCAGGTATAGTTTTACCATTAAACCCTTGTTATCTGGAATAGGCACACTTTTAGACTTGGCCCCAGTTTAGATAACAGAGGAAAGGACAACCTGTTCCTAGAGTGCAGGAAGCTGGTGGTCAGCTGCTCTGCTGTGCTGCTCTAGAACCAGTTGCCTCCTGAGAGCTTGGCATCATTTACCTTCCTACATGCCTGAATACCTTTGGTGGACTTTAGCCAGGGGTAAGTCAGCATTACCAAACCACTGTCACAGAAAAGACAATGACTACCAGTAAGGCTGTTATCCAGGAGAAAGGCTTAATTGGCACAAGAGAATGCATGTATTCTCCACTATTAATACTTATATTTTAATTCTTTCTGATTTGAGTGGAATGAAATACTCTTTCAAGCATGCAGCCTTCACTTGAGTGAAATTTCTGTTGACTGCAGTGGCATTAGCTTGGATGAAAATACAATCTTTGTCCTTCAGATTCTTTTGAACTAGTTACGCTTGCCTGTTGCATGTGCCCTTATTAACCCAGACTGCAAAGACTTCTTATTTTAGATGCTAGATTAAGAGTATGAGCTCCTGAGCACTCCTCAGTGTGCACTCCTCTACTTCAAAAAAAAAAAAAAAATCAGAAGTGTAGGACACCTGAATTTGTTGAAAATATATAAATAACAAGCAGTTTTACTCTATCTGCCATCAGGGTAGCCATACCACCCATGGCAGCTATTCACTCTTAGCTGATCTTTCATACTCTATTCCAACGGTGCTGTGTACTCAATAAATAAATAGCAAATCTTTGTACCAACAAACTCGGGGGGGCAGAAAGAACATGGATTGAGAAATATTTCCATATAGCCTGAGATACATAGAAATTCAGATAGTTGCAAACCAGAATGTCCTGAAGTGGGATTTTTTTTATCTACACACTCTGGACTCAGGCTGAAGTGGCCTAATACTACATCTACCATTTCCTGACCTGGTGGTCTCTGCTTGGTCCCCTCTGAGTCTTGGAAAGGTTCAAGTGATTGGTCTTTTGGTGGCTATGGTTCCTACTGCAGCTGCCATGAACTACATCTGTCCTTCAATCCTAAAATTAAGAGGGGGTTTAGAGTAGGTCATTGAAGGGAAAATCTTTATAAGGGTCTGTGAGATTAATTCCCAAAATGGGACTATGTTGTTCTGGCAGTCACCTTGTGATGCAGACACTGGGGGAAATGGTGTGAAGTTTTCAGGTAACAATGATCTTTAACAATTAGCTTGAGTTTTGTCATGATACTTCACCCTTATTTAAATATTTTGTTTATGTAAAAGTGAATGCAGGAAGGTTGGTTGGATTTTTTTATCAGTCTGGCTCTTGAGTTTGGATTGTCAGAACAGAATGCTAACTTCAGGGATTTGTCATAATAACTTGGAATTAGTGGCCTTTGGATACTAAAAGGCTGTTTGTGAGAGCCAGTTTGCATTTGAAGTGCTTTAATTATTTAGAGAACCCATCAGAGGTAAAAGGATTAGCAACTTAGCCTTACTACTACTGTGACTAACAGTTTGGTACTCTGTTTTCAGTGCAGCAAGCTGTACTGTATCTCCAGCCTTCTGCAGCATGAGACAGCCATAACAAGGGGAGAAGGAAGTCTTAAAACACGTTCATAACAAACAGGTTTCCATGCAGCAGCCCATAGCTTCAAGGGCTGTCAATAGAAAGGAATTCAAGCTGCTTTGAAGTTCATGTCAGAAAATGTTTCTGTCAGAAACCTGATCTTTTTGGTATGAGATTAGCTGTTTGATTTGTGTGACATAGTAGATTTCTGGGGGTAAAAAAATATATAAAGCAACTAGTTTACTAGTTTGATCTGCTTGATTACTTCCATTTTCTGGCTCTGGTTCCATAAGGCAGTTGTGAGGATTATGGTGGTGTAGACATGCTTTGATGATGCAAGACCATTCAAAACCCACAGCTTTTGCCACCCCCCCCCCCCCCCAGTAAAAACAGTGCCAGATGAAACACTTTCCTATTTTGTTTTCTTGTATTATCACATTTTAACTTTGTGTAATTGTTTTCCATAACACTGAAGTTTCAACTACACTGAGGGAGTTTTTAGTTTTCCTTTTGCAATAGGTGATTCTGAGATTCTGTGGACAGGTGTTTAAATACGGTGTGTAGGGTCCTAGAAACATCCTTTTCCTGTAAAGCAGAAAGACTGGCATAGCATACTTCATACCATAGACTGAGATCTTGAAAATGTCTGTAACTGTGGTGAAGGTTACTATAAATAATCTTTCAGTAAATCTCTTAAGAGGTCTGTGGCCAAATTAGAAACCTGGGTGTTTGATTTACCTGTTCCTTTTTAACTGTCTTCTGGATGTGTTTACTGCATGTAGAATCTTACTGAAACCTGCAGTGTGCTTGTTGCCTGCCTTGGTGTCACAGGCAGGAGTACTGTTACCAACCCCCTTTGATATGTGCCTTTGCAATGTATACACTAAGGGGATTAGATCTAACTCATGTAGCTAATTCTGGCAGGGCATGCCCGGCCTAACACAAAGAGACTTAAAGCAGAAGGGGATCAGATGTTAACAGCATTCCTGGTTTCCCGAGGTATTAGAAACCTGTTGCTCGTCACTGCTTCATTGCCTGTAACTTCCTTTACTAAAAAAGCTTGTGGAAACTGCCCAGTAGTCCAGAAAGCAGAACAGGGGTTTGAAACCAGCTCTCCTATGACTGCTGTTGCATTTTTAAGGATCCTTGCATCATTTGAGTCCTCTTGTAAACACCCCTGCTCTTAATACCACCACTCCTAGTGGAACTGGTACCTGAAATCTCAGTTGTGGCACTCAGCATGTTCTATAGTACAGTCATGAGAGTCTCTGTGCAGGAGTTTCTCAAGTGAAGTGCCATGGATTAAAGCTTGAAAAGGCTTTTTCTAACAGTTGGATTTAGCTATTTCTTTTTAAATCCTTATGCCCCTTAAGTAACAGAGCAATGCAGACAGCTGAGCTTCCTTGTAGCAAATGAACATAAGTGAACATGTTCATGACCCTTAGTTATCAGACTAGTTCTGTTACATTGAAATACCTGAAATCACAATAGTTAAATCCCATAACATCTGCCCAGGAAGCTGTGGGAGCTTGTACCACAGTTAGGAGTTACGGAAATGGCTGTTAGCCCCATGGTGTTAGCAGGGCCAACATAGACACAAAAGGGATAAGCAATTAGAACAGTTGAAATACTTTATCCCCTGCAAACATGATCCCTCTCTTACAAATCAGGTACATGGTTGAGAAAGTTCAGAGAGAAGCAAATTCCTCTGTTGTCTCCTCCTTAAAGTATAACAGACTTACCCTCATCTAGGGTAAAGGAGCCAGGACATGATAAAAGGGATCCAGAAGATAACAAATCAGTATGTGGTGAAAGCCTATTGCTGCCTTTCTCAGTGCAGACAGCTGCTTTCCAAAAATCACCTCCCAAAGCCTTGTCAAAAATGAAACAATGGTTTTACCTGCTACCTGCTATCAGAAGTATTTTGCATATGTTTCAGTCATGCACAAAAAAGTGATTAAAAAATCATACATGATTTTTTTGTAGGTAAAGAAGACTAAACAGTCTGTGGGGTGATTAGGAATTTTTCTTGTTAGCTTCTAAATCTTAGCAGTAGCTTTGCACGTAAGGCAAAGAGATGCAACAGCATTAAAACTGTTTGATTAGCAAGTTCTCTTTTATACCTGGAGCATGAGTTTTGATCTGTTTCCATTTCCAGCATCTAAGTTGACAAGTATTTGAAATGCTATAGCTGAGGCATCTAGAAAATGTCATAACCACTTGTCAATTTATGAGAGGCTTGCCATAGGCTTAGCAGCTCTGAGAAGCTGTTGGTTAGTCTGGGCAAGAAGGGGAGAAGTTCTGTTATCACATGGTGTTTCAGATTGTTTCCCTATTCAACAGTCAGTTAATGGTACAAGTCCTGTTTTTATGAAACTTCTTCCCTGTGGTGCTCAGCTTGCATGCACCACGTTCCCCCACTTCCATTCCTGACTGGGAAGTGTCACTTGCCATGTGTTGGAGCAAAACCCTGGTTTACTGCTGCAAAATAAACCTATGGCTGCATGTGCACAGATGGATGAGGATGGGATTATACCAGGACAGGTTATACTGTCTGTGCTAACGCAGTAGGAGATTAATGAAAGAAGGATTTTGCTGTTAAAAATGACCCCCTATACTTCTTCCATGTGAACAGACTCTGTCTCTACTGCAGTTGGAAATGTAGCTGCAGTCCCAGAGGGTGCTCCCAAGCTCTCTGTAACCAGTCCAGATCAACTGACCATGTAGCAAAGATAAGGGAGCACAAGCACCAACTGCTCATCTGCAGCCCTTGGTGGGCTTGTGCAGCCTGGATCGAAATCACTGTTCTTCCATTTCTGCTGTGTTGTTCCTGCTGAACCCATAGTACAGTTCACCCTTCTCGTTGCAGTGGGGACACAGCCTCAGCAGCCAGAGTCAAGATAGCATGCTCCTCTGTTTTGATCAGAATTACAGGAAAGCAGTGTGGTATCTGGGTCCAGCCCCAAGATTCCCTCTTTTAGGTGCTCCACTAACAGTGATATGAAGTAAGTCTCATAGAATCACTGAATGGTGGGGGTTGGAGGGAACCTCTGGAGATCATCTAGTCCAACCCTCCTTCTGACACAGGTACACCTAGATCAGGTTGCACAGGCATGTGTCCAGGTGGATTAGGAAAGTCTCCAGAGAAGATACTCCACCACCTCTCTGGGCAGCTTGCTCCAGTGGATCCCCTCCTCAGACTTGGGCGGGTGGCACGTGCGGGGTTGATGCCTTATGCAGCTCTGGTTTGGATGTTTTGTCTTCACAAGGGTGAGATTTATTTCGAGTAGTGGCGCCGTGTGAAATGACAGTTCTCTTTCTCTTTTGTACTTGTCAGTGAATTCCATCCTTTTTTAGTTTATATTTTAGGGCAAAATAGCTGATTCTTTTGGGTTGATAGAAGAACCTAGATCAGTCTGTTGAAAGCTGTCATTAAGCTTTCTTTATGTACTTGAATGGAGAAAATAATCATATTTAATTACTTCGGATTTCCTTTGCTTGTTCTAAATCTCCCCTGGGTGTCTCTTGAACAGGCCCAGAGTCCTTGGCTTCCCCATTATGGAGGAGTTGATGTCCATTTTACTGGCATGAATGACTGCTTCCGGCAAACTGTGAAGTACAAAGGTGTGCTTGGACTTTGGAATGGACTCACAGCCAGCCTGCTCAAGGTGAGGCCTTGCTTTCATCCCAGTCAAAGAATTTCCTGAGGTAATCAAGAAACGTTTTTGGGGTCATAAAGCTTATGACCGTGCCTCCATACTTATTAGCATCTTATGGATGACAGTCTGTGACAGAACAGATAGAACCTCAGGGAGTTTATAAACCTGCTTTGGAACTTGGTTATATTTTCCCAAATGTAAGCTTGCCTTCTATATGTCAGTACTTTCAAATTCATTTGAATTTCCTTAGAGAAGGGAGTGCTGCTAACATGCAGAGTAGGGTATGGAGGAGGGATTGGAAGTGATCCACTTACAACATCTGAACAGGTTCTACTCAGCTGAGCTCCAGTAATTTGGCATGTACCAAGCTGCAATGAGAGATATGCTTGTGTAAGCCACTTCCCCAGAAGTCAAAAGCAGTACTTTGGACCAGCTCTTTCATGCATCTGTATTAGTAATCACAGCCCTTGCTGAGTTGAAAACTTGAAATAAAGCACAGTAGCTTAAACAGAAGGTAATTTAGTTTACATAAATATGTTCTACAGTGCTGCAGTGGGGATTACTTACATGGAGTACTACAGATCAGCTGATTGACATGATTGGCTGTGATGGTCTGCTAGTGCCTAGCCCTACCTTGGCTGGCATAAAGCCATGTGGCACCAGAGCTGCTGATTCTGCATGGGGCAAAAGAAGAAAATTGTTCAGTTGTTCTGTTCTACGTAGAATAAATTCATCATTTTCTACTAGGATTTGCTGAGGTTGGCGAGGATTTGGTGAAGTTGACTAGGCTTTGCTTAGGTATTTGACAAGCTGTGATAATCTATAGGGTATCATAGACCTTGTTACTCATGATATTGCTATAATTAGTTATGTACCAATAATAAACGCCAACTTTTAGTGTGCTGCAGGTGCCAGCCTAGTTTGAGATGAGACTGATTTTATACAAGCAAGCACAGCTCTATTAGCAGATGAGATCAGAGCTGAACTCCTAGAAGTTTCCTTTTTGAAAACATCAAAATTAAGAATGCTACTGGTAAGTTTAATATTACTTTTTATCTTATGCTGCTTTTGTGTTTTATTTTATCAGATTGTCCCGTACTTTGGCGTTATGTTTAGCACCTTTGAATTCTGCAAGCGGGTCTGTCTGTACAGAAACGGTTATATCGAATCTCCTTTAAATTACAAACTAACTCCTGGGGTGGACCAGAGTTTACAGCCACAGGAACTGCGAGAATTAAAACTCCTCCGAAGGGAAAATTTTGAGCCAAGGAAATCAGCTCTTGAAAACTGACATCAGTGTCCACTGTCCATGCACACGACCTTTCTTAAGGACCTTTGCAAGAAAGGCATGCTGAACTACAGGTACCAGTGTTTAGGCAGCTTGTTTGGGTTTGCTGCTGAGACGCCAGTGTCAGGAATGAATAAATCTTGTATCTCATTTGGTGGATGGATATAAACAATATGAACAGCAAGCATATGCTGAAGAGGAAATATACAACTAGTTTGAAAACACTGTGGTATTGGAATGTGAAATTACATTTTTCTAGGTGCTTTTCCATACTGAATAGCCGCTTTGAGAAAACTACCTTGAGAAAGGCAAGAGAACTGAGTTGAAAGTATAAATCATATCTTCTAAAATAATAAGAAAATTCAAATTACAAACCTACAAGAATTTCTACTGAAGTCTCTATTTTTAGTGATACTGTGTGGTCGTGGCATTCTGCTGATGTAGAATTAGTTCAGTCACACTCCAGAATCCACTCTTCCATTTCTGAAATCTACTTGAAAATAATAATTTTGTATGAATCTTTATCTTAAAGATGGAAATACACTGCTGCAACTGTGCTTTTGCTAACACAGAACTGTAATGTGCAAGCCAAACTGTAATACACTGGAATGACAATCTTGCAAACTGAAGTGCATGCTACAAAGCTTTGCCTCCCTTTCTCCTGTATCCTTACTTCATGTAGATTAATTTATTTTGAGCTTTGAAAAATAGTTTTCCTGAAGTTCTCTAACTGAAAACTTTGCTGAAAAATGCAATTCTTAAATGTCTTAGGTATTTCAGAGCCATGAGCCTTGTCTCACTGTTTTGGTATTCTTAAAGCTCTATTTTTAATATTAAACTATTTTTTTACTTTCTATGTGCAGACCCAGGCCTACAGTTCTGCTCAGAACTTGCCAGCATAATAGCACTGTGAACACAACCTATGTTTTTTCCACATTCAGTGCTGTGATCCAGAAGCCACAGGTAGTTTCTGTAGATAGGAACCTCTTTCCAAGACCATGAGGCTGCTGCCGGTGCAATTGATGCGCCATGGACTAGTCTAAGGAGCTTTTGGATGATAAAAGATCATCTTGATACTACACCCGAGGACCTAAAGTATTGCTTCAGTTCCTTTGTAGAAGCATAGCTATGAAATAGCCCCATGCTGCTACCTTCTGAGATAAAACCTTAAAGCCTGTGTCCATGTGTACAGGCGACTCTGTCCTCTGCAGCATCTCCCACCAGCCTCAGGCTGTGGCAGTGTGTGGATCTTAGCAGCTTGGTGAGGTGTGTGCACACTGGCTATAGTGTCCTGCAGCACAGGATTTGTCTGCTGGTTTACACAGCTTTTTGTGCATGTTTTTGTCCTATTTATGTGTCTGCTGTGTGGAAGTAAGTAAATCTTGGAAACAGTTTGGTTAGGCCAAGTAGAAGTAGGGTGAGGCAGTGGCAGATTGATGCAGGAACAGTCTGTGACTATGGAGTGATATCTGGAGAAAGATTTGGCATAACAGTAAGGCCTGCCTTGCACCCAGAACTGAACATTGATGTACCCTATAGCTGAGATCTCTTAACGGGCTTGCACAGTTCTGCTGCAGTGGTGCTTCGAACTGTATTTCTTCTCAGAGAAGAAATGTAAGTGTTGATAGCAAAAATTTGGAGAGAGCAGATCTGGTGTCACACTGAGGCTTTAAGTGCTTTTGGCTCTCTAACCACCCTGCCTAGTGAACTCATTTCTGTGTGCCTCAGTTTTGCTGTCTGCACAGCGCAGGTAAACAGTACTGAGATTTATTTGAGATGTGTGAGTAAGGAGATGTGACTTGTGAGTGTTTTGGGAAGGAAATAATTTCTAAGGAGTGGCCTTACATTGTCCAAGCATACCTGTCTGGTTTTTACTAATGTATTTCTAAATAGATTGTAAAGATTGAGTGATGCGTGCATATAGTCTGATCAGCTCTTCAAAACTGGTAAGAGTCAAGCGAGTCAAAAAGTTACCTCTAACTTGTTTCTGATATGCTAATAACACTTTTGTATTGTAATGTACTCCTATGACCTATAAATTACTCACAAACCTTTTATCATCCAAGTCTCTGCTTTGCGTAATCATATCTATGTGTGTGAGACTCCCCAAAAGGTGATATTGAAATATTTCAGACAGTGCTGAAGCAAAGTGTTTCAACAGTGGATCACTAACATGTAAAATGGTGAGCGATCATGAAGAACCAGTTAAAAGCAATGCTGAATTGCAGAGACAACTCTTAGGTAAACTGACTCAGGTAACATTTGGATGCAGTAGAGGTGGTAGGTGGTACTTGATGGCGTAGTAGTGAGTCTCTCTCATCTTAGCTGAGCTCAGGAGTGGCGACAGGTCTCTGTGACTCCTGGGGCATCGTATAAGCAAGGGGGGTCGTAATAGGAGAGGTCTTGGAATGGGGGGTTTCGGCTGTGGTTCAGTGAGATTAAAGGTTGGACCAGATCATCTTTGAGGTCCCTTCCAACCTCGTGTTCTGTGATTCTATGGTTCTGAGAAATTGGGCAGAAAGACTTGGTTTTGTGAGATTGAGCAGGCAATCGGTCCTGTTACGTCTGAAGATTAAACAGGCGCCGAGCCTCCCGCGTTCCTGCCCGAGCCGCAGTCGCGCTCTGTGCCCAGCTGCCTTCTGCGTTGTCTTCATGATGGCAGTAGGATGGCGCAGCGCGGAGCTGGCGAGGAGCCCCTCACCGGGTGCTGCCGGCTGGAACCTGGGATGCGGCGTGTGTGCCCCACGGGTGATGCTCGGCCGCGTGTGCGCCGTTCCCCCAGTCCCCGGCCATGTGCCCCCCGCCAGCTGCAGCGGCGGCCCCGTCTCCCTGCGGCGTCCCTTCCCCCCCCCCCCCCCCGCCGGCAGCCAATGGGCTAGCAGGACGCGGCGGCGCGGCGTGCCCCGCCCACGTGCGCGCGGCCGGCCCTATATAAGGCGGCCATTTCAGCCGCCCCGCGCCGCCTGTAGCGCCGCCTCCTGCCGAGCTTCGCCCGGCCGAGCCTCGCGTTTCCTCACCTTGCCTCGCCCGCCGCCGCCTCCCGCCATGACCGATGCGGCTGTGTCATTCGCTAAGGATTTCCTCGCCGGCGGAGTGGCGGCCGCCATCTCCAAGACCGCCGTCGCCCCCATCGAGAGGGTCAAGCTGCTGCTGCAGGTGAGCGCCAGGGACTGGGCCCGGGGCCGTACCAAGGTCGCCTCAAGGAGTTGGGGGGAAGGCGACGATCGCGGCGGGCCAGGGGCAGGGGATCGCAGGCGAGCGGCGCTGAGGGGATGTCTCGGTCCCCGCAGGTGCAGCACGCCAGCAAGCAGATCGCCGCCGACAAGCAGTATAAGGGCATCATCGACTGCGTGGTGCGCATCCCCCGGGAGCAGGGCGTCCTCTCTTTCTGGCGCGGCAACCTGGCCAATGTGATCCGGTACTTCCCCACCCAGGCCCTCAACTTCGCCTTCAAGGACAAGTACAAGCAGATCTTCCTGGGTGGCGTGGACAAGCGAACCCAGTTCTGGCGGTACTTCGCCGGTAACCTGGCATCCGGGGGTGCTGCCGGCGCTACCTCCTTGTGCTTTGTCTACCCCCTTGACTTTGCCCGAACCCGCTTGGCAGCGGACGTGGGTAAAGCTGGAGCTGACCGCGAGTTCAGTGGGCTCGGTGACTGCCTGGTCAAAATCTTCCGGTCAGATGGCCTCAGGGGCCTGTACCAGGGCTTCAGTGTCTCTGTCCAAGGCATCATCATCTACAGAGCTGCCTACTTTGGCATCTATGACACCGCAAAGGGTAGGTTGACCAAAGTGGCACTGAAAGGGAGATGCTGGGCTGTGGCAGGCCCGTAGTGTGTTTTAGCATATACTGATGGCTTACCTGCCGTTCTCATCTAAACCTCTCCTGCAGGTATGCTTCCAGACCCAAAGAACACCCACATTGTTGTCAGCTGGATGATTGCTCAGACTGTCACTGCTGTTGCTGGTTTGGTCTCCTACCCTTTTGATACCGTTCGTCGTCGCATGATGATGCAGTCTGGCCGCAAAGGAGGTAAGTATCTACCTCCTTTTGTAGGAAGTATTGGGTCTCCCTGAATCAGCAGTTGGTGGACCTGAGGTGAATGCAGAGTGGCTTGGCTTTCACCAGCCTGGGTCTATATCCTCACCTCTTGGGAACAGTAAGGTGTGAGAGGGGCAGCGGAAGTGGTTGTCAGGTGGGAGACATGAAAGAGCCTGTCTCCACAGCACACCTGTAAAGTGGCATGCACAACTCAGGCATCTATCAGTAGGTGGAGAAAGCAGAACTTGCCCAAGGATGTTGCAATCTTGTGTCTCTGGGCCAAGGAGAGATATCCCTAGTAGCAGGCATGGCCTGGCTGGCTGTGCAATAGCTTTTGGTCTGGAAGTGTTGGTGTCAAAGCAAACAGCAGCTGCTTTCTGCTTGAACCGGTCCTTCAGGTGTCTCCTAGGGGTAATGCAGCAGTGTATCTCCTGAGCAGTCTTGTCCTCCTGATGCACTGATACTGGAGAAATTCAGTCAAGAAATAGGATACAGTTGAGATTCTGAAGCAGGTAGATATGTTAGGCTATTTCTGACCCGATGCTGGGTGTCACAGACCTCTCATTTCTAATGCTGTCTGTCTCCTGCAGCTGACATAATGTACAGTGGCACTCTTGACTGCTGGCGGAAGATTGCCCGGGATGAGGGCACCAAGGCATTTTTCAAAGGTGCATGGTCAAATGTGCTCCGAGGGATGGGTGGTGCTTTTGTCTTAGTCCTGTATGATGAAATCAAGAAGTACACATAAGTCGTTTCTTGTTGTGAACTGGCATGTTGTTATATGTACTCTATGACTGTTCATGGACTTGTTTGAAAACCATCTAGTTACTAAACCTTGATGGCTGATGTTTGTACAGGTTGGTGTGGGGCAAGGGCAAGTGCCAGCCCTGTCTTTATCAAGTTATTCGCCCTGATGGGATACACCATGGTTTCTGTTTCAGTCACTCCTGCTTAAAGAGTACAAAGAAATAAAACTTGAAACCAACTTTCCTTGTCTTGTTTGTTCTTGCAGCAGATGCAGCATGAGGGGGATGGGGGTGTCTGCAGTGATTGTGAAGGAGGAAAATGAAACACTTCCATCCTGCACACCTCTCTACCTGCTAACGACATGTGGCCTCTGGCAGGTAAACAGTGCAGGCTGTGCTGAGAAAGCTGTGTAGTGTTTCCTTCCCAGTGGATACCAGTGGTGTGGGCTGGGATGGGGGATAGGCAGCTCCAAAGAGCTCACCCAGCTTACCTCCCCTGAGACCCCAGAGATACAATGCACTGATTGTGCTATTAGTTATATCTCTGGTGTGTCTGCTTCCCAGAGCTGGTGAAACCTTGTTTTGAAGGTGCCAACTGCATAAACCTTTTGCAAAGCACAGTCCTCCCCAGGGTGCTGAATATCTGGGAGGCTGGAGAAATGTTTAAGGGGTATTTGCAGCTGTCCAGAGGAGCAGAGTTGGCACCATGTATTCTGGCTTAGAAACCGTGCTACCTGCTCTGGCGTGTTGAAACCCAGCCAGAGAACATAGTATAGGTAATTGCTGCTCTGTAGAGCCTGTGGCTAGCCTTGGCCACACGTGGAGTGCTGTGCTGTGAGAAAGTATTAGCTGAGCAGAGGCAGACAGCTCCTATGCCAGAGCTCTGCTTGCCTGACAGGGAGCTGCATCCCCAGGCTCATCCCATACCACTGGAAGTTAAGCTTGTCCCAGCCTCAGATTCTGGGGGAAGAATTCTCTGAATTCTTTCATGCAGTTTGGGGAAAAGACTGCAAGACTGAGTGATGTGTGTGGTTTGGACTTTACTAATCTGTGAGGGCCTGTGAGGTGCCCCAGTGAAGCTGTCTGCTTTCTGCCTGGGGTGGTAAGTGGATGCTGTACATGTCTTGTGCCCTTCAGCTCAGTCTTTCCTCACTGTCCCCACACCTTTGGTCCTTTCTGGCTGCCCAGGCCTGCTCAGAGCAGTTGATCACAATCACTGAAACCAATCTCAGCTACTGTCTGAGGCAGCTGAACAAGTTTTTGTGTTGCAAAGGGTGGTATTACTGCTATATAATTGGGACAGTAAGGCATGAGAGCACAGCAGCGTGCCACCACAGACAATATTGGCATGAGAGTGGGTATGGGGTTCATGATGGGAGCTGATTTAATGACAGGCTACTGAGTTTGGTGGTACTTTTCACTGCCCCTGGGCTCCTTTGTGTGAGATCCCTTGCTGCCTGCTGTGGAAATGTCCTGAAAGTTTCCCTGTGAGATGCAGAACAATGCCGCAGGCTGTGGGCAGCAAGCAGCAGCCTAACAGGGGGCCGTGCCACTGGGCAGCCTTACCTGGGACTCCTCTCCTGCTGCATAAATGCCAGTTAATTAATGAAGGGCTCTCGGCTCTTACTGCCTCTTGCTGCTAAGCTCTCACAGATTTCAAGGGTTGTTCTGAAATGCTGATGGTTGCTGAGCATGGAGCACCTTTTCCTCACCTTTCTTCCTCAGGGGATGTGTGGCTGGACCGTTGGCACAGGGAGATAAGCACAGCTTCCCCGTGGTGGGTGAGTGAGGTGCTCAGCCAGGCTGTTGTGCTGGACTACAAAGGAGCTGAGCAGGGGGATACATAGGTCCTGAGACCTACAGCATTTCACAGTGGCCTTGAGCTGCAGGGCTGGCACTGAGTGAAAGAACTAGGATTGGTCGGCCTTGAGAAAAGGCAGCTTAGGGGAGAACTTATCACCATGTTCCAGTATTTAAAGGGCAGCTACAAAGAGGATGGAAACTCCCTTTTTACAAGGAGTCACATAGAAAAGATGAGGGGTAACGGGTACAGGTTACTCCTGGGGAGATGCTGATTGCACACAAGAGGACAATTTTTCACAATGTGAACAACCAGCCACTGGAATAATGTCCCCAGGGAAGTAGTGGGGTCCCCAGCATGTGACACTTTCAAGATCTGACTGGGTAAGGTGCTGGGCCATCTTGTCTAAACAGCTTTTGCCAAGAAAGGCCAGATCAGATAGTCCTTGTGGTCCCTTCCAACCCAGCATTCTGTGATTCTATGAAATGAGTTGTAGCTACCCACACTAGTTACTGCTTTGGGACTTGGGAAACAAACACTTATTTCACAGCCGTTTCTAGTTCTGGTGTGTGGGAGATGCAGGGCAAAGCTCACAATGGGTTTTCTATGTGCCCCATGACTGAGGAGTACTGGCTGGCAGCCCACTCTGGCCTGAGTGCCCCTGGGTATTTAACCTGCCCTTCCTGCAGTTTCTTGGGTGCAGTTTTATATGGAGAAGCAGGTTGGGGCTGTGCCATGGCGCACATTACATAGGGATTAAGAGCTTTATTCTTGTAGGGAAACTGAGGGACTGGGGCCAGCTGCTGGCAAGATGGGGAGCTGAGTGCAGTCCTTCCAACATAAGCATTTTTGCTACCCCAAGGGTGCCAAGGGTAGGGGTGTGTTTCCTTTTAAATATGATTCTCCTGTGGGAGTACGGAACATCTCATAAGTCATGATTTCTTCCAGCAGAGCTGTGTCCAGCCCAGTATATCAGCCCCTTTTCTGGCAGGGAGGACTGGGCTAACACCTGTAACACCACTTCCATCCCAGCCCTGTGCCCAGCAGCCATAAATCCTAGGCTTAGGAGCTGTTGACACAACACAGCTGTGGACAGGATCATATGAAACACTTGTCAGTGGCTGCAGCAGGTGATGGACACTTGGAATGGTCTCCCTGGTCTGGGCTGACCATGGGGCCAGCAGGCTGTGAGATGGCATTGCCTTTGCTCCCCATCAGCTCACTGGCTGGGCTGGGGGCAGCTGCTACCCTTCACTGTTTTGAGTGCTGAGCAAGGCAGAGGCGGATGGCTGTTTTCCCAGGCTGGGTCTGGGAAGCACTGATGGCAGTGGAGATGGGAGCCAGGCTCTGGGGCTCGCCAGAGTGGTGACTGAGATTCTCTGCTCCCTCCTCTGGTAGAGATGAGCAGAGGGCCAGACAGTGACCAGGGAGGACAGCAATGTCCCCCAGCCCTCAACCCACCCACATCTGGGCTGAGCTATGGCGACTAGAGAGGAGGATCATGGCCAGGGTGTCCTGGGGTGGTGGGGGAAAAGGGAGCGAGCAGGCAGACATGGCCACAAGGGATTTTCAAGTGACGAATGTCGTTCCTTGGCAGGGGGGTCCTGGGGCCAGTGCTATTTAATGTCTTTGTCAGCAGTATGGACAGTGGGACTGAGCAGACCCTCAGCAAGGTTGCTGACAACACCAAGCTGTGTGGTGCCCTTGACATGCTGGAGGGAAGGGATGCCATCCAGAGAGACTTTGACAGGCTTGAGGGATGGGCCAATGCCAGTCTCATGAAGTTCATCAAAGCCAAATGCTTAGGATCCTTTACACTTGGACTAGGGTAATCTTAAACACAAATATATGCTGGGTGGAGAATGGATAGAGAGCAACCCTGAGGAGTACTTAGGAGCACTGGCTGATAAGATGGTCAACCTGAGTAAGCTTGCCAGCCAGAAAGCCAACCATATTACTGGGCCAGCAGATTGAGAGAGGTGATTCTCCTGCACTACTCTCTTGAGACACCCCACCTGAAGTACTGTGTCCAGCACTGGAGCTTCCCACACAAGAAGGGCATGGAACAAAGAAACAAATCTATCACCTAATATGCCAAGATTTATAAAAACTTATGTTGGCTTTTCTGGTACCACCAAAGCTGAATTTGGTTTGGTCTGAACATGCTGCAGATGACCCTGCAGGGCATGAGAAGCTCTGCAGAACAGCTAGTTCTATCTACTACAATAGGACATGGAATCAAGCATTTGAACTAGGTGCCCTGCTCCCTGTTGCTATAGTCAGCTAACATTTTAAAGTTCATTTATATCTAGAAGTGAAAAATCCAACTCAATTTAAGTCGTTGTGAGTTAGATCTAGTAGGGTAAGGAATACACACTTTATAATGTAATCAATCAGGTTCCCTGTGCTGCACTTTCAGCCACTGACTGTGTAAGTAGAGTGTCTTAAAACTATCTCAGGAACTGCTAGCACAGCAAACTGCTGCCCCTTCTGACTGGGTCTGTGAGCAAGTCCTGAGCAGATGTCTAATGACAAGACTGAAAAACATTGAGTGAACACAGGCTGATCTTCTAAAAGCCAGCAAGGAAGAGTGCTTATGCTGTGCTGTGAACAGTGCCTCAGAGCTCAAGGTGCACAGCTGAGGAAGTTGGTGGCAGTTAGTAACTGCTATTTTGGACAACTTGTGCTGAGCTGTGCATGCAACAAATTTTCTTTGTGCCTCATCAAATTACAAAGATGGTCCTAGCCCCACCTGGAAGTTCCTTCACAGTTCTACATCAGCTTGAAGCCCTGTGTTTTGCCACTCCTAACTGTAAATCACACTACCCCAAGTAGTGAATCAGGACCATACTTCATTTGTCTGCATCCCAAACCTCCCTTGGTTCAAAACTTGTTTCAAAATTTCAAAGTTTTTGACTCCAGCTTGGAAAAATTCTTCCTATTTTTTGTAGAGACCAACCTCCAGTCATCTGGGGCTTGGTCTCAGAGGAACCTTCCCCTGGCTGGACTGTGCAGCCATACTTGGAAAAGGGGCTTGTATAATGCAGTTGTACCCACTCAATCCTCCTGCCCTTTCCAAGCATTAGACACCATCTTGTTAACTGCTTAACTGAAGAGCTCTGGACACAGGCTCCTGGAAATAGGCTTCAGATTAGCATCTGATCAGCAGTGAACAAGATCAGAGTTGAGTTAACCTGAACACATGCTCACCCAGGCTGGCATTAAACTGTCACGACTGATGGACATTTCCCATCCCAACATCTCTGAGCCACAGCTCACTCTCTCCTTTACACCTTAATTTCCCAAAGAAAAGAAGGATACATCCTTAAGATAAAACAGACATGAGTTTTCCCAGTCAGGGTTATAAAGCCAGACAGAAAATCTTTATTGATTATAGGAAGTCTTCCTAATTGTGGGATATGAAGCATCTTGTTCATTGCCGATGTTATGATACTTGGTAGAGTAGGAACACCTGAGGAAAAGTACTTTAGTTCCAATCTGCAACAGAGTATTTAATCCCAAGTAGGGCAACAATGACACAGGCTATAGAGCACTTTTACTACATAAGACAAAATACTATTTCCCAAACAGGGTACTTTACACATCAATTTTTAATGCTGTTTTTATCCAAGTCCTTAGTGGTCAGTGCATTCTAAAGAATTTTTCCTTCTTCACATTTTACATCTCTGAATATCAGTATTGTTCTGCAGAATGGGTTAGGTCAGAAGTGCAATTGTATTCTACTTTAAATTATCACCAACCTATCAGTATCTTCCAACTCTATCTTTGTACTCAGTAGTGGCATAATAAACAGGTGGGGTTTGTTTTCAGTAGTTTAAAACAGGGTTGGATTTCATGTTCTTGTATCAGATACTGATTCTGTGCAACTGCAGACTTCCCATGTTCAATAGAAGCTAAGACTCGAGCTGCAGCCAAGCATGTGCTGGCTACCTTTGATAGCTTGTCTGCTGGTCAGGGTGAGCAGCAGCATGATCCACAAGCCTTGCATCCAAGTCGTTCCAAAGTGTGTTGGAATGGGCTATCTTTCAAGCTGCTGCACATTGTGCATACATTTAAAATAACAAAATGAACAACAGGCACAGAGCTTACTTTTGGAACAATTCTTTTGACTGTTTTAATACATTTATGGAAGTCTTACACACTTGAAAACTGATAAAATAAAAAGGTATCTAAAGTGCACTGAGCTCAGGAAGGCACCCAGTAAAGATCTTCCCAAAAGCAAATAATCTGTATGGAAGAGCTTGCTCATAACACTGGGTCTGTAGCGAACTGGTTTCAGCGAAGTGTCCTGTGCCATTGGAGTTACAAAAATCGGTACCAGAGTAACACTTATGACAGAGGTACTACTAATCTTCTAAGCTGGTTGCAGCATGTTACTCTTGAACATTGTCTGATACTTTTGCTTTGTTGACAGATCTGCAATAGCTCCTGGTAGCCTTCTCTTGTCTCCAAATACCCAGCAGACATGCAACATTTCATTTGAACTGGTTATCAATGAGGGTCCCTTTCATCTTGGCTTTCTTGGCTTCCAACTCAGCCTGATAAATAAAATCAAGATAGAATGAAATCACATCTGGATAAGTTTCCCTTCAGTGCTCCATTGAGGTTTGGTATTCTTGTCTGACCACTGCAAGCTTTTCACACCAGGAGCAAGAGTAGCTCAAGTTCTTTGCTGAGTCCCTCCTCCCCTGAGGTATAGAACAAGGACCACTTTTAAAATCATACAGCCCAAGACTAACTGCAAAGGAGGCAAGTAGAAGCTGCACATTTCCCCCCCCTTCCCTCTACAACTCTCCTGTCACAGCAGGTAAGATCAGCTGTGATATTCTTGTCATTAATTCTTCAAGTGACCCTTCTGGTAGCAGCTGAGCTGGCAGGTCCTCCACAAGAGCCTTAGCTTGCCCTGACACCTCACAGCAAAGCCGTATTCTGCCAAACAGGCTTGAGGGCACAATACTAGGGGTGCTCTGGTTGGCAACGCCATGGCCTAGTTTTCCTTTCCCTAGTTCCTTGTCCAACAAGTCATGGAAAGCCTCCCTGAAAAGTTCTGCTGGCAGCTCTTCAGGTAGCTCTAAAGGTAACTGCATACAATTTTAAGTTCAGGAGGACTAGAAAAAGGTCTCTGTAAAATCTGTGAAGGAGAAGTCATCCTCACAAAGCTGCAAGTTATCTATGACTTTACCAGGACCTCTCTATACTAGTCCTATCTGCAATACATTTTTGCGTACAAAACCAACAGACGTCAGGGATCTGCATTCAGCACTGAAGAAAACACTCACCAACTCCTGTAGCCTCCTTTTGCTCATGCCTTTGCGTTCCAGCTGTTTCTCAATCACTTTTGCATTCTGTGCATAGGAGTCTGCAATCTCCCTCTGAAACACATACAATGGCACTTTGCAACAGCAAACCCCAAAGTAGCACCACCTCATCTCAAAAGGTGAGACAGTGGCTGGCTCTGACCGGTGATTGAGACAGCTGTCCAGTTCAAATGTGACTGCCATCAAAAACAGACAACTCACCGCTTCAATCTCTTCCTCTTCTTCATCAATTGTGGAGACTGTGACAGAACTGAACTTGCCCATGTCTTTGGTCCGTTTGGTCATCATCACCTGGGTGAGAAGCAGAGTATTTTGTTACCCCATGGCAACAGTGGTGTCACTAGGCATCACTTCCCCCCTCCAAAGCTTTGAAGGCTTCTCATGCAAGTCATTAAGATTACCTGAACTCTGTGGGTGGAAAAGGAGAATTATCCCCAGTGATTCTGGGCTTAGAGCTGTCATTATCAGAAGCAAACTCACTGATACATAACAGATAGAACACATTTTGAGACTCACTATGCAGACTACCACTCTGACCTACTTACAAATGGAAACTTTCTGGTAACTGAGCCTAGACACAGTCTAGGTTTTCAAGTTTATTTTGCCTTCCTTTACTGCTAGAAATCCAAGCTGCAGTGACCTCTGTAAATGAAAACTGAAGGCAGACAGGGAAAAGACACCAAACTGAGTTACTGTTTAGAGGTTCTTTTTTTTCTGTCTTCTGCCCCTGACATGAAGTGATTTTACCACACCTTTCTGAAAAACAGAGATATCCTTTTTACTTCTCTAAAGCAAATTACCTTTTTGGGAGGTTCTTGTTTCTGAGTATATATGTTTGTTTTCCCAAAACCCTGTCCAAATTTGACCACAGCACCATCAACAATGAATGTCACAGGAGCATTTTTCTGTTGATGTTGATAAAAGAGCAGCAGTCCACACCTGGAAACAGAAGCACATGTGGCTGTAAGGAAATGCAGACTCTGGATTCTTACTGTTACTTCACAGATTCTAAGCGTCACTACCATGCCGCTGCGGTCACTCACTTGCCACACTTCTTTCTGAACTGCCGCTCTATGCCTTCTGGTCTAGGGGAGAGAGGAAGAGCATGAACAGACAGCAAGCACCGGTGCCTGGCTGATGGAGCCCTCCCGCGTGCAGAGGGAGGGACAGACCAGGGCAGCCCTTTCCCCGGGCCGTGGAGGGGCTCTCAGAGGAATGAGGAGCAGCAGAGGCCGAGGCCCGGCCGCGGCCCACCTGCGCAGGAAGACGCACTCCTCCTCCTCCGCGTTGCAGAACTTGTGAGCGTGCTTGGCAGCGTCCATCACCCGGGCGCGGTCCCGCGGCCGCATCGGCAGCTTCTCCAGCTGGCAGTCTGCGGGACAGCGGCAGGGCCGGGCTGGCGGAGGGGCCGGGACGGGCAACCGCCTCCCGCGCTTCCCAAGCCCTCAATACCGCCGGGCCCGCCGCCCGCCCCCAAGACCGCAGCCTCCATCCAGCCCACCGCCTGCCCCCGGCCCGCTCCCCGCCTGCTATCCGCCCACGGCCTGTCCTAGGCCCACGGCCTGCTCCCAACCCGCTGCCTGCCCCAAGCCCGCAGCTCACCCAGCACCAGCACCATCTGCCCGCACAGGCAGTAGTAAACGTGAAGCGGTTTCTCCCCATCGTCGTACTCCTCACGGTCACGGGTGTCGGAGCAGACGACGGAGCGCGACACCACCTTCGGCATGGCGGCGCCGGGGCGCGGCCTCCCCGCAGGCCCGGCCTCCGCAGCGGCAGCTCCGCCCGCTCTCCCAGAGCCTCGGGGGGTGTTGTCACGGAGCAGCGTCCATTTGCGCCCTGGTGGCTGTGGTTTCGGTACGTTTTCAAAAAGCTGTTGTTCCTCCTTACAAGGCAAGCGGGGGATGTTGGTGTGCACCGGAGGGGATTAAGGCAACCCCCTTCCCAGCCCCTCAGGATAGCACAGTATGATCTGAATTAAACGCAAATGATAACGGCAAAATTTAGGCCTTACATCATTTCACAAACAAGCTCGGCTGAATTCGGCACAGAGGGGCTCCAAACTGCAAGAAACCATTTCCTTTTGCATTCCGTTTTGGGCAGCTCTGTCCAGTTCCATCGGTCCCATCATCAGCCAGGGAATGGCAATTTTTTTGTGTACCCAGAGGCACAGCTCTGAACAAAGTCCTCTCAAGACAAGCACCAAGAGCTGACATGTACCTTCTTGCATAGGCTGGGTAAGAGCAGGAAAGGGCAAGAACAGCATACATTAGTGCAGCTACGACAGCAGATTTTTATTACTTTCTTTCAACTTCTGTGACAGGCAGTGGGGCTTCATGCTGTGTCTTTTCCTGAAGCCACTTCCCCACATGGCTATATTGTATGAAGGTACAATCAAGGCTAGGATAGAAAACTGGGCCCGCCCAATCTGTTCTAGACAACAACAAAGAGAATTCTTCACTCCCACAAGCTATTAAAGAAGGGGAGAGAATAGATTATTTTCCCTTGGAAAAAGCTCTCTGTGGAATCAGAAGTGCAGCATAGCAGGTTGTGCTGGGTTTGGCTGGGGTAGAGTTAATTTTCTTCACAGTAACTGGTAAGAGGCTGTGGTCTGGATTTGTGCTGGAAGCAGTGTTGATAACGTGAGGATATTTTGGTTACTGCTGAGCAGTGCTTAAACAGAGTCACGACCTTTTCTGCTACTCATACCACCTCGCCAGCGAGTAGGCTGGGCATGGACAGGAACTTGGGAGGGGACACAACTAGGACGGCTAACCCCAGCTGACCAGATATCACATACATATGACGTCATGCTCAGCAATATAAAGCTGGAGACATTTGGAGTGATGCCGTTTGTTTTCCCAAATTACGTGTGATAACGCCCTGCTTTCTTGGGGATGGCTGAACACCTGCCTGCCGATGGGAAGTGGGGAATTAATTCCTTATTTTGCTTGGCTTGCGTGCGCAGCTTTTGCTTTAACTGCTTTAACTAAACTGATTTATTTTAACCCACTTCTCCGGTACTTTCCTCCCTCCCTTCGGGAGGAGCGAGCGAGCGGCTGCGCGGGACGGAGTTTCTAGCTTAAGTTAAAACACGACACAAGCGAAAGCAGAAGACGTCACCGGACGCTGCGCAGCCCGCAATAACGTCTCAGCCGCTGGCCCCCACCCGCCGCCATTTCTGTGCCTGGGGGCGGTGCCGGTCCTTCATGCATGACGTCACCGGCCCCGTTCCACCCTCGTCCGCCCCCGCGCCGCAGTGGTAGCGGCTGGGCTAGGGGCTCAGCGACATCCGGCTCCGCCCCTCTCCCCGCGCCATTGGTACATCCCGGGATCGCCGGGCAGCCGGCGCAGGAGTCGGTGCAGCTTAGGCTCTTTCCCCCCCTGCGTCTGGCTCAGTGGTAGAGGCCGCGATCGCTCCTGTTCGTCAGCGTTGCCGTTGCCTCAGTTGGAGCTTGCTGCTGCCGTCGCCGCCGTTCCTGGGCTCCCCGTGATCCCTCTGATAGTGTATGAGTGATCTATAACCCTGAGCCTACCATGTCCACTCCGGCCCGTAGGCGCCTCATGCGGGACTTCAAGAGGTACCGAGGCCACTGGCTGAGGGGAAAGGGGCGGGCGGGAGGACAACGAAGGGCCCGTCTCTACCGGGGAAAGAGGGGGGGCAGCTCAACATGGCGGCGGGGTAGGGCGCGCTCCGCTAATTGCGTAGCGCTGGTTGACGCTGCCTGCTGGCGGGTTACGCTGTTGGCGCAGGGGCGGGTAGGTACCTGCCTGGGTTACGCGAAGTGCGCAGCGGCGGCCTCTGGCTGTACGAGGGGCAGCATGGGGGCGGCGGGGCCAGCGCGTCAGCCTTCCCTGTGTCCCGCAGGCTGCAGGAGGATCCCCCGGCCGGGGTGAGCGGAGCCCCCTCCGAGAACAACATTATGGTATGGAACGCCGTCATCTTCGGGTGAGTCGGGCAGGAGTGGGAAGCGGGGGGCGGCAGGCCGCGAGGCCCGCTGTTTCTCTGCCGCCGGGAGGGGCTTAGAGCTGGGCAGCCCGCGGGGTAACTCTGTGCTCTGCTTCTTTCCTCCTCTAGGCCCGAGGGGACCCCTTTCGAGGACGGTAAGTGCGGCTACACCTGGGACCAGTGTTTGGCTTTTCTTGGGGTAAAGGGCTGCAGTTTGACACGGCCTTGGTCTGTCAGTGCCGTGGACTTTGCAACAGGTGTGGGCCTGTGGATGGAGCAGGGACACGGGTGCATTTCACCAGACCACGCACCCATATGCTGGACTTGCGTAAATCTTTTTTTTTTTTTTTTTTTTTTTTTTAAATCCTCTTAAGGAAGTGTTCTAGATTTAAATTGCTATGCTGATTTACAGAAACACACAAATTAGCTTGTAGGGGCTTGCTTGTAATCACTAAATCTGACTATCCTAAGCCTAATTTAATGTGCCATTTTAAGGATCTCCAAGCTTCTCGGTTGAATCCTGGATCATGTTTTTAGGGACACTTATATTTGGAAAACTGTTGAAAATTTGGTATAGAGCCATTGCCATTTGTTTTGATTTTTTTCTGATGTTGGAGGTGTTTTGCAAATAAGTCCCAATGTGAGTCAGCTGAAGTAGGAAATAATAGGCTGAATGTTTGAGGAAGTTCAGAACAGATTTTTTTGTTGTTTCTTTTTCTTGGCATCTACTTCACTGTGGTACAATAGGTATCATTCAGTGTTAAATTAAAAGTACTTGTTACCTTTAGAAGCTGACTGAGTAGGTCCTTGTAACATACATGTGTCCATAATTTCTGTTTAGCCTTACTGTCTGTTACAGCTTTATTGGTGCTGTATGAATATTTCAGTGTCTTAGCGAAAACTTGTTAGACATGAAATACTGTCTTAATTGAAATCAGTGATGCTTTTTTTAAAAGATACTTTCAGTGCAAGCTATAATTAATCCTAGATCTCCATGACTCATGACAAAAGCATAGGAAAAATTCTTTAACTCTTATGTTGTTCTTGGCTAACTCCTTTGTGTCTTGTTTATCCTCAGAGGTAGCACCTGTGAGCATGCTTGAAAATTCCAGATTCTTCTGGGGTTTTCAGTCCTAAGGAAACTTCAAGTCTTCAGTTATACTTTTTTTTTTTTAATGCATCTGATTAGTTAAGAAACTTGCTATAATAGTTGCTTCAGATGTCCAATATTTAGAACTTGAGTATTCCATAGCATCACATAACTGGACAGACAGACTAAAGGTATTCTGTTACCTCACAAGCCTTAAAGAAAGGACCCCTTAAACTTGCGTGAGTTTTGTTAGAGCTGCTTAGATTCTTGGTGCACTGCCACTAATGGAGTGATTCACTATTTGGAGCAGAAAGTCATCTCCTTGCTGTGCGCTAAAATGCAGGTTGTTTCCATGGTCAAGCTTGTCTGGCTCAGTGTGGGGTTAACAGATGCTATAAGGGCTTTTTTTCCATAGATTTCCTTTAGATGCAGAAGGTTGGAGACTACTTTTGAGATTCCTGACATACTGATTTCCTCTGTGCTTTCCACTGTGGCAGTATTGTGTCTTTATCTCAGATACTTAGGACATGTTGCACTTGCAGCAGTTTGAAGTTCAAACAGATGCTTGAGTCTGCTGCTGCTGTCCTACTGCTTTGGTTGATCTAATAATATAATCTTGGGGTGTGATGGATTGCTCTTTTCATAGCAAAGTGTGTGTTTTCACAGTATGTGCTCAGGAAAACAGATATGTCTTGTGTGGCAGGATATGCTTATCTCCTTTTCTCTGGGACATATCTTACCTTGTGTGAGATAACAAAATACTAAGTGGTGCCTAGAGATATGGGTGTGTTGGTGCCTCAGCTGTGCTTTTCCATTAAGTGAGTAGAGCAGTACAGTTCACGTGCAGTTTAGCTTAACATAGGTAAAATTAAATTAATTTTTATTTAACAGTATTGGGCTTTTAGTGTGGGCTTCTTCTGTAACTGCAGGTCCTTGTGAGTCAAAGGTACACTCAGGGGCTCTCTAATCCTTCCCACGAAGCCGTTGCAAGGCAGTGTTCTTCAGAAGTTGCTTTGTATTTTCGTTCTAGGCTCTTTAACTTCCTGAAGATGCTGTAAGGCTTCAGATACTTTCTTGCCTGTGAAAGAGCTTTATTATTTATTTATTTTCTGTTAAACTATGTGAAATATCTACCTATCCATTATTATTTTCTGTTAAAGTAGAGGTTCAGTAATTTCAGCACTGTGAGAATTACAGTTCTTTACCCTCATTCTGGTGAAACCCTTCTCCAGTCTTGGCTTCTGAGTTTTCCTAGCTTTGCCTGAACTGGAAACCCAAAGTTCGGACGCATTTGTTTACCTGCTGTGCAGCATAATGCAGCTAACAACCCTCCCTACCCTCCACCCCCAGACTTCAGAGGGTGTTTTCACAACTCAGGGTGCAGGCTGCCTTGGCCTAGGAGCAACTACTAATTTAGATCAGCAGCATAACTTCCATCTTCTGGTTTAAGAGGATTCAATTGCAGGTGTCTGCAGTAGGACCTGGGAGATACTCATTTTGCCATTCACCACATTTCTAAGAATCTACGTGTGTGTGGCATCTGAAATCTGTGTGTGCTGTCACAGTGATGGAAACCCAGGTTCTCCCAGTCTTTCAGACCAGTTTATCTGAAACTGGATGATAACATTGGGGTTAGTGCAGGATTCGTGGCTTTGAGGGAGTTAAGTAACACAGCTATTGTAGTGTCCTGCCTTGCTGTGATCATGTAGGAGCCTTGGGCAGAGAAAGCAAGGCATTTGCTGTCTGTATGGTTTGTTCCTTGCTTATGGAACATGGATTCTGTATCCCCATGCAGGAGAAGCAGCGATCATCCCTGCTTTACAGGCAGTGGAACAGAGGGGGCTGTTCCTGCTCCTTGCAGTGAGAAGGGCCTGGCAGGGACATGGGTGATACTCTGGTAGGGGTTACTTGGGCTGGTGTATCGGTCACGGAAAGGGTTTTCTGTTAGCTGTGTGAGAGGCTCACATTCTGAGGTAGGGAATACAGATCAACAAGGTAAGTCCAAGAGAGCAAAGGGAATATTGCAATATTGGCAATGATCCTAATACCAATAATGACAGTAACTGTATTTCAAAATTGGCTGCCTAGGGTAAGCTGCAAGAAATAGCAGTTGAAAGCTTTAAAATTAGTGAGAAGAGATTGGACACTGAAGACCTGATCCCAAATGGTGTGTGTTGTGATACCTGTTTCACTTGTGTGGGCTTTGACTATGAATGACCCTTGGACTTCAGTTCATCAAATCTCTGGATTTGTCCTTTAATAAAACTCAACAGTGAGGTGGTTACCTTACTGTGGTAATGGCTTTCAAAGAGCCATTGCCACTCTAGATGCCACTTGGAAACTTGAGTAGGTAGATACTGCAGCTGGAAGCTGTCTTAACTTGTTTGGATTTGTGTGAAAAGTAATGCTGTTGTGTTCCTGCTGGGGCAGATAGCTTCCCTTTTAGTAGTGGGTTCTAAGACCAAACTGTCCTTGTTCCTGTTTTTTAGCCATCTTCTCTGCCCCCTCAGCTCCTATTTCAGTCAGTGTTACAGAATAGCATTCATTCAAGAATGCATGTTGAACTCTACTATCTGATTGTTTGTGCTCAGTTTTCAGCCTTCTGCTTGCTTAGTCACTCTGCCATGGCAGAAAGTGCCTGCTTTCCTACCTTGTAAGAAGGATACTGAGAACTAGAACCAGGGCAGGGAGAGCTGGGAGTCTCTTTAATCAATCAAGTCTCTTAAGCATTCGTTTCTGAAGGGTCAGTAGTGCTTAGGATTGTTACAGTGCAGGGAAGGAAAGTTGCTCCTGAGCTGATGTTTGCAGCTGGTAGAATTTGTTACTAGCTTTCCATTTCTGGCTTTCAGCTGATCTTAGATCTGGCTCTGTACCTCTGGATTAGCTGGAGTAAAGCTGGAACGCCCCACTGCAGACTTCTGCTAGTTTGAACTCCTCTTGTTCCTTTTGTTTTACAGTAAGATAGCATGCTCTTGACTCTTTGCTCTTGTTGTCAGTCTGCTAGTGAAAAAACCAAACATGCAAACACTTATCTTTAGGGTCTTGCGACTTCCTGCTGTGGTCGCTCTGAAGCATGTCTTCATATGTAAACTGCAACGTCAAAGCAATGACCTTCATTTCTTGCAACTCAATGTTACAGTTTATCTCCTTACAAAGGAAAGAGTCCCTGGGAAATACTACAGATCCTTCCTGATCGTAAAGAAAAGGAATTGGAAAATCTCTTGTCTGGTCACCAACTGTTGGCATGTTTGCAAGCCAAAATGAAGGAACACATTAATTATACTAGGGCTGGAAAACTCTGTCACAGGAGGAAGCCAGGATGAGCTTTATATCCAAGCCCCAGAGTTCTAGTTTGGGCACTCTGTTGGGGGACACACACCTGTCACTTGATGTGTAAGAACGACTTTCCAGAAGAGGTAGTGTGTGTGCCCTGGCAGCTTGTTCCAGCTGTTACTGTAAGGTATATTGCTAGTAGAGGAGAGCTGTGTTTGTACAAAGGTGCTTCAGCTGTTTTTCTCTGAGCACACCTAGGAACTTCATAACATGACACCCAGATTGGTTGGTCTGAGGTGATAGCTATGGTAGAGAGAAGCTTGGGTGTGTGGAGTTCCATAGTCACTGATGGAATCACTAGCAGTGCTTAGTCCCTTGCACCTGTATTTATGCAGCTTAGTTGACAGACTTCATATTCTCAGATTGTCATAGCCTGAGGAGCAGGGCTGCCAGAAGTTATGTTGGTGCAGGCTGCTGGAACAGTTGGATTGGGACTTCAGAGTTTTCTGTTTCTGCTCTGATCAGCCTTTCTCAAAGGAAGGCTGGCTAGTGTGAAGCAAAGGATCAGATCTTTAAACTGTCTGATTTGGATGCTGCTTTCAATGCTACTTTTCTCCAATATGACCTGCTTACCTTAAGAGTTGTTGATAAAAATGTATTTTCTTGAAATTTAAACAGGAAATAATTAAGAAGGTGCTCGTCATGATAGCATACTCCAGTCTCAAGGACTTATTAAATCATGTCCAGTTACGCAGATGGTTCTACACCCTCTTGTGGTGTTTTCACTGTGCACTGGGATTAGGCTTCGTGGAAGAAAACCTCAAGGGCAGATTTACTTCCTTACACAAACCTTCTGACTGGAGGGTGGTTTTGGCAACAGAAGCAAGTCACAGGAGGTACTCTGGTACAGGTAATGTCTGGGACTTCAGAGTTAATGATTAACTCTGAAGAGAGTAGAAGAATCATTGTAGGACTGAGCAATCTGTATCCAATATCCAGTATACATGTGTAAGAGTATCAGTTTGTGCTTGTGGAGGGATGTAATTTACTCATCCCATGTGTACATTAATTCTGAATAAAGGTTATTTCTCTCTTCCAACTCCAGGAACTTTCAAACTTACAATAGAATTCACAGAAGAATATCCGAATAAGCCACCTACTGTTAGATTTGTCTCTAAAATGTTTCATCCAAATGGTAAGTATATAATCACTGCTGCATTCTTCTTTTTTTCTTCTAAATTATAGCTTGCTATAGTGCTGTAGGTCTATTTGTTATAGAAGTGGCCACTATCTAACAAACCAGCAAAATACCAGTGTGGTCCTGTGTGGTTATGGTAAGGAGGAATATGTGAAATGAAAGGGGCACTGAAAGGAGCTACTTACCTGCAGGTGCTACAGCACAGTACTGGCAAGACTCTTGTATCTCAACTGCCTGTTACTAAACAGAAGAATATTTTTATACTCGAATAGCAGTGCCGTGGACTTTTCTCTGTAGGTATTGCATACAGAGCATACAGCTGCTGAGTGCAGTTGTCTTTTATCACTTTTCTTCACAAAATGATACACCTGGAAATGTGCTGCTTGTTTCCACTTCTAGCCAGTGATAGTCTGATTGTTTAATTGATCCCCTTCCTTGGTCCGTAGAGGTGGTAGCTGGATTCCTTGGCTCCACACAAACAATAACTTTGTGAAGAAACACTGGAAGCTTTGAAATGTAGCAAGTAAGCATGTCAGTGCAGTGCTGAGGGAAGTGGTTTCTAGAGCTGCCATGAGAAAGGTGACTGAGCACTGCCTGTTGCAGATAGGTTTCTGGAGAAGCTTTGTGCATAACCAGCTTTATTGTGTTCTTTATTTGGTTTACTTGTGGGTAGCCTAATCTTTTTTTTGCCTTAAAATCTTTCATGGTTTTCCATAGTGGTAGTTGCAGTGTCACATTGAAGCTTGATGTTGAAGAATAAATGGGTTGAGTTAAATACCTCAGGCAGCTAGTAGTATTAAGCTTCACCTCTTCACTACCCATAGGCTTGATTGCTGGATTTCAGTCTCGGGCACTGTTGACTTTTGTCATTGTGTAGGATTTCAGGATCAGACAGTGTTAGGAAAAAGCTGAGTAGCTGTACAACTTTAATTTACTAACTTCTTAAACCTTTTCTAGTCTATGCAGATGGTAGTATATGTCTGGATATTCTTCAGAATCGTTGGAGTCCTACTTATGATGTCTCCTCCATCTTAACATCCATACAGGTAAAAACTGTGTGAAAAGGCAGAACAAGTTGGGGTGCTTGGACAGAAACAATTGGGGAAACACTTTTTTTTTTTTTTTTCCCCCTCCTGACAGCCAGTGTAGCAGCTCTACTTTAATGTGGTGAATACTTCCCAGCTGTACATTGACCAGTCAGTGGCAGTAGGTGGTCTCTCCTTGGGGCCCTGTGTCACTGCTTCTCTGTCAGTTAGTCACCTGCACTGCTGAGAGTTGAGAGCAATAGCAGACGCTCCCAGTAACTCACAAGTGCAGTAACCCAGTGTGCTGTGCCTGTCTCTGGGTTAACTTCTGCATCTTCTTAGTGAGGACAGTTGAAGGAATATGTTGGAGAACTGCTCATGCTTTCACCTGCCTAAGAATCTTTCTCTCTTTGCACAGTCTCTATTGGATGAGCCGAACCCTAACAGCCCAGCAAACAGCCAGGCAGCTCAGCTATACCAAGAGAATAAGCGGGAATATGAAAAACGGGTTTCTGCAATTGTAGAACAGAGCTGGCGTGACTGTTGACCCAGGATGATGCAAATGAACACTCTGATGAGGAAAATAAACAAAGTGTCCGAGTCATCTTTTTCCTCCTAGCATTTACTTTGAAAGCAGAATAGCTGTTGTGCTGTTGCCACCCTCCCTTGCTGAAGCTTCTTCTCCTTGGACATCAGAAAGCACCCACTTTGAAGTCAAATGTTCTGTACTTGGGTTACTTGCAAAAGAGTTACTGATGCTGAATTCATTTTCTGTGGTCTCTCTCCAGTCTTAGGGCAGTATTGTGCATTTCTGTAGTGTACACTAAGCTTTTAATTGTAATTGTGTTATACACAGTGATGCTTATGTGTAGCTTGATAAAAGGGATGTTTATATACATACACATTTTTTAACTGATATTAACTAAAGTGCTGATGTTTCCAGGCTGGTCATTTACCTCTACTATTGGTTTAGACCCCACTGCATTTGTAAGTACTGAGTAAAGAAAACCTCATTTCCCTTTTGTATTGGTTTATCCACAGCTTACACAAAAAACCCCAAACAACACAACTCTTAAATTGATTCCAATTCAAATATTTAGTAAGACTGTGGAGTGCCAGTTAGTTACACACTTCACATGCAAGATTTATGTACAGATATACATAAATCACTACAGTTGTGGTACTTTGAACTTTGCTTAGGGTGAGAAACAACCCCTCTTTTTTTTTTTATTTTATTTTAAAAGACATGCATACAGAGACTGCTCAGTGTTTCCATAGTCCTGGCCCCTGTTACTGGACAAAAGCTGTGGTACTCTGAGCAAAAGGCCTTCCACACTGAGGAAGAAAGAGGTAAAACCTGAAGTGTTCCAGTGCTGGACTCACTCTCCTTTGGTGTCTTTCTCTTGCCCCTTACCATTAGCTGAGGAAGATAAGTTCTTTGGGATCCAACTTTGCCTTGTGGAAAGTTTCAATAAAGCATGGGGCAGGCGAGTCTCTGCAGTTTCTGCTCTTTGTAGATTACTCTGTGGTTTGTGAGCTACTGCTGCATGCTTGAGTTTTCCCTCAGTTTTATGAAAGTATTTTTTCAACTCTGAGGAAAAAAAAACAAAACATTTTTAAGTCCAGACTCACTTCTTTTGTAAGGCTAAGTTTGTACATTTGGATACAGTACCTTCAGCAGCAGTGTGGGATGAAACCTACAATCGTGTTGTCCACTGTTCCAGTGTCTTTTGTGTGCACATTGGTCTGTTAGTCAAGAAGTTTAACTTTGCACAAGTAACCCATGTAAGAAACTGTACATTTTTCGAACTTGTAAATAAAGTGTAACCTTAGTGCTTATTGTATAAATAGGCAAGAGGCGTACAGCTGTGGTTATTTTAACTGGGAGGACAAGAGGCTGGTGTGGGCTCAAGCTCCAGGTTGACCCTTATAGTAGGATTGTGAACTAGTTTCTGGCCACCTGGGCAGTGGCTGTGCTGGGTTAGAAGCTGTGCCGGGGTAGTCTGGGGGTAACAAACGGCTCTTCCTGCCAGAAGGCAAGATGGGGTAGGATCAACTAGCTGAGAAAGGAGGAACAGGCATCAGTCTTGGCAAAAACAGCACCTGCAGGAAGTCCAGCACTCTTGTGCCTGCCTGCGAGTGAACAGAAAGGGGAGCTTACAATGAGTTAGTTACAGCAACTGAATGGGCTTAGTAATGAATGGGTACAGGAACTGTGTTTATTTTTCTCCTGTTTCATGTTGGGGAGAGCAGGACTGGAAATAATTGACACATAACAAAAGCTGGTACTGCTGCTTAGCTCTGCAATTAAGATAGAAGTTGCTGGGCTTCCTCAAAAATTAAATCAGGATTTTTTACCTGGTGTGACACCAGCTCATAAACCCTGAGCAGGCTTCATGTTGAGACATGGGGCAGTCTTTTACCACTGAAGTCCCATCTACATTACATGTGCTCATGTTCCTAAAGCCCACTGGCTCCAGTGGTGTACAGGGAGAAGGCAGGATGGCACCAGTCTGCCTCATGTAAATGAGTTTAAGCATTTCCTGTGCAAGACCTTCCCAGCTCAGAGCCAGTCAAGCAACAAGCACCTAAATTGCAGCCAAGTTACAGACCAGAGTCAAAAAGACCTCTCAGTCCAACCATACCCCCTGCACTGCTGAAGCCAGCCAAGCGTATCTTCACCATTTGTGCTGCTCTGTACCAGCAAGCAGACCTCTTTCTGAAGGGACCAAGTTGTTCTCATGTCACAGAAGCTCCCATATCAGTCCTGCCATTTTTATATGTCTTGCCTTTTAGTGACCACAATAAACAAGAAAAATAAGGTAACTAGAAACAAGAGCAGCACAAAGCTGCAAAACATGTCACCACCCACCCCTACCTTTATAGTCCCCTTAGTAGGGCCTTCATCTAACTTCCTTTTAACCCACGTGCTGGCTCTCCAGAACCCTCACCCACAGAAACACCTGGGGCTGGAGAAGTCTGGTGATGCTTTAGCTCAAACATGTCACCCAAATCTGCATCCACCAGCTGAAGAGAAGGACCACAGATGAGCCCTGCACAGAGGTTCCACATGTGGCAGAGATAGGTGGCCAAAAGTGCCAGCTGCTACCCAGGACAGGAAAAGCAATGCCCTGCACAGTCTCACACCAGGCAGCTACCCCTGCTGAGGTACTGGTACATTGAGCCAGCCCTCCCCCCTGCCCAGAGGTATTTTTCATCCTGATCACTGCAGTGGGGCTCTTGCTGCGTTTCTCAGCATCACCCAGCTTTGAAGAGCCAAGTGAGGGAGGGAGAGCTGTGCTCCTGCTTGCAGGAATAGCTGCCTAGAAAGTACCAGGCTTCTTCCACTCCTACATAACCATCTGTTAAGAGCCCAGCATTCTTGAGAGCAGGATTGAGAAGTAGAGGGAATAACACACATAGAAAAAGCAAACAACAAAACCAACCCCCCCAACATAGTTCACAAGTAACTGTCAGATATTTTTTCTACAGAGCAGCAGCATGTTTTAATTCCTGCTGTCCAGGCAAGCAGACACTCCTGCAGCCATCCAGGCAAGGAAGAAGGAACCCTCACTTTCTTCTTCCTGAACAGCTCTCACCTGACAGGGCAACCTCTTCACAGTGATGGGATGGAAATGCCTCTAACTACATCACCAGGATATTCTGCTTCAGCAGTACAAGTCAGTCACCATTTCCTCAGTGCTGAAAGTAATTAAAAAGAGAGCATGAGGTGGGAAAGCAGCTAGAGGATGTAAAGGATAGAGAGGCAAATACAGGCAACCAAAAAACCCACGATAGCTGATACAAAAAGCACAGGAGCCCAGACAAAAATACTTTTCACTAGGACTGGCTTCTTGCTAAAGAACCATCTGCAGGCCCTACTGATGACAGAAAAACCCAGCACCTCTAACCAGACCTCACTCACAGCTCTTCCAAGGTAATTCCTAACCTCTGCTTTCTAAGCACAAACCAAGCGTTTCTCCAAGGCTCCTAGAGCAGCGTCCTGTGGAACTGGTGGCAGAACACCACAGACAGAGGTCAGTCTCTGCTTCTCTGGCATAGAGAGTACTCCAGCCTCCTGGTAGCTCATGCCAGTCCTGGAGAGATGCCACAGACACCACACATTGGAGCAACACCAGACAGTTTACTCCTGAATTGCCCTTGACATACACAAGCACAGGTGCAGTAATGGAGCAGTGGAATAAGTAGGCACAGATTTGATTTTGTTTGGGATTAGAGAGCTTATATTTAAAGTTAAAAAAAAAAAAAAAGTTATGTAACAGTCCCCAGAAGCTACAGGAGCATCTCTGAGTGTGGGCTCTGCACTTACCTCCAGTGTTCCTATGGCACACTTCACCATGGTATCTGTACATCAAGCAGTGCTGCAAGGAGCAACGCCCTGGCATGGTCTCAGTCCAACATGCTGACAACTGAAGTGCACTCAGCCACTCTGAGTCTGGCAGGCTCAAGGTGGACTTCTGCGAGCAGAACAGCAATGCTGGGCTGGTGCAGGACATCTCTCCACAACCAGACACAGCACAGGCAAGACCTTGCTGTCTGTATTCCTCAAGGATGAACACAGTGTTCATAGTTTTTTTTTATATAAAGTGTGACAAATCCTGTGGTGTTTTTTTTTTCCAGAAATAAAATTTTATTTGTGTCGTCATTAATACCAACTTTACATACAGGTTTACACTCCCAGACTGCATTTTCTCAGTTTTTCATTTCCTTTTGTTTTTTTTCTTTTTTTTTTTTTTAAAAAAAGGGTTTGTTTTTTTTCTTTTTCCTTCCTTGGTCAAGAAGAATAAGGGAGCCATTAATTTTAAATGACGTCAAATTCCTTTCCCTTGGACATGTGTTTTTGCTATTACAAAACTATTAAAACGTGAAGAACAAGTAATATCAAAGACACATACAGTGACAGCACTACTGCTTTTGGGCTGTGCTAACACACTTGGACAGAACTCGGTCAGTTCTCATCACCTAACAACAGTATTAACGCAGTAGAAGACTCCAGCGTTAATATAACCCACCAGGAGAACAATGCAGCATCTCTTTCTTTAATCCAATTATCCAGGAAGCCCAGACTCTGGTGAAATGGGACACCCGGCCTCAGTTTGCCTGAGGCATAATAAGCTCATAATGTCCAACCTGGCCTTCCTGCTTCAGCTGGTCTAGCAGATCCTCCTTGCGCCGCTTCCTGCTCACCACCAAGTATCTGTTGTGCCCCTGCCCGTGGGATTTACTTTTCAGACCGTATCTCTGTGCGATCTGATGTATCTGCTTGCGCTCATCCATGGTCAGTTCCCTAGAGAAAGTCAAGTCAATGTGACTATCTGAGCGTGCATAGTTTCGGATGATCTCCTCAATATCTCTTTTTGCGATTCTGTTCACCCTTTCTACATCAAGCCCCAGTCCCTCCCTTTTAAACTGCTCCTTCACAGAAATAGGCTCTCTGATTCCTTCCCCGTCCTTCCCCAGGCCACCGCCTGTCCAGCCCATCTTTCTTAAAATTTGGTTCCCAATGTTGTCTTCTTTGATCTTCTGTTTGAAAGCCTCTGCTGCTGATCGACCCCGAATCTCATTTCTGGAGATGACATCTTCGACGGTGCCTTTCTTCAGGTTATTAACAACAGTTGGCTGAGTCTTTTTGAGGATTTTCACAGCTTCCTCTGCTGCCTCATGCTTGACAGATTTCTTCAGTCCAACTGCTTCTGCAATGAATTCATCTTCAAGCAGCACCTTGCACTTCCATCGCATGCCAGTCATCCTTTCAAAGACATACTCCACCGTCATCTTGTTGAACTGGGCGGTGTCATTCAGCGTACACACTGGATTAGTGGAGTTCTCATAAATCACGAGGTCCTTCAGGTCTTTCTTCCTCCCAGAACCCCGTGACGAGCAGCCCACTTTCTGAACCTGTGTCACTTTGATGGCTGCTATATTTGATTGCATCTTCTGCAGAATTTTCAGTGCCTCCTCAGCTGCTGCATGCTTGCTGGTTTTCTTAGTGCCAAACCCCTCGGCGAGGCAGTGATCTTGCAGATACACCTGACAGCGCCACGAGCGGTTGGGCATTAACTCGTACTTATACTCCACAGACATTTTGTTATAGGAGGCAGAATTGTTAAGGATCCCTATTGCATCGCTGGCATTCTCTGTGAGGACAAAACTAGTCCAGTGTTTGGTGGTATTAGTGGAGCCTTTTGCAGATTCAGTACCAGGTTGCATCGGGACACAGTCCCTGTTGGCAGCTACAAACTCCTCATGAGGTTTGAGAGCAGGAGGGAAATCTGAGCGACTCATGCCTGCCTCACACACCACCAAGTCTTCGTGATAGGTGTGCTTGAACTTCCGCTGAACAACTCTAACTTCCACAGCCTTCTTCAGCAGCTTGACTGCCAGCTCTGCAGCTCGATCCCTTGATCCGTTTTTGCTGCCAGCGTAACCAGTGGCCAGGTAGACATTCTGACATCGCACTTCACAAGCAAAGCCATCTGTTAGGAGCTTCTTGCTCTTGGGGAGGTCAGCAGGGGCAATTTCTTTCAGAGGAACATAAATATATTCAGGATTTGTCTTGCATGCCTGAATTGAACGTGTCAAAAGGTACGTAAAGTTAATTTTTTCAGTCCCCGTGTTTGTATCTGGGCTAGCAAGATTTTTCCAGACAGCTGCTGACAGTTTCTCAATAAAAGTCTGCTTCAGCGCTATAGCTGATGGTGGGAAGGTCTCTGATGCAGACTGGGCAGCTGAAGGAGAAACAGAAGCCTGCAACGTGCCGCTCGTGCTAGAGTCCACACTATTCACAGCCTTCTTGGCTGCTGCTGCTGCTGCTGCTGGGCCAGCAGAGCCAAACCCAGCTGAGCTGGAGAGCTGGGGATCCGCCTCCCGTGCACTCACAAAGGAATTTGTACAGTTTTCAACTGGCTGTGCTATGCTGTTTGTATTTGCCTCCTGGTTCACCTCCTGCCTTTGGTTGTTGACAGAATCTTCCTTCTTGTCATTCTTCTCAGCACTGGTGACAAAGTGTATGGGTTCAAAACGTGGTCGCACCCGGAACCTGGGGACCATCTTTTTGGGTGGCTCAGCAACCTCTTCTGGCTCTGGGCCTATGGGTGGAAGAAATGGTAAGTTTACCAATACATGCCATGACAGGGAGACAATGTTCTCACAGAATGATCTCCAGGAGGAGCCTGCAGACTCTGAACACAGGATTCCCACTTCTTAGCCACAAACCAGAAGGTTTCCTTCCAAAGACATTCCCAATGGATCAAATAAGACCATTCATTCCTGTATAGGTCACCACAGTGGTATTCCCAGCTCCATAACTACCCTGCACAAATCTCCACATATTCAGTTACAGGGATTTGGGGTCTGAAGCACTTGCTCTGCCCTCACCATTGCCCACTGAGCCCATCCAGTCATTTCTGAAGTTAATCCCTTCAAAGCTACTAAACCAAATAAAAACTATGGCCACTAAGAACACCAGACCAGGACTCAATCCTTGGCTCTGATGCTGCCACAGGGCTGCAGGATGATCTCACATAAATGACTTTATCTTCAGGCCTTCCCATTTCATGGGGAAACACAGTGATAGTGAACCCTTCTTTCCAAAACACACAGGGCTGTTAATGACACTGTTAACAGAAGCATATTTCCTGTAAATATAACTCCCCTGGGCTAAAGGATACCAAACACAGAGCAATCTGCCCAAGCTGCAGTGGCTGGGAGGCCCCATTACACATTACTGGTAGACCTCTTGTTTCTCAACCAGAAAAAAATGCAAATGAGGCAGCATATCCTGCAATGCACAGCTACTGCAGAAAATGAGAACCAAGCAGCTGATAAGGAAATGTGTTACGTTACAAAGAGGGTTATACAAGACTCCTCCTGTGAAAGATTTAGCCCACACACACTGAAGTGGTAGGTGTGTGTAATTTCATCAGAGGAGCAAAAGGCCACCTCAGCATTTTGGAACGAGCTGCCTAATCCAGCCCCAGCACAGGTCAGACAACACATCTGTCTAGACATCACACTACTACAGCATATTTATCAGAGCCTAGTTCACTGCAGATGAAAACAACATTTGGCATGCACAAACAGACCTTCACATTAAAGCCAGGTGACAAAGCTCTTACATCACATACTTCAGCCATCAGTCTTGACGAATTACAGCAAGGTTCTCATTTTTTGCTCAGTTTGGTGTTCCAATGATTGCACTGCAGCAGCACCTAAAGGCTCTCACCAGCAGAACAGCTCTGCATGCTGTCTGTGTAACATGCAATAGAGAACCCTTCTCTGCAGAGCTGCTGCCTGAGAGACAGACAAAACAGGGGAGCAAAGCAGTATTCTTCTCAGTTTTGCAGCTGACACATGGAAGCACAGAAAGACTACTGGGTGTCACAGTAAGGGCAGACACTTTGGCAAAGGAAGAGATGATACCCAAGCCTAGAGCAGTCCCGTGCCATCTGACCATCTGTGTTTCAAATAGCCAAACTACAGCCTGACGCTGCCTCACAAAGAAAGGGCTGCCTGCTCGCATCCCTAACTGCGCCTGCACACAGGAACAAATCCCCCATGCCCACAGAAAGCATGGAGCTCTGACACTGCTGGAGAGGAGCCAGCGAATGGAGAGGTTGAACTGCCAGCCCTCTCTGCCTGCTGCATTTCCTCCACTGGAAAAGCTATAGCCGGAATATTGACCCTTGGTACCATGGGACCAGGCTGACACACACAGAACTCCTCCTCCACAGGCCCAGTAGGGAGAGAAAAAAAAGAAAAAATTACCTCCCCTCAATGCTCCAGGCAGGTCAAAACTCAGAATCAATAAGCAGAGGTTTGTTATCTCCATGCACAGGTACAACCCCTTCTCAGCTTGGAACATCCTCTCACCACAGTGAAGGAGGGCACAGAGGTATCTCATTACTCAAATTCAATGCCCTATCCCTAGATAAAACCAATTACCTGGTAATTTCAACGAAACCCCCTATTTTCTTAAGCAAAAAAAGAACTCTGCATGAATTATTTCCATCCCACAAGAGGGTAGAGGAAGAGAAACAGCTGTGATCTAGCAGAATACATCATAGTCACTTCTCTTTAGTCTGCTGTGCTGGCTGTCTGGGAGGTGGCCCCATGGCATACTGCTGTCCCCATGCTCCCACCAAACAGTGACAGGGAAGGAGGTCTCCTTTGACACAGGGCCAGATACTCACCATCAGGTGGAGAATGGTGTCTTTTTAGCGTCTTGCCAGGGACCAACTCATATGACCTCATTTCCCCAATATCAATGCCTTCAGCCATCTTGAGAACCTTCTCCATGACCTGCATGCCATATCTGTGTGGATTTAATGGCAAAGCACTTTAGAACAGGTCCCGGAGGGGCAACATACACATACAAGCTTTTATTATGCAGAACAAGAACTAAGACATAGTACCTGGTGCAAGGGAGATGCTCCCCCTCATTTTGCTGGAGCATTAACATGGGACTTGACAACCAGTCTCATGCCATAGCTTGTTTAGTGGTGGTAGACAGCCTGCACACCTGACAACAGCTACCTGGTTCTATGTGAACCCATATGCGAACAAGAAACCTGCAGCCACCAAACCAACAGTGTTTTAAATTAAAATACCTTATCTGTCAAACTGTAACTCTGGCAGAGTACGAGGAACACAGGGTATGGAGGAGTCTCTGTGGGCATCAGAGAGTCCTTGAGCTAAGTACAGGAGCAACTGACTAGCACTGAAGTCTCGTCTGGGTCAGCAACCACGTCACCAATACTGGAATCACAGACATCAGATGACCAAGGCACTGCTCAGCCTTTATCGACCACTCTTTACAAAGCCCTACTCATCTCCAGCTTGGTAGTTGTAACCAACACATTTGAAATCCCTCAGCCACAAGAGAGGTGAGGAGGCTGTAACTAGCTCTGTGCAAATCCTGACCCTGCTGCAGCACGCTCACAGTTCCATGCAGGCAGGACACGCACTACACATCTCCATCACTCCTGGCCTTACATCCCTGACCACCTTTTTTTCCCTTGCTGCAGGGATCTGTAACAGGTTTTTAGGCCACACTGAAGCTGAACAAGAAAAAACCCCAAACCTTTCTAACCAAGGAGAGCCTACGAACACAGCCTCAACCTAGTCTCTGACTTCACGCTGTGGTTCAGAAAGGAGAAAAGCAGTACTGCACCTGTTCTGTGGCATGCTCACCTTCAAAAGTCCAGAAGCATCAGGTCACACTGCCCATGGACACAAATCCACACCTGTCCTCACAGCCCGTGCTTCAATAACTCGCACCAGCTTTTAAATACTATTGTTCCAACTGCTCTGGAAATCTACTCCCTCTCCACTCAAGAAATGCCCTTCCTGTTCCTGATTCAAAGGGCCAGGCAGACATTGAACCCATTTCAATTACTGGGTGAAAACTCTGAGCACACACTTAGTGCAGTCCCTGCTTCACCTGCAGGCACCCAGCACAGCTCAGCCCTCAGAAAAGACATTGCCAAAACGGACCAAAGGCAGTGGACAGTGGTGATACCCCTATCCTCCTGCCAATGGAAGCAACAGGGAACCTGTTCCTTTCTCTGGCTTACAGAGAGAAGAGTACAGTACATGGGAACATAAGGAATGATACCCTTTCCCAGCAGGGTTAGATTTGACATAACTGTCACTCTTCACAAGGGATAGAGATATCCAGGGTTCAGATTTCTGCCCAAAGGAGTATTGACCAGTCCCAGCATATGCTTGTCTAACCTGGCCTTAGGAATTTCAAGCTGTGGGCACTGCACATGGAGGCAGAAGAATCCCATGCCTCTAATGTCAAATAAGCTCTCCTGCTGTAACTTCAACACATTATCTCTTACCCTGATCTCAGTAGCTCTGGAGCATAATGCTTCACCTCTCCCTATTCTGCAGCCACCTTTAACATATCTGAGAACACATGCAGCTTCTCTCATCCACCCCTAAACTAAATGAATCCTGTTACTTAACTCCTTCCTCACAGACCAAGTTTTCTAAGCCTTACAGACATTCTCCAGATCATCCTCCAGCAGATTTCACCTGACTCTGATTCTACTTACTCTGATAACCAGATTGTCTTCAGCTAGCAAGTAATCAATGTCAAAACCAAAACCAACCAACCACAGACACAAAAACCCATATGCAAAAATCAAAATACTTCAGAGAAAACAATAAAAATTCCTCAAACTCTGAAACTATTCACTTGATAGCAACAGCAACTCTCTACCCAAGCAGCAGAAGACAGTTCCAGAGAAAGCTGTGGGTCCTCTCCCTTCCCCAGACAGCTCCAAGTAAAGCTGCCCACTGCTCTTTAACAGCACAGTGCCTTCCCTGTGCCCATGGTGTATTCATGTCAGTGCACAACACAACCTTTCGGGAAACAGCCTCACTCCTAATGGCTCTGCACTGCATCAGGCCTAAATTTATCACTCATGTCTACCCTGAGAGTCACAGGTGGAGACGTTCACAAGGGAATGCATGAGCACCTCCAGGCTTAAACTGCATCTTCTAGGATTTGAGATCTTGCCACATCGTTCTTCACCACTGTTATCAGCGTCCTCTATTATGGCATTGATTCCCAAAAGCACTCTCACAGAGGCAACTTTCCATTCAGACAACACATAAACACATTAAGATGAGCTAATGGACCAAAGAGAGTGTATCTTAAGAAGACATACTCAATTTTAACATACTACTCAAGCTTTAGAATTGGAAGCTGGTTTAACACTACATTCAATTTTGGTGGCTGCAGAACAGAGTAGTTTAGTACTTGAACAAGAAAAAAATAAGAGAATGTGCAGATCTACGTTTAAAGATACTGACTTGGCACTGCAAAAACGACACAAAATATTGTCCAACGAGGCTTTGGGACAGCAACATTAATAAAAGTCAAAGGAGCGTTTACAAGCTCCTCTGTCACCACAGAGTTTACTGAAGTTAGGTGCAGAGCAGTTGCTTCTGTCTTTAAAGCCTTACGTCCAGTTAAAAATAATCACAACATCCCAAGCGCCAGTGGAGACACGGGTGACGTTTTTGCAGATCCCCACAACCTTGCAAGTTATGGTACAACGGTTTCTGTAATGGTAACATAAACTTGATGAAGGGAAACCTCTTCCACTCACCAGGAACTATGTCTCAGAAAAACTGAGCTTTAAGGGGATTGTACAGGCTGTTTTACGCTTAGAGGGCCACCTTCTCAAATTACAAAGCACAACACCACATGTTTAGCGAGTCCTCAGGGTGGGACATGAAGAACTACTTTACTCCATGCACGACTACATACACACATATTCAAGGAAATAAAACTGTCCGGAAACCGAGGATCTCCTGCACCATCTCCTTCTGTTCCAGCTCTTCTGAGGTCACTTTTCAAAAGGCAGCTGGAGTCGAGATTGAGCCAAGCAGCACGGGAACCCCAGAGCGGCCGGTAATGGCCGGACCGCCCCAAGGCCTCTCTCAGGCCCGGTCGGTGCAAGCACCCTCGACAACACGGTGTCGGGGATATCCGCCCGGGCCTCACCTGCAGCCCATGAAGACGTGGTTGGTCCAGAGGACGGAGAGCGACAGGAGCTGGTCGATAGCGGCACCAGGGTAGCCGCGGAGGTGGCGGAGGATGAAGCGGCGGCGCAACCCCCATTGCCGCTCGGTCTCGTTGTATTGCCGCCACTGCTCCAGCACCGAGTCAGGCACCGGCTCCGGTTCAGACTCCGGCGGTGGCATGGTGGGCGGCGGCTCGGCGGAGGATCCTACGCTGTTATGCGCCATCCCCGCCGGTGGACGCCGAGCGAAAGCGTGCACGGCAACGGAAGCGGCCCGGGCGTGCCGGAGGGGACCAGGCCCCACGTGCGGACCAGGCCGCGGCTCACTGCGGGCCGCGGGGGAGCGCCGGCCCGGGCTGGCCCTAGCTCCCCCGCCCCCGCCTCAGCCTCGGTCCCGCTTCGCCCCGCCCGCCGCGCCCCCTCTCGTGCCGGTGTGGCGCGTACTCTCCCCTGAGTCGCACGGAGCGGCCCGGCCGGCGCCGCGTCACGTGGCCGGACGTCACAGCCGCGCGAGACACCGCGAGAAACTGCTGGCGCTGCCATGCGCCCCCTCGCGGCGGGCGCGGGGCGAAGTGGAGCAGGGCGGAGGCGCTAAGCGAAGGCGGGGGGCGGAGCGCTCATTCCTCCCGGGGCTGGCTCTGTGTGCTGTTTCAGTAGTGCCTCTCTGCTGGGCATGGAGCTTGAGGCGTTTTCCGCCCCTCTCTGAGTGCCCGTTGTGGGGTGGTTCCTTTCTGGGGCCCGCCGCAGGCCAGGCTTCCCCCGGGCGCTTGCTGTAGCAGGCAGCGTGCCGCTCGGTACACAGCCGCCGTTACCGGGGCAGGCTGGTTCTGCTGCTGGGGCTGGCCCGGAATAGAGCCAGAAGGCGGCGAGCGAGGCCGATAGGGATGCTTCTGCCCCAGAGGCAGGGAAACCCGCCGTCAGCACCGCCCGCCCGGAACGTGCTGGCTTTTCCTTTTCGGCGGCCGCCTAAAGCGCCTCTGACTCAGCGCCGGGCTGGCCTGGTTGCGTGTATTCCTTCAGCCCGGCACGCAGGAGCAGCAAAGACGACAGCACGCACACAAGCTTTCCTATTTTTTATTTAAAATTTACATTAAAGTTAGAAAGGTATCGGGCTAAACAGTACTGGTTCTTCAGCGCTTGCGTGAATACGGAACTCGGTGCGATACTCGCGCGCTTCCATTGGTACGAAGGAAACAAAACGAGGAGCGTGGAGAAAAGACGGCAGCTGGGAAAGCATGCAGGAAGCAGAGCAGGACGGAGGAGCGGGAAGTGCAAGGGCTGTAGGACATTCAGATGGATCCCTTTTATACCAGCTCCCAGGTGGCTGTTAACTTTTTTCTAACTTTAAGAGGAGGTTTAGTTACAAAAAAAAAAAAAAAGGTACCACTTGACCTACGTCCACCAGCTGATGGAGCTTATTCAGTGAGGTGGTGAGCGAGAGGAGGACACCAATGAAAACACACGGTTCTTACTTTATTTGTTAAAATTAAATATTTCGTGGCTACCAACAGAGGAAATTGCACCATGTTTATATTTAATTCTGAATGCACAGTTTCCATAATCAAATAACAGCATATTGAAAATATTCCTTAGGCTTCACACCTCATGGAAGCCCATGACATTTATATCAATAAAGACAAAATTAGAAAAAAAAATATGCCCATAACAATGTTTGAAAATGTATTCGCTACATCGTTAGTCTGAACATCACGTTTCTGTTGCTCTTCAAAATTCCAAGCAATCAATTCCCCCGTATTACCCTGTCTTGTCACACAAATTACAAGACACTTCATTTTGAGATACCATGCAAGTCAGTAAAAGAGCTTCTTTCCAAAACACTAACACTGAAGATTTGTTACCCCCCTCCCCAGACATAGGACCCTTTAACTCTTCTAGAAGTGGCAGTCTTCTCCCTCAGACCCAGTGCAGCTGGCGAAGACAGATTAAAAAAAGCTACAGAGAGAGAAAAAGGGGAAAAAGAGAAAAAAAACAGAGGATTAGCAAAAAAGAGAAAGACAACCAAAAAGCAGGAAAAAGAGATGCAACACGAAAACAGCTGACAGAGAGATGGAACCTCCTTGTGGTACCTCAAGTACTTGAAGGAAATCACATAAGTAAAATTTTCTTTTAAAAAGTCCTTAAAAAGCCTTTACATAACTTTAAGTAACATTTTAATACAGCAAATAGCTAGGAAGAACAGCCAGTGACCTGCAGCATGGTGGAAAAAAGCCACATTAAAATGGTTCTTTTAGCAGATAATCTAGAAATCACTGACAGACTGATACTCATTGGTGTTGGGAGCAGGCTAACGTTCAACAGTAGAGAAAGAAGTAAATACTCAAATTATTTTAACTTGCTCAAACAAAAAAAACCCACCCACAAAACAGTCAATGATTTTCATGGGAAATAAAACTGCAGTTATGGTGAAACAGAACACCTGAGAAAATACAGTGCAATCAAGAGCTGTAACTGCCTTGATTGCTGGAAATGGAGGCCAGACCATCGTTTGATCCGGTTCAGGTTTGCTGCTGCTGTGAGCAGCTTGCCAGATGAACACATAGGCAGAAACTGTTTGTGAGCATCACCCTAATGCTACTCTTTCTAGCCACATTCTCAGCAACAGCTTGAATCAACCAGCATGACATCACAGCTAGGTCTGAGATGTGCTTATCTTCCAAAAACCCAGCATCTGAAGGGTTTTTGTTGAAACTATTTGGTAGCATGCATCCTGATCTTTCAGTGGGGTCAGGACATATGGATTCACCCACATACAGGGCATTGAACCTGCACACAGTGTGACTGAAGGATCAGGGTCACAACAAGCAAGTCAAATGGAAGTGAGGATTACATGCTGATCTTCAGGTAGCATGCATTAGCAACAGAAAAAACAAAAGCAAATAAAGAAAGGATAGATGATGTCATGAAAATGACAAAGTATAAAGAGAAAAGCATTTTTTAATGTCTTGATTATACAATAATTAAACTAAGGTGGTGGTGTGACTTTAACATCACCAATAAATAATTTGAACTGCGTTGTTATTTTGCCAGCAAAAATAACTCACAGAACTTATTTCCACATTCCTTATTTATCTGGATGGAGAGGGACCAGGAGAAAGGGAATCTATTAATGTAGCAGAAAAACAAGATTGCAAACTTTAAAGTTGCAGCATCTAAAACCCTGTTGTGACTATTTTTATATTGTTTAACAAAAGCAATAAGCACCAGCACACAGTAAAGACAGAATCATGAGGATATAGGAGAAAGCAAGGGTGACACCATGGAAAGGTCACAGCTGAAATGCTGTCATGTTTTATTAGACCCTCCGATTTAAACAAGTAAATGAAGGTCCATTCCAGCCCATTGCATTCAGGGATAATTACTCAGTACAGAGCCATGGGTTACTGTAAAAGAAGGGCAAAGAAAACAAAAAACAAAAGAAGTAAATGTTAACCAGAATTCACTGTCTGATGAAGTCTTTATTTAAAAACAAAACTCATCCAGCAATACACAGAGAAGACACCTGCAGGCAAACCACAGTTGCACTTGGGCAGAGTGAACTCCTGGCCCCAGTGAAGAAAACATCCTCCTCAGTGCAAATCATGCAGTGAAACAAGGCTTTTGCTGAATAGAAAATATGGGAAGCAATCTGCCAGCATCTGCTAAACAGATGCCAAATAGGGAAAATAAAGGCAGTACTTTTTGCATTAAAACCAGACATTGTTGGAATCACTGAGAAAAAGTCAAAGAAACATCACGATCTTTCTTCACAAACACTGATATGTACAGCACGGTGACCAGCTTTCCCTGAGATTGGATCCAGGATGTGCATCCAGGCCAGCGCACTGAGAAGGAGACAAGGCAAGAGATCCTTCGTGACCCCTGCAGCATTCAGAGAACACTTAGTTGCAAACCGTGGATCCAAGTTTGAGAATCCCCCAGACCTGGGGACTAGAGATTGGGACTCAGGCCCACGCCTGTGAGGAGGTTTTACAAAATGTCCTTTAGAATTATTTGAGTTGCATACAGCAGCACAGGGGAGTAATGAGGGGTTAGATAGAGCAAATGAAAAAGGGGAGAGGGCAGCCAGTCTCTTGAGACAGCACATCCCACCCCATGGCAGCATCAGGTTGCATTCACAGTGGTCCCACCACAGGGGCTAATTGCACACCACCAAGCAGCCCTTGCACAGAGTGGAGGGAGACTAAAAGCTGCGCAGCTGAGAAGAGGGGACCCTGTGGGTGCCTTGTGAGGGCTTGGCAGCCTGCTACTGCCCAAAGGGAAAGAGGAATCAGCAATGAGCATCTCTTGCCACTTCCATGTAGGCTATTGCTGAGTTCTTCACAAGAGCAACCATAGCCCATAACAGCCAAGGGTGTGGACTCTTGCTTAAGACAAAATGGTGAGCGCAGGAAGGGAGCAAGGGGTAAAGGTGAGCAAACAAGCACAATGGCATAGCTGCATGTTAACTGAATGTGGGGCATTCGCTTCTGGAGTGAAGGGAAAGGTTCTACAGGAAACCTGAACTGAAAATGAAAGAAAAAGGCAGATTAATGGTTTTATGGATTAATGACAAAAACAAACAAACAACAAAAAAAAACCCCAAAATAAGAATATAAATGTTTCCTAACACACACACATAAAGAAATGTGCTAAGTGTTAGTAAGGTTTAATTTGATTACAAAACATGCTCTATGCAGACGCACACATGCATACACGCACACACACTCAGCAGTGGGATGAATCAAACTTCTCTTCTAAAACAATCCTCTCACAGTTTTGCAGGCTACAGGACTCATCAACTGTGACTTGTTTGTGTCCCTGCAAAACAGTGGAGCCCTGCAATACTTTATGGATCAATATGGAGAGTGTTTTTCTGAATTCTGGGAAAGTACCATATATACATATTTAATTTAGCAAAGACAAATGCCCATTGAAAAAGGCACTGTCTGCATTTGTATAGTGGGAACAAAGAACTTCATTGGATTCAAAGCCCAGAACACAACAGTGGACAGTTCTGAGGACTGTCAAAAGCAATCCAAAGCCAACAGAAATCAGTAATGTTCACTCTAACCACACTTTAGCTGTGCCTTCGTACTTAGCACCAAAATGAACACTGTTATTCTTTGAGCCTGATAAGCAGGGAATTGTTCATTTCATTGTTGTACAGTTACCACTGGCAGCAGAGACGTTCATTCAACCGGGCTGCTCAAGACAACCACAAGCTCAAGTCAGTGCAAGACCCTTCTGAAGCTCTTCTGTTAAGTGGAATGTCTCATTGAAATTAAATTCAAATGCCTCTCACTGACAATGTTATGTTTACTTGCTTTTCCATTTCCCTTGGTGGAGCCAAGAGAGAAGGAATCCTGGAATCAGCTTTTCCCTATTTAAGGACAGGCTGTAAGTTAGTTTGGACTGTATCCTGGAGAGAATGTAAATTCCAGCTTTCTCTGCAGGGAGGGTGGACACGAGGCTGAGCTTTTAGGGTGTTTTACAGTTAAATGGTGCTGTTCCAACAGGTCCCTTCTCTGAGGGACCTGTGCACCTCAGCCTGGGATGTCACTCTTGCCTTGGACATCATGCTGCTGTGTCAAGAAGCAAGACATTCCTGTGGGAGCTTTCTTTTTTCCTCTCACCAGAGAATCAACAACAAATTAAAAAGGCTCAATTAAACACACTCACCCTAGCTATAAGTAAACCACTGTCATTAGTAATTTAGCTAATAACCCTAATGAGGACACTGCTCTCCTGCCAGGCAGGTGCATTTCTCACACATCTTTGTTTCCATGAGCCTTCATTTCACAGTAGATGCTGGCACTTCGAACTGCACACACTTGCTTAGGGCCAGATTTGTTAACCCTTTCATGCAACCTTACCTGTCCCACAAGCCTGCCCATGACTATATGGCCACCTTACATCCCTGCTCACACAGACACTCTGGACAGAGTCCCAGCAACTGGAGCAGAGCAGACTCACAGCATAACACCCCTAACAGGGCTCTGCTCAGTGGGAACACTCAGTGCCTTGGCAAAACTCCTTGGAAACTCGGATGCTGGCTTTATTCAGGGGTAAAGGCTCTGGCATGCTTTCTGGACATATCTGAATACAGCCCTCTTCTACCTCTAGCCTTACCCTAGCTGTGGGCACACTTGGCAGGACTCCCAGAAGTGTGGGTTTGTGGCTGTCTGCTATAACTGAACATCCATCCATGGGTGACCCAACTGACTGTTAAAAATCTCATTAAGTCTCTCAGTCTATCCTGAGAACCTTCCTTATCTACTAAATGCTCAGCCAATTGTCTATTGTGACTTTGGATATTCAACTATTAGGTGAGTATTAGTTTGGTTACTTGGCAGTAGCTTCTTTAGTGCCCCCTCATATACACATACATACACACACACTTATACACATACAAAGTTTAGTGATTCTCTGGTGCTCTGGGACAAAGGAAAGCTCTAGATTTGGTAGATTTTACTATCTGTTAGTATGTGAAAAAGGGGATACAAAGTAGTCTTGCATCTACATCACCTGGTCTGTAACCACAAGTTAACACTGTACCTTGGAGGGGTGGGAGGGAAGAAGGGGAAAGACATTTTCACAGCTAGCTGGGTTCTATCATCAGCACCACATCTCCATGGAAATTGTTGTCATAGAATCAACATGACTTATGTGATTAAAGAATATATAATTTATTTCTAAGGGAATAAAGAAAACTGAGCCAATAAAGTACTGTAAGGTTTAAAAGAGGACCTAATCCTTATTTTCCATGTTTCATGTCCTAATACAGTCTCTCTGCGTTTTACTTTGCAGAATCTTTAAGGACAAACTTCACTGCACTCTTTTTCTACATCTGCATGTGTAGAGAGAGACTGGTGGAGCATGAATAGTAAGGGTGAAAGCAGAGGAAGACAGAGATAAAATACTTATAGGCTTCTGGGCTTGAACAGTGCCTGCTTTTTTAGGAACTGTAACCAATCCCACTGTGAGGTCCAGATTAGTGAATGACGCTTACCAGGACAATGTGCTTCATGCACCATGCAGCCAAACAGCAGCTAACTGTAAAACAGCATACACGTAAGAGCTAATAATGATAATGATGTAACAACAACAGAAAAAGAAATTGAGTCATAATTAGTGCAACTTACAGAGCTTGGGTTTAAAAGAGTCACCTGTGAAAGAAAAAGGCTAGTGTACTGCCAGCTGCTAGTGAACAAGATAAAACTAAGCTACAGCTTGTGAAATTTATGGATTGTTAGGTATTTATGATCTTAATACTGAAATGAATTATTAAGGACAGTTAGAGGAGAATATACAGAGTAAAGAAACCAGAACCATTTCCAATACAGCTGTTTTCCCAAACTTTACTCAAGGACTGATCTATCTGTCTCATGGAGTTTCCTGTGCCTTTCTGTCCTTAACTGACAAGGACAGTACCACTGTTTTTCCACGTGAAAGCGCTTGGAGTCAAGGAGCTTTTCTGAGATCAGAACTACTTCTAGGAACAAGAATGTGACTTGGGCCACAATGACTTACTCCTCATACTATAGGGCATGTTGTCTTCCTTTTCTGCATTCCTGACCTTGACTGATCTCAGGGCTGAAGTCTGCAGTCCTCAGTGCACATATGTGAGGGCTCTAAGCATGAAAGAAATCAGTTGTGTGTTTCTCACACAGTCCAGGCTGGGGAGAGAAGTCTGTCCTCAGTCAGTCTCAGGCTCCTTGGTATGAAAAGCTATTAAAAACCCCAGAAGGTAATTCAAAAGAGCAAATCAAAATATGCAGTGGAAAAAAGGAATGGATAAAAAGTGCAGCATTAATTGCTCATTTCAGAAGAATGTTGACATTGATGCAGCTGCAGCTGAAAACTAAGACGACTGCACCAGGGTCTCCTGGTTATTGTTTTGTTTTTTTTTTTCTTCTCCTATCTCATTTGATTTCAAGTTTAACAGTCAAGGGCTATTTTTCCTGATGAACAGTCCTGCCACCTCTTTGGGCACGTGCCATGTTGTTCATACTAACAACACTTCTCCATGTACTTAAGACTGCATAGCACAGGCCAGATTTACTCTGGATTTGTCCCAGTGGTATGCAGAGAGTGGATTATGCCCAGTATAGAAACCAGGCCCCTTTCTACCTGTGCACTGCTCTTTGTACACATGCTAAGGTGGCACAGCTGTCCGTTCTGAGGAGCATACCACAGTGAGAAGAAAAGGAACTGCTCATTGCTAAGTGACCCAGGACTCTTTCAGCTGTACAGCTGGTTGCTTTTGAGCAACTGCAGAGCGTTAGGAGCCTGGCATGAGCACTGCAGACTGCCCGGATCACAGGACCCCCATCAGGGGGCCGATCATGTCACACCAGTCCCTGGCAAGGGAAACTCATGATAAAGCCATGCAATACCTCTCACTGTTTGTGTAGAGGGCAAAAAGCTGATTTAAGGCTGGAGAAGAGTACTAGCACTAACAAGGGCCTAAGGTCTGTCTCCTCATTTTGCAGCCTGACATTTTGCAGGTTCCAGAATTCAGACTATTAGTCTCCCTGAATAATTTCCACAGTGTAAGCTTTTTCCCAGCCTAAACAAATGTTATCCTGAGACAAGACATGCTTCTCTCTGCAGGGAGCAGGACATCCCTGCTACCCATACCCTAGCCTTGGCAGCCAATATTGTTCTGCTTCATTACAAGCACTGACAGACCAAGGGAGAAGCAGGGAATCTTGGGGAATAAACCCAAATTTATCCTTTCCCATGCTGACAGCAAGCAATAAGGGAGATTAACACTGCTCCCTGCTCTTCAGAATGACAGCTGAAGGTAAAATGCTTCCAGCTACTGCTCAGCCTTGCTAAGGATGAAATCTGGCTACAAACCTTCCTCTCGTAAGGACTGGCTAGAGAAAGATGTGAACACCCAGAAAAATAGTAAAGAAGAACAATTACGAAAAAGCAAACACCACTGGGTTAGCAACTTACTTTTTCCTTTCCTTATCTCTTTTAAGAGTTTGCGATCCTCCAGCTTGCTGAGCTTGAGACTGGACCAATTCAGCTGCTGTCTTCCTTTGTTTAAATGCATTTACTTCATCATCCAGACACTTCTTCTTATCCTCTAGCTTCTTTTTTTCATCCTGATGTAACTTCTTCAGGCGATCAAACTTTTCATGCAGCTAGAGGGAAAGGAGAAAGGTGAGCAGAATCCAACACTGCCAGGTTCTCTGTTCTCAGGAAAAGAAGAAGAAAGGATCCTGTAAGATCTGAGCCTGCAAGTCTCTGTTGATCTCTACATCTAGGCCCAAGCTGACACTGTGTAGGCAAAGAGCAAAGAAGTCTCCTTCCACAACAGTTTAGAAACCAGGGATAGTTCTAGTGATGCACCATTGTACAGACTAACAGTAGAGAATCAGGACAGCATAATCACGAAAAATGAATCCATTTCCAGAGGTCTCCACATTATTTCTCTTTAAAGGTCGGTAAATTAATGGATTTTTCACAATGCTAAGGAAGTTGTATGGGTCTATTTTTTATATTAGAAGCTTCTATCAGGGGCTGTTTCTCTTACACAATTTTGCCACGCTGCAACTCTCCATTGTATCAGGACTATGGCATTTTCATGGTGCAGTAAGTTGTACACTACAAGCACTGTTACCTAGTTCTGTCCTACAGGATGAACACCTTAATGTCCCCCTGAGCCCATGTTAAACTTTAGACTTCTTGATAAGAATATCCTAAACCACACTCTGCCAAAAGTGCTTTGGCAGCAGCCATCTACTTGGATTGAATCTATCACTCACAACCACGAAGATACAAGTACTGCAGAATTCACCTCTTTTTCAGCCTCTTTCAGCTCTGCTTCCTTTTCCTTGACCCTCTGGACAAACATTTGCCTCATTGCCTCTTCCTTTTTCTGCAGTTCCCCCAGAAACTCATTTCTTTTGGCTTCATAAGTTTCTTGTAAGCTAAAAAGAAGGAAAATCCAGCGACATGACTTGAGACATACTGTGCTTCTCATGAGCTGCTGAAATCAGATCCTCACCATAAATATTGCTTGCCCACAGCATATTTGCTACTCACCCACCCACACAGGCCCAAGGTCTTTCTTATCCAACCATTTCTGGGGTCTGTAGGCTGTTGTCCTTTACTGTATGTTGAACGCTGGGCAATTGGAAGAGACCGGCTGGCAGCAAACACAGGTTCAGAGGAACACTGCTGTATCTCTGCAGCAGAGACATTTCTACTCCTGTACTTGCAGTTTGCCACAGCCAATCCTGCACACATTATCTGTATTTTCACCTTCTTTCACTCAGCCAGCACCTTTGCTGAAGTCTGGATTTATCTGACCTGGCAGATTTTCTTGCTGCATTGGTTCTTTACATGCTCTCTCAAGGATACACACATACACAACACACACACACAGAGCACACCCAGCAATGCCTGTCTCAAACTCTCCTGTCTTGTCCATGGTCCCACCTGAAGGGCTTGCTGTCTGGATCGGTGTCCTTGAAACCCATCTCTTCCAGTTTACATCGCCGGTACAGCTCATAGTGGCGTGTATGGGTCTGCTCACGCAGGTCTTCCATGTTCACACGGATCAGCATCTCCCTCAGCTTCACAAAGTCACAGTGAGCTTCATTCTCCACTGTCAGAAGACATGATAAGAAGTAGGATGGGGGAAGAAACAAAGGTCTCTTCTCACATTCCCCACCTGTCCAGTTCTCCAACATATTTAACAGTCCTTCTGTGCAGAGAAACTGTCACTATAGGCCTGATGCAAGGATTTAATAAAAGAATCATTCCAGTGAGATGTTGAAAGTCCAAGGGACCCTTGCTCTTCTTATGAGAGCTCCCTCCTTCCTAGCAGAAGCGTCACCACCATTCATGCCATCAAAATCCCAGGGCTCAACTCACCCTGCACTGTGCCCCAGGGGTACTGACGAGCTTTCATCATTTTGTTTCCTATTTTCAGCTCCTCTGTGCTCCCGATCACTGCAAATGGCAAGTGGGCCTGGAACACATTTAAGGAGACCCAGATTAGTTCCTCTGAGCTCTGGCTGACTCGCCAGCACACAGAGATTAGCACAGCCACCAAGCAAGACAGTCATTATGCACACGCTAATCTCGGGGAGTCTAGTCACTGGCCACTAGCCCAAAACAAGCAGGGAGAAGGGAGGGTCCTTTTCAGAAACCTTGTTAGTGCTACCACTCGGTATCCTCTACCTGGCTGATCCTCCCAGCCACAAGGTCTCAGGTGAGATGAGCCAGTGCAAGACTAGCATCAGAATGACAGCTTGAACAACGTGCTGCGCGGCTCTGACTGCAGTGCTGTCCCAGGGGCTTGCCGTGGCTGAGGAGAACATCTGCACAAGCACAGAAGCAATAAAAGAGGTCTTGGAGCCTTCTTGATTTTATGCCCTCCCCACTCCCTCAGCTCACACTGGAGCATGAGACAACTTCTGTTGGATTATGAGACTGAGACCCTCCTTCAGCACCAGAGTAACAGCTCCTTCCTCCCGGCTTGCTTCAGCCCTGGTGAGGAAGGGTTGAACATGTCCCTGCACCAGGTCAGCCTCCACATCCACATGTGCCCTGAGGTCTGTCCCAGACTGAGTTGGGAAGGACCCTGCATTCCCTGTGGCTGTGCTGAGCCCGCCCTGTGCTAACACTCCACAGGGCCTCAAGCTTCCTGTGGATGCATTGGAGCTGACCCTCAGCACCCCTCTCCCAAATCATAGACTCATACAATAGTTTGGGTTGGAAGGGACTCTTCAAGCTGAGACTCACATTCCACAGAGTACCATTGCTACAAGTGCCTGAAGGCAGACTAAGAACAAGAAGCATTTGCTTTTCAAAATCTCAGAAATAAACCCCAGTCACATACTTTTTGTCTTCTGCAGAGGAACTAAAAGACTTACCCAGTGCAGGCTTGACACTTATGTAGGCTTAGAAGGTCTCATCTTACACTCCCTTTTCCTCAAACTCAGGCAGCCAAGCAAACCCCCCAGACACTGCTATCATAGCTTGCTGCATTTATCTGTTGTGCAATACCTGAGATTTCTCCCCACCTCCACTCACTCCTGGGAACTAGACTGCATTCTGTCAAGCTGCAAAGAAGTCAAGTGCAAGGTTTCAGCACTTAAAAATAAAGTTGCCAACTCCCTGCACCCACCCCCTTCTGCTGAGTTTTGTGCAGTGACATTTCTTAGCTAGAGCTTTTAAAGTGTGCAATTGAAAGGGCCCCAGGAGTCAATTATATGTAAGATTAGTGACCCTGGATTTCTCTCAAGAGCTGGTAGTGAAGTTTTAATAGCACAGGTTACCTGTGAACTTGAACAAGTTCATGACAGCTGGTACAAGCAAGAGATTTCAGAGATGATGTCTTCTGCTTTCAGTGTGGCTCATAGAGTCAAACAGCAAATACAGCAAACACTGCCTGTGAACCCTCACAAAGATGGGTGCTTCAGCTCCTGTTCCTTGGCCTCCCAGCCCTCACATGGGAAATGTGCAGAGTAACTGGGGCTGGTGGTCAGTCTGATGGGGCCATTCAGAGACTCTGTGCACTGGGGCCTTCTGCATCCCTCTCCATGCCGAGTTACCTTTGCAATCCCTCTGAGGTGTCAGTGCCTGCAGGGACACAGGCCAGCGGAGCTGTGCCTGCTCTGCACAGGGTGAGGCCCCTGCAGGAGAGGCCAAGTAGAAAAAGGCAAGTGGTCTGTCTTCTCAGTTGAGGGAACCTGACTTTCAGCAGAAGGCTGTCTAATTGCAAAGGGTAGTGGATACAAAAACTGGAGGAGAAGGAAACAAAGCTGTCTCAACCGGACATCCTCCATACTGCAACACAAGGGAAATTCCCTTCAAGAGCTTTCCAAGGGATAATTTGCCAACTCATTTCTACAAGCTGTAGGGTTTTTCTTTTCTGCCTTCAAGACAGACCACACAGAAGCAGCAGCACTATCTACAAGCACTTCTGCACGTGGGGTCAAGAAGAATCATCAGTGGTCCCTCTAGATCAGGTCCACTGCCTCTCCACTGTCTGTAAAGAGGCCTTGCATGTCCCATGGTGTCCTATTGTGTCAGGTAGACCAATGGAGGACTAGCAGAGACCCCAGGGCTGAGCAAGGACCACATGCCAGAAGATCACAGAATGGCAGGGGTCAGAAGGGACCTCTGGATATCATCTAGGCCAACTGCCCTGCTAAAGCCCTAGATCAGGTTGCACAGGAACACATCCAGGCAGGTTTTGAAAGTCTCCACAGAAGGCGACTCCACAACCTCTACAGGCAGCCTGTTCCAATGCTCTGTCACCCTCAAAGTAAAGTTTTTCACCTTCAGCTACTATGTAAGGATCCAGAGCATGTCACACCACAGGGACATGCTGGCTACTGCCAGCACCAGGTGGGCTTTTCACCTGCTGCAGGTTTGGCTCCTCACAATGGGATGCACTGGAACTGGTCTGTACCTGTGTCCAAGTGATGGAAACTCTGAAACTCCCCAGGTACTCAACTCCACAAAGGTGACAGCCTCCCCTGCAGCTCTACACAGCGCTATTTCCAGAGGAAAAGCTGTCACAGTTCTGTAGCACCTGATGTTTCAGGGCCAGCCACTCCCCCTCCAAGAGCACACTGCCACATTGCACCCTGGCAATGTGTTCCTCACATGTGACACTCTCCTCCACAGCCCACTAGAGCTGCCCACTTCTCTCCTTTTCTCATCCTGCCACTTCTGGGTGAGAGCTTCCAGACTTCCCTGTTAGCTTGTCAAACTGTCCATGAGAAGCATCCCATGGGCAGCTTCTCTCACAGCTGTTAATGCTTTTTGCTTGCTTCATATCCAGGTCTCTGTGAGAGTGAAGAGGATTTCCAGGAATGAAGCAAGAGACAGGAGAAACTTGAGACAGTGGCACAAACACTGTACTGTGGCCACACGGGTACAACCTGAACCTTGACTGTCCATGGGCCTGGTTACTCTCAGTATCAAAGTCACTTCTTGCACTGTAGCAACTGTTTGGTAGCTGTCTTTGCCAAGGAGAAAGTGCTGGTGATTTCTATCAGCAAGGAAGTTCCAGCTCCCACCATGTGGAACAGCTCACGTGGCTTCATGTGGTTTCATTTAACTAGCAGGTGCAGAGAGAATATTTTCATCAGTAATTGGACTAATTAATTTAAAATGGAAGAGCCAATAGGGAGCTGAAAAAATAAAAGAGCTTGGTTTTCTTACTTGATTTAAGAATAAAATCCAGATGGGAAGAGACCACATGAATTCTGAACACTGTCTTCTCTGAACTTTTAAATATATGTTTGCTGGGATTCTTAAAAAGACCACAGCAACTGTTTCAAGGAAAATCAGGATTCTTCTTCTGAAGATCTGTTTAATCTGATTATTTTCTACATACCCCACTTGATGCCTTTGTTCATGGTTAAATGCTTTTGTTTCTGATCATGACAGCACAGATTTTAAATCCTTCACTTAATCAATTCCTGCTGGATCAGGTAATATTTTCTTTATTTAGTAAGCAAATTCGAAATGCAAAATACTCTGGAAAAAAATTCCTAATGCATGCAACACAAGTGAATATAATAAAGTAAAATGCATATGAAGTAGTGAGTTTGCGTATTTGAAAGCCTAATTTTCACTTCTCATGCAAAAGACAACTAATGCAGGTTACAAAACATTAAATAACCAAAAGACCAGTTTTACTTTTCTCTGTAATTAAAAAAAAAAAAAAAAAGAAAAAAAACCCAAAACACAGATTCAGATTCTGGCTTGCTTAGTCCCCATAAAACTGGTAATTATGATTTATATCAGTTTAATATAGGATTTAAAGAGCTGATCTCTCTGTGCAGCAACTGACACAACCCTGAAGGCCTATGACTCGAAACAGCAATTCCCTCCCAGAAGATACATAAATGGATGAAAGGAAAGACAAGCAGAAGTTTACCTCCACCCCCCTGCCCCTAAGAGGAGAGGATTCCTCCTTTTGTCATCAGACCTCTGGTTCCTTAAGGATAGAGTGGTGTTGCATCTTTGTTCTCCAGACTCACTATAGTCGTATACCAACAGAGCACCAAGGACTGAGAAAGATGCCACCACAAAACTACTCTGACCAGGAAACCACCACTGACAGCTCCTTACACTGGGACAAACTTCGTGGTTTTTTTCAAGCCTCTCCACAACTCTCTACAACTATTAATACTAGATCAAGACACGACACAAAAGTACAACAGCTATACTTGTACTTCATCAACAGGAGTTAAGCAAACAACTTCTCCTATTTGATTTCTGTGAAAAGCCTTCTGGAAAATAGGAATGTGGTCAGGATGCATTGCCAAAGGGACCAAGGGATGGCTTCAGGGAGCCACAGACAGCTCTGGGAACACCAGAGCCAGAATGAGCACCTGCAGGCACCTTGAGACATGTTTGACCCGAGTTGTGTGTTGTTTTTCATGGTTTGCTGGTTAAGCTGTGTAATGCCTTTCCACAGGATCCTGGAAGTTCACTGGTGGGGCGGCATAAGGTGATGTATGGGACAGAAATTAGTTACATCCTTGAATAGGGTTAGAAGCTGAGAAAGTATCGGGGGGAAATGAAGCACTGTACACATTGTCTCTCTTTTGACATACTCTGAAAGGGATCGAAAGCAGATGGTTAGGGAAGAGAAATACCACTAGGATGGACAGCCCTGTGGGTCCCACCCTCATGTTTTGTATCTCACATCAGCACTTGGATGCAGCTCAAGGGAAGCTGCTGCCCTAACCAGCTTCATTGTACCCCCCTGTCTAACCATTCTGACTAATGTCACCAGAGCCAAAAGCCAAACCAGACCAAGGACCTAGACAAGTAACTTGACTGACAATAAACCAGCAACTCAGTGCAGACGGAAGTCCCAGAGACAGCCAGGTGAAGTGCCTCTGCTGCAAGGATGACCACAAGCAAGAGGAGGCAGGGCTTTGCAGGAAACGCTGGGCAAGGGCAAAACTATTTGGTGTGAAAAGCGCAGGCCAAGGAGCAGAGAGGTGCATGTCTGTGGACAGCCCACCCCTCACACCAGACAGGTAATACCCATCTGATTAACACAACCCAAAATGGTCCTTGGCCTTGCACAGCCAGGCCTCACCATCTGACTGATTTCCTGTATGTCCCTCAACACAGAGGTACTAGGACAAGCAAGGGGTTAAAAGACAGTCTGTCACTTACATTCATTGTCCCATTTATCTCTGCCACCGATTCATCATCTGTTGGGAACTGGTAGATCTGGACCCCATTACTGACCAGTTCACTTGTGATTTTGATTTTAAATTTGGTCAGCTCACTCTTGGAAATGGCATCAGATTTGGCAATGATGGGAATGATGTTCACCTAGAAAGAAAGAGCAATAAGAAGTCCTCAGCTTTGCTCCACAGAGTTTTTGCAAGTCTGCAATACAGCTTAAATACTGCAGATTTATTGAGTACTTTTATCTGCCAACCAAGTCAGTTCCACTAGTGTAAGGGCCATTCAAGGTGGAGAGGTATGCTCTGGGAAACCAGCAGCCTTTCAGTCACAGACATGGTGAACCTGCCCAGTAAGAGTTAAATGTGCCTACCTTGCTGTCAAGCTTTTTCATTGTTACCAAGTCCAGGGACTTCAGTGAGTGGCCTGTCGGAGCAATGAAGTACAAGCATGCATGGATTCGTGTGTCATGGTAGTTGTGCAAGACCCTCTTTATCTTCAGCTCTTCTTGCAAGTAGGCTTCAAATTGAGCATCAATGAACTCAACAATGGGCTTATAGCTTTGTTGAAAGGAAAAAAACACATCTCACAGTCAGAGAGGTAAAGACAGTGCTACTTTGCTTGCATTTACAAAACAAACTGCTTGTTAGATTTCACTTCTCAAGACCAATCCTCTCCACCTCCCTTCCTCCCCACATGTATGAAATTTTAAAGTTGCACTACTGACAAGGAGATGTTGTCCTACATCAGGCTCTAGCAGCCTGTCCAACAAACCACAGTACTGGAGACGAAGCAGAGGACGTGAGACACAGCATCTTCTCTAGGGAAAGTGGACTCTCCTACTCTGAAGTGTGAGGATGAGAGACTTTTAAAAGGACAACGCAGACTCATTTGCAGCAGTATGTAATCCTTGCTTGCACTCAGAGAGTGAATGGCTTACTGCTCTCCCAGGTGGAAAACATTTCCATTTTGCACTATCTCTGTCTAGTGCTCTGGGGCAGAAAATCCCTGTGACTCCTTTGCAAGGTCATCTGAAGTCCAGAGCCTGTCAGACTCACAGAGTGAAGACATCAGTGCATCTTAAAACTGAAAAGAGTATCTAGCAGACCCACAACAAAGCAAATCCCATCTGCAATACCTCTGTGAAGATGCACCTTGGAGATGGTTTGATGAAGCTGCACACCCCTTTACCACCTGCTTCAGCTATGCTGGGATGTGAGGGTATCTCACTGCACATGTATCATGCTTTCTCTGGCAACATGAAGTAGCTGTCAAGCCAAGCAGTTGCTAAACCATGCTAGTGGTTTGGTCAGCAGCTCATGGTCAGCACAGCACAAATAAACAAGCACAGATGCTCTCTACTCTTCCCACCAAAAGAATTTGGGCAGAAGGCTGCCAGTAGGGCAGATACTGCTCTGAGGGCATAAGCAAAGCTGCTTTGATAGCCGGAGCAATGCTGATACACCACAGCCTCTGTCTTCTCTTCCGCCCATCCCATGCCAAAGAGATGACAAGAACCCATGAGAAGGAAGGAGGAAATGTTTACAGTGCAGTCTGGCCAAACTAGGGCACAGAGAAAGACCCTGCATGAGAAAACCAGGTCATGATACAGACTCTCTCCCCTCTCACTCACCTGTCCTCTTTGTTGATCTGATCCCCAAAGCCCACTGTGCTCACAATAGTGAGTTTGAGGTTGACGTTGCTCTCCTGCAGGTCGTAGGTATTGGATTTCAGCTGGACCCCGGGCTGTGAGTGAGATGCTGGGTCACCTTCAAACTTGGTGTTGAAAAGTGTGTCCATGAGGGTGGACTTACCAAGGCCAGTTTCCCCTAGAGAAAAAGAGAGTTGAAATGTTCTGTTGAATATTAATACGCCTTGGCCTTTCAGCTTCCAAACATTAACAGGGGTGAAATTGTAGCAGATGAAAGCAGATGTCATGCTCCAAAGGGATCATCTGGCAAGCAGAAAGCCATGTACAATGGAAGGTCTGTATTCTGGGCAAATTACATTTCACAGTCTAATGGCCATTAATCTTGTTAGAAAATAGAGATGAAAAGAAAGAGGTGAAAAGGCAAAGGGGAAAGCATTGTTCAGAGTCTGCATAAACCCACAGCTACACTACAGAAGATGCTGTTTTCATTAAAAAGTGGGAGGGAGAATGGGGCTCACTGCCATTTCCAAAAAAAAAAAAAAAAGATACTGCAGATCAATATGTCTCTAACAGGCAGCCACTGAAATAGCCTCCTTCCATGTGGAAACACTGAAAGTTGGTCCCAGTCCTACAGCAAGTTTTGCAGCTGGTTTCTTGTGCCCCAAGAGACTGAGTTGGAGGATCAGCCTTCTAGACTGGGAGGGGACATTTTCTGTAATACCTGGTTTCCATGTCTTAGGGGATGCACAAGCTATACAATATCTGCTTCCAAAAGTACCAGAGCAGTGAACTGCTATTTGGATTCTATCTATCATCAGGGAACTACTTCCTTGTCTGGAAAGAAGAGACAAATCCCAGAGATCAGTCTCAAATTCATTTTAGATACATCCCAGAAAGAATGAAACAAATCCCTCTGTGCACTCTTTCTACAGGGCAGCCTCCCTTCACACTCAGAGACAGCTTTCCAAGCTCAAAGGACCTAACTTCGTGCTAAACCCATAAGCAGTCCAGTTTGCTGCCCTGTGAGGGCTGTTGTGTTTTGGAGAAATGGCAATTTCTGGGCTGCCCAGATGGCTTTTGCTGAAATTTCAGGATCCAGATGAACCCCACCCACTATGCAGAATTGTCCTCCAGCCTGCTGTGAGATCACAGGGAGACTGTCTCTGGCTGAAGCAGCCTTGAACCCTCAGCTCCCAAACAAGACAACTTCATCATTTTTCTACTCTGCTCAAAAGAGCTTCTTATTTTTCTAGGCTTAGAGCTCTGCAACAGATCCAAACTTGCATGAAATGACCAATTCAACGAGGGGAAACTCCTCCCCATCATCTCAGTCCAAATCTCTGAGCCTTACCCCTGCAAACAGGCAAATTCCTCAGTCCTGGCCCCTAGAAGGGACTTCTCTCACTCAAGGCTGAAGTACATGACAGGCAGGGCAAACCTCCACCGCTCTGGGAGCTGAGTGGTCTCCAACTGCCAGTTTCATACATCAAATATCTTTCCAGAGACAGCAAGACTCATTAACGTTTGAAAGTCAATGAACTGCAGAGCTGACCAGGAGCCAGCTAAGAGTTTGTAGTCTGGCACTGATTGATACAGCTATGGCCACATCAGCCACAAGTCCAGTTGCTCTTCACACCAATCTTGTTTGCAATCTGAAGGGAATCAGCACAAGGAGCTGATGTTGCTGCAGTCCCTTGTGCTATGTTAATGCATCAGCCACATCCACAACCCCACCAACAGGAGTGCACCAGCACAAGGAAGGGAAGAAGACTCAGCAAAGCACAAGGTTATCTCTGTCACTGGAAGAATGAGCTGAACCATCCGGAAGACTCATGACTGATCACAGCAAGCCCTTCACAGACTTGAAATCTCATAGTCTCAGCTTCTGGGGTATCACTTGACCCAAACACGGAGCAGGCGCACACAGCACAGCAGACCAGAGCACTGCCACGGTTTGGATGGGGATTTTGAGAGTTAACAGCAGACATCCTGCAAGACCCACCAAGCCTTTCTCAGGGATTCCAGGAAAACAGCAGCATAAAAAAAGGACAAAAACCTAAATAGTCTGAGAAGGCTGCAGCATTTCCAGAGCCCCTGCCAAGGGATGGGTGGGACACAGCAGGGAGTTGGCTGCTTGCCTGCAAATGCCAGGATGCCTGATAGGGTGTCTCAGGACAGCAGAGTTCATCAATGCTGGGGTGCAGGAGCATTGCCCACATGCTATCCTGCAAAACCTTCTCCTGTGTCAGATCCAGTAGCCTGTGCCCCGACCCTCAGGGCTGTGGGACAGGGTGACAGGGGAGCAGCAGTGGTGACCAGGGCAGGGAGCTGCTCTCTACAGCGGATACACAAGATTGTGTGTAAATCACCCTGGCTTCCAGGCAGACAAAACACTATGTAAGCCACCTCTTGTTCCTGCTGCCCTCCTTCTTTAGGGAAAAAGGTGTTCATGTGAGGCCAAGACTATTGTTTAAACACATCCTGAACCTGTTAATTATTGCCTACTTTAAATCAATCTAATGTGTTGTTTCCAGCAGGAGTGACTTTAACTGTCAGAGAGGCCAGGAGAAGTGTAGAAGAGATGCAGGCAATTTTTTTAAGGCAGAACATGCTTTTATACTCCATCTCATGCCAGCAACACAGGGCTGGAAAAGACAACTTTGAATTCATACAATGAGGTTTTCCTTTTGGAAGGAGATCTGAACTGGTAAGGCATTCTTCCATAGGTGGGAGTTGCTCTTCCAAATACCTACAACTTTGTGTTTAAAACACAAAACACCCACCCACCAACACAGCATCTCAAACGTCAAGTCTGTGCACCAGAAGTGACATTGGGCCAGCAGATACACCTGTCCCTGCACTGCAGAATCCCACTGACAGAGCATGGCACTGGAGCCTGCCAAGGAAGAGGAGGATGGAGCCAGGAAAGACTGTCTCATCTAAAAGAAATTACATTAATACTGACAGAGTGACATGAGATGGTAAAACACTGAAGATGCTTTGAAGTGCTTTGCTGTGTCAAATAGGACCAGGGCTAGAGAGCAATGCTACTTTGAAGGGCAAAACAACAGAAGGGAGTATTTCTGAATCTCCTGGGAGCTCCTGCCTCACACAGAAGCAACTTTCTGCTGGCTGGAAGATGTAAATGGTGCCAACTGCTTCTTGTAAGGACAGAAGTCCAGATGGAACAGATGGTCTGATGAAAAGGACAAGTAGTCTGTGCTTGTTCCAGCCAACAGCACTGGAATCTTCTCCAAAAAGCAGAAGCAATGAATGGGGATTACAGAAGGCAGAATTACTGCGGAAAAGCAGCGGTGTATGCAAACTGAGTGAGAGACGTCCTTGGCAGGGAGATTATTTCCTGATGTCAGGCTTATAGGCACACATGTGATTTGACCTCCAAACCCATACTAAGGATTATGCACCTCGGCAGTGGCCTGCTCTCCTGAAGCAGGGCTGACAAAGCACTGTGGGGAGGACAGAGCAGGGAGGGTGACCTTTACCGTCAGAGTTCTGCACCAGGAAGCTCTGACAGCTACTGAAAAGCTGTAGTGTTGTGCCTTTCATCATGGGATAGTTTTTTGTTGTAAAGTCTCACAATTTTCAGAGATGTCAAACAAAGAAAATGGCAAGAGATACCACACCAGGCTCTGGACATGCAGCAATCCTACACCAGTGCCCACAAGGCATCACCCATTCCTAGCATCCAGCACAGTGCCAGACTAGAGGTACCATGCTGAGATCCCTGCACTGCCTCTTGGTCTCCCGAGACAGGCTTCTGCTCCAACTGCACAAGCACATGGCATCTTCAGCACTCTACAGAAACAGTTCATCAAATCCCTCACTTTCAGAGCAGTGACACCACTTCCAAAAACAGCTGGGACAAGCACCACTCTCCTCCCTTCAGCTGCTCCACAGAGATCCTCTGCTCTAGAACCAGACTGCCCTCCCCGTATCACCTGGGCAGGATGTCACTCAGGCACAACCCATGCCAAAAGTCAGCAAGCACCAGTGCTGCAAGGAGCCAGTGATCCAGCCCTCAGTACTGCAAAGCAACATGCCATGCTGTGCAGGGAAGCAACAAGAAGGCTACTCAACACCAGCCATTCTGGGTGAGATGGAGGTGAAGTGAGAGGCAGAGCTGACGTGCTACCATACCTGATGCTGGCCAGCAGCTAAGGTGGAGGAACAAAAGAAGCTGTACCCACAGCAAATGGTTCTTTGGGAAGCTCCCAGCTTCCCAAACCAAAATGAGTATCTTTGTGCTAATACACCTCATAGCTTCTTCCTTCCACAGAAACGTTGGCATCCTAAGCAACCTGCAGCAGTAAGCTGAATTGTGGCACACCACAAAAACTGTAACTCCTTTTTTGTGCCTAGGGATGTTATTTGCTTTTCCCTAGTACATATTAAGTGAAACAACAAACAACTGCTCGCTGGCCTCCTTCTCCACACCACTCAGGATTTAAGAGGCCCCAGCCATACCATCCTCAGTTCACTCTGGGAGGACAGAGGAGCCTTTGGAGTATTTCCCTGTTCAAAGGCATGGAGCAGCTTTCACAGCCGCGCCCTTTCACAAGAAAGTAACACCTGTCCTTCACAAGATTAACAACCATGGCTCCAGATACCAAATAATTCAATCTTAAAGAAAACATATAACCATGCACAGCCCTTTCATGTGAAGAAATGGGAGCTAATCAAATGTAGCAGGTTTGTGAGACAAGCCCTGAGGCAGCTCAGCTTGATAAGGCCATCTCTCATGGAGAGAGGAAAAAAATAGTTCTTTTCATCTGACAGGCATACAGAGATGCTGCAAATTCACCCATCATAAAGCAGAAGCTGGGCTGTGGTGACAAGAGGAGCAACATGGGCTCACAAAAGATGCTGAAGCACCTCAGAGGACTACCCAGCTCCCAGCTGCTGCTGTCTGCTCCAGGGGACCAGTAGCAAGGGGGAAGGAGTGGAGTGAGGAGATCAATGGCTTTTTGGTTGGAGAAATCCTGTTCTCTCCTCAGTTGGTTGCACCACTGAACACAAAACTAACCACTAAGCAACTTCCAGGCTCCACAGCTCATCACCCTACAGAAATCTCCCTGCTGGAGAGCAGATGGCAGCTCTGCATGAAAAAAACAGTGCACATCACTCCTTTCCCCAACCCATGGAACCTCCCACACACCAAGCAGCAGTTTGGAGACCTCAAGCAGTTGTGGTACAGCCCTTGGTATTTCTGCCAAAAAAAAGGTACTTCTGCCAAAAAAAAAAAAAAAGTTTCTTATTGTACTAAATAGGCTGGTTAAAACAAATCCCCTGTAAATCCCAGGAGAGGAAGGGAAAAACTCCTGCTTATAGTGGGATACTAGTCTAATGCAACTGTAATCTACTCTGGCCAAATTTGAGAAAGTTTATATTTAAAAATGCCAGCCTATTATTTCTCTTTCTTCCCCCATCTCACTGAGAAATACAGTCAGCACAGAAAGTCTCAGCTATTAAATACTTCTGCAGCCTTTGCAATGAACTAAGAGGCGACTAACATTTCATCACAGAAACTTCAGGAAGAAAATGGTTGTGCTGAGGAATAAAATACCAGAGAAACCATCCACAACTCCTAACTTAGGAGAGGTTTGCTCATTTATTCTATTTTTGGCTCTAGTCTCAAAGGGGAGACAGCTTTCATCTTGACAAGAGCTAAAAATTGTTCCACTCTGGACATGCTGCTGAGAGTCATTTCTGAAGCTTTCCCTCACTTCTCCACTGGGAGCTGGAGGAATTCATGGCTCAGGTCCAGTATGGTGCAAAGCAGAAGTGTCACTGGATTTTTCCTCCAACAGATACCAACACACAGCTGAAAAATGAGGGTCAAAGAAGTGCCTTTCTATCATGCTTAGTGGCCTGACTATGGGATCAGTTCACCTAGTTGTTCTGTTGACTCAAATACTCACTTGTTCCCTATTGTTTCAATTTTTCACTGCAAACAAGTAAGACCCAACAGAATAAATGACAGATGGACTCTGGGACTTTTTCTTTTCTTTCTCCAGGGTGTTTAAGAGTTTAACTTCATTACTACAAGTTAACAGAGGCAGTACACAACACTTAAAAGACATTTTAAAGCTTGACCTCCTCAACTCAAGATCTGCTATCTTTCTCTAATGAAGCTTATTACATTTTTTTATAGTTTCTTTATTCCAAGACTGACCATGGGTGTGTTACTGCTATTCATAAAAGACTGACATTAATATCTAATGCACATTGATCTTGATGAGGCCTTGTTATTCTGATCAACAAGCTATTAATGCATTCCATTCCTGTCCTGCAAAGAGGAAAGCAGAGGCATTCAGCTCCTCTCCACACATCAAAGTGAACATAGAGCCACAGGAGTCATCCACTGCTACACCTATAACTTGTAGGGAAAAAAAAAAACCAAAACAAAAACAACAAACCACAGCAGCTCACTAGATGCAAAAGGAAATAAATTTCAGACTTCAGTCTTTGAGATAAGAGTTTCACTAGGTCATATCACATTCACATACAGTGGAAATCACCTCGGCATTCAGCCTGACAGTGACCTCCACTTGTCAGCAAAGTTTATCATCTCACGGGAACAGCATTGTCAGGGAAAGTTTTCTTCTCAGCTCCATTTAAGAGGAGCTCAGCTCCATTCTTGTCTCAGACTTAACCCTCTCCTGAGCAACCATCAGGTCCATACCATGAGCCGGATCTCTCACTGAAAGAGACAAACAATCTTCGTGCAGGTGAAGAGCTGACCACCAGCTAAGATGAATCCCCAGGAGGTATTCTCAGCTACTACATGCCAGGCACTGCTGGCAGCATCTGCAGACAGAGCTTACTCCACACAGCCATGGCCCCACAATAACGTCCTGCTTCCAGGGGCAGAGCACTGGCATCAGTAAATCAAACTAGTTGTCCTATTCATGATTAATTTCATTATTCACCTTGCCAAACTACTGTACCAAAGCCCTGAAAGATTTCACTTCTATTGCTTAAGACTGCCTCTGATGAGGGATCATTTGGGATCCTAGTCCTGGGGAAGACTTGTGAGACAGGCAGATGCTGCAGGGACAGACACAAATTCTTACTACGGTGCCAGGTCCCAGCTGAGATCCATACCACATGCAGTTTGAGTAATGGCCTGACCAGCTAGGGCTTAGCCAGACACTATTTTAATTCAAGTATGAAGAGAAGGGAGGAGAAAAAAACATAGCTTTTAGCAATTTAAGAGAAGCATAACTGGTATTTTGTCAAAATAATAATAATGATCCAATATCTATCTAAACAGGACCTCAGGACAAACTTGTCTGGCATGAGTACCTATTCTCTTTTAAAAGTATGACATTCAAACACACTAGGAAAATAAAGATCACAATAAAAGTCTGGTATTTTAGGCATTTTATTTCTGTGGTTTACTGCTTGGTAGAAAATGCATAACCTCAGCAGGGATTTCCATGGGCACCAGTAAATCTTGTTACTGAAAATAGACACAACAACTGGGGAAATTTAAATCTAAGCTACGCTTTTAACGCTATCACCTACAAGCTACATCCAGCTGCAGAGAAGCCCTTTTCAGCAACAGAACTTCCCAAATTGGAAATACTCACCCACACACAGGATGTTGAAACAAAACCCATGATTAACTGACTTATTAACCAGCTGGTCAGGCAAACTGTCAAATCCTACGTGTCCGGAAAGCGGGACAGTACGACAGCCTTCACCCTGAAATAGAATCAAATAGTTGTGTCATTTTCAAGCAAAATACACTTATCTGTATAAAAGCAAAATACACCTATCTGTATAAAGCCTTAAGACTTCCAAACTACAACCAACTGCACAGTCCAAACACAGATTTGCACATACACTGTACATCATGGCAGTGTGCTCCTCTCTACTCCAAAACAAATCCAGACAGCTCTGCTCCACAGCCATTAGCTTCTGGAGGGAGGTCAGACATTTTCACTTGGCCGCTGCACGAGGACTGTTGCACGCAAAGGCCTCTGTCTTCCAAACCCCCACAGCAGCCAGTAACAAACTAAGTGTGGAGTCTCAACCCCAGAAATGGCACATGCAAAATGAAGAATTGGTGCTAACCCTATGGCATTGTGTGGACTACAAAGTTCCCCTTCTGCAACCCCCTTAAAAGGTATTTCTCTGGAGCAAAGGTTTTTCTTAACAATGTATTTTAGTGTCAAATACAGAAAAGTCTCCTCTGGTCCCTCAGAGACATCATCAGTTAGCAGGCAAAAGGCAATAGTTTATAGGGTGTAATTTTCAAGTTACTTTTTCAAAATCATGTTTTCACACACCTTGAAAGCCTTTGTATAGGGACAGGCGTACTGGTTTTCCCTCTTTTGTTAATGACACTGGTGTTGTAGGTTAGGAAAATATCCCCAAGGATTGTATTTACTACAGTAGCCTGTCAGATGATGATGAATTGCCTTGTTACTGTTTTGCTGGTGTGTTTTCTTTATTCCAGACACGAAGCTCCAAATGCACTTCAGCCATTAACCATATTTACCACCCTGTGATGTGTAAATATGTTTCCCCTTAGCCATATTTTGTGTATTAGTCTGACTCTTCCTGCCAAGATGTTCACCAAATATGGCGCTTTATTAATTCCTGAGCACCTTGCCTCCAAACAACATGTTCATCAGAAAGGCACACAAGTTCCCCAGCAGATTCTGTGTTCACCTTCTGAAGATGCAGCTCCGAGGACCAATAATGCACACAAACAGCTAAAGTAAAAAGGTGACTGTCAGGCACGGAGATTTTGTGATGACACACCTCAACTCTCCTAAAGTGCTCTCATCAAAACAAAAACCCAGCACTCATGGCAGTGTTTAATCTGCATCAAGAGCATCACAGCCTTGCTGAAGAACAGATGGATGGACAGAGTCCACAAAGATGCAAGAGAGAACCACAGGCAGACTCTTCCAGGGGAAGGAGAAATATCAAGTATATTTTTAATACTCAGCCTTAAAACTGCACCATTGGAAGACTGTTTGAACACTACTCTCCCCAGGAAGCGTGGGTGGGAGTGTAGGCTCTCATTAAGAACAAATCTTTTCCTCATCCCTAAATATAGGTGTGATACAGATGGAATAAAATAAATGGTAGAAGTTAAACCACTCTGGGCTGAGAGGAGGCATTTACCATCACACAGAATTCAACCTCCAAGTAATTTCCTGTAGCCTCTTTTTCTAGTCACCTGTGGTTTTATAATTCAGTTAAACCACACCACATCTGCTACAGGCCAGGAAACAAGTACTGCAAAATGCAATTTCCAGTCACAGTAGCTGAGCCTTCACGTTAAGTATTCTGCCACAAGGTATACTGTGTTACTCGGGCTAAAAATCCAAAGCCTGCTTAGCCAAGCCATTGAGAGATCTGATTTGGTGGGGGAAAAAAGAGAAGTATGTTTTAAGGACAGGCTAGTTTTGACACACATCAGAAAGCTGTCAGCAATTACCAAACATGTAAAGAGAAAAGAAACTTCTTCTATTTGATCCACCAAAAACCAGTGCAAGTCACCAGTGTTCATGCATCAAGTGGTGTCTCTGTATCAGAACACTGCTATATATAAACAGCATCATCATAAACATAGGAACACAGAGATTAGTCATCCCATCTGTACATTAAATGTAGATTTGGACTACCTTGTTCCAAACCAAAGGAGAATATGTTAAGCTAATAAGCTTTTTGCTGAAAAAGTGTTCAAGAGCTATCTCCTATTATCTACCTTCAAAAGCAATCTTTCAGGTCAAATATAAAATGTGTGAAGAAGTACCAATAAGGTAAGCAAGGTTTAACTATTGCCCGTGTGCAGGCTTTTTCCACTAGCATCAGTAAGTGCTGGATGGCCAAGAGTCCTTCCGTACTCTCTGTTTTAAAGTTAACATCATCTTGTAATGAAGACAAAGACAGGATCTCTAGGAAGCCATTGTGAACACTGGCATCACACCAACACACCAGATGCCTTTCCCCCCCATATACAGAGAGCGACGCCCCTCGGATAAAACGGGCTCTCATTGCTCTGGAGGAAGCAAAGCGTGTTTGCCACAAACAAGATTAAAAGAACAAAAAGAGCAACATGCTCTCATGCTGCATCACCAGGCAAAGCTGTCACAGACTGCAAGTAAGGAGTAGCCACTTGGAGAGGTTATTTTGTTTCTTCTCTGTCTTTGGAGGATTTACACATCTTTTGTCAGGGCTTCTCCGTGACACAGAAACCACCACTGCCTACTCGAATTCTTACAGACAACTATCAGAAGTATATAGAAAATACAAAAAAGTTGAAATAAATTACCTCCAGCCTGAAAGCACTGCACATGAAATACTGCTTTACATAAAATGGGTGAGATTTAGACTCCAGGTGTTTGAACCACTCCAGGGTGCTTGGGATGAAGAAACAATTAGAGAACAATCTTGCTGAACATGCGTCTCTGCCTTGATCTGATTTACAGGACATGTAGGTACAGTGCTGTCACCTCCTGATGTCCTCAGATCTGCTTTACAGGACATGTAGGTACAGTGCTGTCACCTCCTGATGTGTCTGGAGCCCCAGGAAGTTATTACCACTTTGTGGAGACAAAGTAAAGCATCCTCCCCAAGAAACACAATGGTGCTGCTCATTGAAAATTTCAACACTCTGTATTCATGGCAATTTCTGGTGGCCTGGACTAACAGAACAATGAAAAAGGACACCATGGCAAAGGAAAAGCCTACACTTGGCAATATTCCTGCAGAGCACAGCAAATAAAGAATGCTACATCTCTGAATCCAAGGAACCCAGTGTCCAAACAAGGCCTACACAAGATGACAACACTCTCAAAGACTTCAGGACAATACTTTTTCCACACTGAACTGAAAAGAGTGCTTTTGTTTAGGATACTGACAGCTGACATTTAGTACTTCTGACACAACTCCCCACCTCTCCCCAGACGAGAATCACTTCAAACCACAACACCTTAGAGATCCCTTCTGAGGATTTCCAAATAGCCACAAACACAACAGCATGAAATGAAAACAAACCAAGCAATGCCCCAGAGCTCCACTACTGCTGCCAATGCTCACAGCAGCCACTTCCCTGCCCCCTACCACCTCCTAACTTTGAGACCCAGGAGGTTAACCTGTTATACCTGAGACAACTCCTGCACAAGAAGTCAAATGTCAAAGCAAGGTAGAAGCTGAAATCAGGTTTTCACACCACAGTTTTTCACATAATCTTTAAATCAGAACAACATCAGATCGCTTCTCATGACCTCAGTGTTCTGGCATCCACTTCTCCTGACTGCATTTGGCCCTGATTAAAGAGTAAATTAGAGCAACACTTGTACCAATTACTTCTCACTTGTAGAAGTGTGTAATTCTCTTATGCAATGACAGAATGACTTAGCAGACAGTATAAACATCCTCCATGAGATAAATGTGAAGCAAGAATATAAAGTGTAGATATAGACTTTGTATTTCTTTTCCTTGCTCAGCTGATAACAAAGCATCAGGACATGTATAGAAGAAAATAGCAGAAAAGTGGGAGAGAATTGTGAATCAGCCATCACAGAAAGCAAGGAACATCTCACCAAAGGTCCTGACCATTGACCACCCTCTTCAGGTACATTGCATCATTCAGCCACTCAGCATTCACAAACGGGCAAGTGCTTCCGAAAACTCAAATTCTGACAGCTTTTAAGATTACATTTCTCTATGACCCTGCCAAAGGGCTGCAGAAATGCCATGCTGTTTGGATACATTCCCAGGAGAAGTCTCCTCCAGCATTAAAAACTATGTATCTGTATCAGCAGTCTTGATGATTACTCTGACCTGTACTTCAGAAACTGAAATAGTGCCAGGCAAGCCAGTCCTCTATATCCATTCTCCAGCCATGAGGAGCAAGGTGGACACAACCGCTGTGAATGTCAACATTTACATATTGCACCCTCCATGCTAGTAGAGGACAGCAGAGGGGCCTCAGCTTGACAGTAACAGGGCCACTCCGCTCACCCAGGCATGAGGGGACAACTGACTGACCATCTCCACAGTAAATACAGGTTTAAATCAAGGGTTCTGTGGGACAGAGGCAGGATGGTGACCTCAGCTCCCCCACACACTCAGCCCCAGCTCTCCCACGTGTTTAACCACATCGCCACACACAGAGCAGCCCTCTGCATCACACCGATGTTATAGCTGATTGCTCCGTGAACCGCGGCTATGACCGGATGCCCAAGACCTGGACTGATAAGTTGCCTGTCTGGACAAAGACACTTTCAATTTGCAGCACACAAATTTCATGCCTGTCTCACAGCTAGCTTTTCCTTTTACCTCCAAAGAGAGGCTGTTCTGTATCATAATTCATTCCAGGCCACTAGCAGATGTCTGAAACTCCTGTACATTATCTTAGGAAAACCTAACACTCAAATTCTTTACAAGACAGAGGAGCAAGTGAGTCACTTTACATACCTTGGCAGTCACATACAAGGCAATGGGTATGTCCAAGAGGAAATAACATAACAAACTGGCAAGGAACAGCTACATCTACCCGTTCAACAAGACTGAGTTCATGCTAAAACCTACTGCTTTGAAAATGAAATGGCAAGCATTCTTCTGAAGTGTTATTTCTGTGCTAACACATGGACACAAAAGTCGGAAGCCCACCAAAACACAGACAAAACGCTTCTGCATGCAAGCGTGTTACAGACGATTCCTCCTTAGTATTTTCTCTAACAAATGCAAAGGTGGTCCAACTCCCTCTGCTCCTCTTCTGGATAATTCTCCACAGACACACGGAGCTTTGCGCCATGCTGGGAAGGCAGAAGGGCATCGGCGGTGACAGGTGTGCCCAGGGACAGTCGGGCACGACACTGCAGGGAGACCTCAGGGACAAAGAGCGAGGGGATGCGGTACCGATGTTCGGCGCCGGCTCCCACAGCTCCTGACGACCTTCGCCGCATCACGCACTAACGAGCACGGGAGGAGCGTTTCTTTGGGGAGGAGAGGAGCATCCCTGGAAAGAGGGGGATGCCAAGGAATGCTTCACCCACTACCGCACCCTAGCCTGGCGAGGGGCCCCCAGCCCAGGGTAAGAGTGCAGGATTAGGCCTCCCCAGTAGGGCAGTCTGCCCAGCCTGGGGCTGCGCTGCGGGTCCCTCCGCGGCCGCGGCGGGGCCCAGGAACGGAGGGACTGGCAGGGCAGGACCACGGTCTCCAGGTCGGGTTGCTGCCCCACAGCCAGCGAGGGGAACCGCAGAATTCCCATCCCCGAGGTAACTCCGGCTTCCCTCGCAGTGACCCTCAAACCCTGAACCCCAGGGGATCCTGCCGTGGAACGATCCCCGGAGACCGCGGGAGGCCCCAGACCGGTACCTCTACAGTCCGCGCCCCGCCCGGCGCCCCCTGAACCCGTCCCGGCCATATCAGGCGCTCCTGCCCCCTGCCCCGGCCATGCCCGGCCTGTAGCGGCAGCACCCGGCGCCCGCTCTCACCTGCCGCGCCACCTCGGCCGCCGCCATCGCTGCCAGCCCGCCACAGAGCCCGCCCCGGCCAGGCGGGCGGCTCCGGGCGCGCCCACCGCAACTCCGCTCGGGGGGAGACCCGTCGCTCCCTCGGCCCCGCCCAGCCTCGCGGGCCTCGCGTCGTCGCTCCCTGGCCCCGCCCGGCCCCGCCGCCCTTCCGCCCTTCTCGGTCCCGCCGCCCCGCTGCGAGAGGCTCTGGGCTGCCGGTGTGTCCCCCCGCCGCGGTTGACAGCGATGGTGTAGTCCAGGCTGCGGGCGGAGCCGCGGCCGCAGTGTGGCGGGGCGCGGCGGGCTGAGGGACTCGGGGCAGCGGTGTGGGAGGTTTGGGTTCGCGAGCCAGCAGCCCCAAGGCTCCCTGCCCGCCGTCCGTGGCCTTTCTCGGCCCCTGCGTGCTCCCAGCACCGTGATGGGTTCTCCCGCACCAACTCGTCAGGGCAGGCCCGGGGGCACCCAGCCCGCCTGGGTGGTGGCCCCTCCGATAAAGCGGGCTGCGCGCATGGCCAGAGCCAGAGCCAGCGCCAGAGCTCCGGCTCTTGCAGAGGAAGAGCTGTGCAGCTCTGAGGTTGGGCTAGGGCTTATGGTTTGGGTATAAGGGTCTGAGGCCTCCCAGCCGTAGTAAAACACTTGTTATTTAAAATAAAATGCCCATGTGATTTGCACATCTCCGAGGGAATGGGCCATTGGTATAGTTCACACTCAGGAACCCAACTGATGGTGGCTGTGTGGATTTTCTCAACCAGTTCAGCCCTTTTACCTGTCCTTCTCTGCCAACTCAGCTCCCTGGGCTGGCAGGCAGGGCATGGGTAAGCCAATCTGCTGCTTTGAGGATGTAGCTGCAGCCACCTGGATTTCCTTTCATTTGATGCCAGCACAAGCATCAAACAAAGGCTGAGACAGAGGAAATTTGGCCCTTAGCCAAAGCGAATAACTTTCCCAGCCCCTGGTGCCCCCGAGTAAAGCCCCCAAAAGTTGGCACCTAATTTTTAGCCTGGTCAGAGCTTGCCAGTGTGACCAGTCCTTAATGCAGGCATGACCAGGGTGGCCCTAAATGGATTCTTTGCTTTGCACTGACAGTGCACTCATTGCCCTAAAGCAGCATCTTGTTTCATTCCAACAAGTGTTTTAAATGGCCATGTGGGTTGAGTTCTCTGCTCCTCTGAGTCTGCAGAAGCCACTAACAGCCAGTGACAAAACCAGGCAGTGCCAGAAAGGGAGAAAGCAGATAATTATGTTTTCACTACCAATCATGTGGGATGTATGGGATAATGCCAGCACCCCGTGCACCCCAGAAAAACTGGTCCAAGTGGTTGGAGAAAAGCAAAATGGGCTGATGACCAATCTGAGGCATGTTGGAGGAGAGCTAAAACTTAGGCAAGGTAAAGAAAAAGTGTTGAAGGGGCTGGCATTGGTCTTAGCTGCCTGACAAGCCATAAAACCACTCGGTGACAGGTCAGCCATGCTATGGATGTCTGGGATAAGCCATGCTATGGATAAGAAAGGCCTTGGGAGGACTAGGGGCTTTTAAGGCAGTGGAATTTGTCCTGGTTCCTAACAGAGTCAGGGTACAAACTGCTGGTGGCTGTAGCTGCCAACAACACTGGGCATGCAGCCTTGCTGGGAAGTGAAACACAGTAAGAAAAGAAGGCCAAAATACCACTGGGATGAAACACTGGGTGTCAAAGGACAGAAACCACTGCCTTGTGCTGGGTCTTTATGACAGCATGGAGACCCACCGGGCACTAGGAAAGCAGCCCCTTGCTCAAGTAACAAGAGCCTGCTTGAGCATGGCATCACAGAGAAGCATTGTAATGGTGGAGGGCAGTTGGAGCAGGAAGGGGTTGTACAGCAGGTGCCTCAGCCAAGCACTTGGGCTTTGGGGTACCAGTAGGACAAGAAGCAGTCCCCCCAGCACTAGTGTTACAGATTATGTACGATGGCCATTGTAACAGGGTCTTGCTGAGAATGCTAAGACTGAGTGAAGGTTTCTAATTAGTCTTTATTAGTTCCTTGGTTACAGCGTGAGCTGGGTGCCTTTGAACAGGGTTTCCTATCCCAACTGACACCTCTCAGTTCAACCTATCAGCCCATCCCCAAGTCTAACCTCAAGTCCAGTCACTGAAGTCTGGTCAGTGCTCTCTTGATTTCTGACTGGTCTTCATTGTTGCTGGGCTGAAGTTACCGCCTTCTGAAGTTACTTCTCTCTTTTGGAATTGTCTCCTTGGTCCTTATCTTCATTCTGCTCATACCTGCTGAATTCAGTGAGCTCTTTGTCAGCAGCATTAGTTCGATCACAAGTTTACACATGGTCGCCTCTCATGGCCTAAGGCTTCAGCTACTTCAGCTGCAAATGCTCATCCACTAAAGCTAAATGAGACTATTTAGAGAAGAATACAGTTAATCAAATTTCTTCTATAACACCAGCATTGGGCTGCCCAGGACCCCACACTTCAGCAGATCCACATGGTCCCTGAACCCCCCACCTGCCCACCCGCTCTGCCTCTGTGACATGGCATGTGAGCAGGGCCCAGTGGGGCAGACAGCCGTGACTGTGGCTGTGCCTAACACCCAGCAACAAACTCTGCGTGACCAAAGGTCAGCTGCACCACCCCAGCAGTGCAGCAGCGCCACAGATCTGCCGCCATGCCTGGCGTGCCCTCCCGCCATGCAAAGTCAGTTCCTCTTTTGCCAGTCACTGAGGCAGGAAGCGTGGGGTGAGAGCTGGGGAGTGCGAGCTGCGTGGTGGCGGGGAGCGGGCAGCTGTCCGTGCAGGAACACTGCCATGGCCCGGCAGGAGCAGGAGTGGGGCTCAGCAGAGCAGAGGGCAGCTGGCATTGCCCAGACATTCACCTCCCTGGAAGCTACCCAGCCCCGAGCGGCAAGCCTAGCCCGCAGCTCTCACCTCTGGCCGGCTGCTATGGGGAGCAGGGAGCGTTTCCATTCACTGCAGAGGATGGACACCAGCAAGAGTGTCAGCTGGGGCAGCCACAGCCTGGGAAGCTGGGGTAGGACTGCCGGTAGGCTCTCCATTGGCTTCAGCAGTACCCGGAGGAAGGAGCTGAAGGAAATCCTCCTGCAGAGCAATAGCCCTGGCAGCATCAAGAGGTTTGCCACTGCTCAGAAGACATCCAATGGCAGCAGTCTACTTGCAGGGCCACAGCAAGAGCAGAAGCCTGAGCAGAGCCCTGAGGTGCTGCCCCTTGCCCTGGATCCCCTGGAACACGAGTGGCTGTTGACGGTGGCCCAGGGTGATGCAGACAACATCATGAGGCTGCTGGACCTGGATCCTAGCCTGCTGACCAGGAAAGACTTTGTGACAGGCTTCACTGCTCTCCACTGGCTCGCCAAACACGGCCACTATGAGAGCTTTGTCAAGGTCATCTCCCATGCTCGGAAGAAGGGCTATCCAGTCAACGTGAACATCCCCACAGCCAGTGGCGGGCTCACCCCCTTGCACCTGGCTGCCATGCAAGGACATGAGATGCTCATCAAAGTGCTGGTGGGAGCTTACGGGGCAGACACCAGCCGCAGGGACCACAATGGGCGCAAGGCTTGGCAGTACCTGGGAGCAGACACCTCCAGGGAGCTGAAGGAGCTGGCAGGGGCCTTGGAGGATGACTTGGTCGAGCTGTGCACTCACAACAACAACAACAACTGTAAGTCATCCAGTGAGGCCAGGACAGGGCAGGACTGTGTGAACTCTGGGGCTGAGGGGAGAGCCCAGCACTCCCGCTCCTGGAGCCTGTCGAGCATGCGGGCCCTCGTCAGACAGGTATATGCTTTCTTCGCTGAAGCTCCCCTGGCCCGTTTCCCCACAAAGCAGCACTGAAGAGCATCTAGAAGAGTCTGTGGGGGACTGGGAGTTTAGCAAGGGTCAGTGCTGTACTCTGAGATGCCAAAGGCTTGACAATGGACTGACGATGGAGAAGCAACCAACCCACCCTCCCCACCCCAACACTTTTTAGTGTATGCTTCTCTGCTGTCAGGGAGAGCAGGCACAGCCAAGCAGGCTGTGTCACCAAGCTGCAAGCACTTTCCAGTTCCCTGAGCACCTCCTCTGGGTTGCTGTTTGTTTATGGCAGACAATGCTGTTTCTCAGTAAAGCAAGAGCTGGAGTGCCTGGTTTGCCAGAGGTCAGGTGCAGAGAAATCTTTCAGAGTGCAAGACAAGGCCCCCTGATAGCCCCCCCTGAGCTGCTCAGCCCCACAGGGGATGGTGGGCAGAGCGGAGGAGGCAGGAGTGATATCCAGTGGGGTGGCATGTCGCAGCTCCCATGGAGACTGGAGTCCAGGAGCAATTCTGGGAAGATAATTCATTACTCAAAACAGGGAAAAAGGTAGGCAGGCTGACAGATTACCTTTGTTGCTACTGAGGTCATGCTCAAAAAATGAAACTCTTGTGAAATATTCCACAGCAGCGTAACGCTGCATGGATGTGCTGATACTTCTGCAAAAGAAAGGCAAAACCTCAGCTTGCCTGTTTGTATTTTGTTCACCAAATGGAGCTCTGCCCAGCTGATTTTGACTCACTTTTCACATTCTGAAGGGCCAGGGTTGCTTCACAACATCTTCAGAAAAACAACTGCCCCTTCCCCTTTTTCATTAGCATGAGACCGTTTCTACTCCCTTAAATAGCAGTCCCATTTGAGAAGTGACTCAGAAGGCAATTGGGGAATTTTCTGTTCCACATCAGTGGCAGCTCTTGCAGAAGACACCTTGCTTCAGAAGGGAGCCATGGTTTCTCTCCAGCTGCCTTTCTGGGAATCTGCAGAGGTGACCAAGAGACTCAAGATCATCTCTGGCCTGACTGTGCGTGTGAATTTCCTCCTTGATGCAGAAAAGATACAGGAGTAGCTCCCTCAGGGAAACTGGAGCCTGTGGCTTTCACAGCCCCTGAACAAACCCTGTTTATATTCAGATTGGGCTCTGAAATGCTGTTTGGACACCAGAATAACCCAGTCTGCCTTACACTACATGGGAGAACAGCCTCCAGATGAGCTGATAGTGATCCAGTGGCTGTATAGTGTCCAGTCCAAGTGATTGAATGGACATACAGATGTGTCTGGACATATTTTTATTCACCACGGTCAGCAACTGAGGCTTAAAAACCACACTTGTAATGGATTTAGTGCCTAATCTACAATAGTTTTGCAATGCTTTAATAGATTAAAGACTAAGGCAACATAGCTCATTCCAGAACTTCTCTGGCCATATCCATGCCACAGGACAGCAGGCTGGCTCCTGGTCTAGTCATACCAGCAGAAACTCCATGAAAAGCACTGATGTTAAAATGTGTGATCTTCAGTTCTGATAACCAAAATGCTGTTGATGAGATGAGGGAGCACAACTGCTGAAGTACTTTTGACCTCTGTCACCCTTGTGCAGCAGCGTGCTGTCAAGGACAGGACGCAGGATCGCTCTTACATCTTCCTCTAAGGCACAGAGTAAACAATGGAGTTAGTGAGAATTTCCTTTAAGGAGCTGTTTCCTTGACATTTGTACCTGCAGCTTAGTCACAATCTACCAGGAAACCTTCTGTGCCCCTACTGCCTCCTCTGATCCAGGCCCCATCCCTAGCAGGGCTGTGTCTTAGGCTGCCATGGACAGGGGTTCCCAGCAAAAGGGGAACTTGTGTTGCACTTTGAAGGACTTCAGCGTTCTATTTTAAAATAAAATTTAATTGGCAAATGCCACACTTAATATGACTGACTGATTTTTAGTACTTGCCTCCCCTTGACAGCTAACCAAACCCCTCTGGAGGCAGCTTTCTGCCCTACTTGGTTGCAGGTTCAAAGCTGTATTCTGCTCTTAGGCAAGTTAGGCAGGCACTTAGTAGGGAGCAAGACCAGAGCCCTGCTTCTCTGGTGGGGTGTTATAGCATACTCATCAAGGCCTACGAGACCTCCACGAAGCAAAGCAAGGAGAGGGCAAAGAGTGCTGCCACAGGAACAGAAATCATTCAACCCCAAATGTATTTGTGTTAGTTAAGATTCTGCAGAAGACTGATTTTCACAGAATCACAAAATATATCTGGTTGGAAGAGACCTCAAAGACCATCCAGTCTAACCCTTGACCCAGCACTAAAGGGTCAACACTTAACTATGTGCAAGGTCCACATGCCACTTGAACACCCCCAGAGATGATGACTCCACCACTGCCCTGGGAAGACCATTCCAATGTTTGATAACCCTCTGTGAAGAAATATTTCCTAACATCCAGACTAAACCCCTCCCAGCACAACTTGTAACCATTTCCTCCAGCCTTATCACTTGTCATCAAAGAGAAGAGGCTGCCCCCTCCTCGCTCCAATTTCCTTTCAGGTACCTGTAGAGAGCATGAGGTCTGCCCTCAGCCTCTTCTCTAGACTGAACAGCCCCAGCTCCCTCAGATGCTCCTTGTAGGTCATGTACTCCAAGCACCTCACCAGCCTTGTTGCCCAATTTGTACTAACCCAATTTGTACTCAATTTACTTTAAGCTATCTCTTAACGTCCAATTTGAAAAGCAGATTCGGTTGAATGCGGTAAAAAGAATACAAGAGGTTGTTTACAAAGCAGCTCTTTGGTAGGAGCTGCTTCCAGATAATAAAAACAGCAGAGTAATGATAGTAACAGGCAGACTATCTAATAAACAGATTGCTCAAGCTCAGGAAAGCTTTGCACAAATGCTATAGAGAAAACTCTCTCTCCATTCTCAAGTCCGTAAAATTACTCTTTTCCTCCTCAGCCAGGCCCTCATAGACACAATTAAAAGGAAGTCTGGAGCAGCTTTGCCTGCCAGCAGTGATGGGGAAAGGCAGGAGGCAGTTTGCAAGGCTCAGGGCTGATCTTTGATCTTCAGCAGTGCTGTTATTTCCTGAACAGTTGCTTCAAAGAGCAGAGCACAGAAGAGATTTAAAAACCATTGGGGTAAAAAGTGTTTGCAGCATGTGAGCCTGTCTTGAAACATTTCAACAGCAATGCTGTTTGCTACTTTCGTGTTTGCAGTGATTTAGTGCTTCCCCCTCATAACGAAGTGGAAACTAGACTGTTACCAGACAAGAAAAGCAGCTAGAAGGCACCTCTGAATTATCCTGAAGTTGGCAAAAAACATAGCCCTGCTCTCCCGTGCTTGCAGAAACCTCCAACACACCTCAGGAAGGAGAGATTGTCACGACCTCTTGAGGTGTGTATTTGTTATGCATTTAAAGTGTGCTTAACATATGCTGCTGCTGCACAGCTCTATTTGCTACAAACTGTAACCTGAAGGAGATAAATCTATTTACCTGCAACATGAAAAGCAGCAACACAGTAGGTGTGGCAGCCTGAAGCTTCCTCAGGAAGCTGCTACCAAGGAACTGAGCCAACCACAGTAGGCTGAACCCAGAACACAGCACCTTCACAGCCTTCAGTATTAGGATGGGTTTTGCTGCAGCCACATCTGAGAACAGGCTTGCTTCAGTCATTTCCTGCTGACCAGAGTATCTGTCCCAGGTCTGCACTGCAGAAGGGAAAGCAGCAGCAGCCATGCAGGACTTGGTGACAAGCCACAGCCTCCTCCTCCACTTCCCTGTAGCAAACAGGTGATGATTCACCAGCCCCAGCAGAGGCCAGCTCCCTGGATCTGGACTGCCAGCTGCTGAGTGGTTTAATCCTTTCTTTCCTCTTAAGTTTCTTACATAGCTGCCAACTCTTGAGTTACTACTCTTCTGCTGAGAATGTTTTAAGTTACACTTGTGGCTTGCATCAAGACCAACTTATCAAGCCAAGAGAGCTCCAGCCAAAACTCAGGTTATTCCATATTCTAGGGAACATGCAAACATGAGGTACTGTCTACAGCACCGCATTTTATAGGAGATAAATCTGCTGCCTGTCTTGTATTCTTTCCCAAGTGAACCATCCATTCATCTGGTTATCCCACTGTACCTACACCCCAGCCACGACCTTAATCCTAGACTCTAGGGCCACCCTGCCTCACATCCTACCTGACAGCAGGGGCCAGAAGTTGCCATCCTCAGCTGACCGTAGGTATGAGGCTCACAAGGAGCCACCTGCAGCTAGTGCAGGTGGGTGTCTAGGGGCAACCCTGTTGCTCAGGTGCAGAATGGATTGTCTTGGCATATACAGATCCCTGATAGAATTTTCAGTTCCACATTCTTGCTCCCTGGGACAGTATTTTATAGTATTTATGCATGGAACATGATAGCATTTGCCTAGTACTATCATTAGCACTGTTCAACACTGACAGTTCAAACATGCTCTTGTAAGAACTTAAAAAGGTTAATGGCCTAGCTATGCTTTACTAACTGGTCTACCTTGGATGTTCAAGGACCACATGGGAGGCAATGGTGGAGTAGAGAATGTGCAGCTGTCACAGAAGCTAGCCGTAAGGAGCACATGCATCCCCTGTGTAAGCATCACATAACAGAGTCTAGTGCTTTTGCCTTAGTTTAGGCAAAAGCTTTTGTTAGCCTGGATTCCCCTCACCTAGCATAGCACATCTCCAATAGGAAACCACCTTACCCTAGAAGAGCATTTTCAGTGTGCTTTGCTTCCCAGACCCATAGAAATGCACTCAACAGCTATACGGATGCACCTTTAGCAAGTTCTGACAATGATGCTTACTTAGTAACATTTCATAAATCTACCAGAAATGAAATCCAGTCTTCTCTGGACTAGTAAGAGACCAACACCCAACAGTTACTGTAGCCGCAGTGGTCTGTGGATCATAATGTGGTCTGTTTTCAAATGCGCCCCTAAAAGACTTATTATTTACATCTATTATAAGTCTTCAAATTAACTTCTCAAAAAATCAGTTCTTAACCTTTTCTTAAAGAAAAAAAAAAAATCAGTATACTTTGCTCTTAAAGGTTTATAGTAAGTAAAAAGGAAGACACAGCCTGTCTGAAAAGAGCTGATAAGGTTTCTCATCACACCAAGTGACATGATATTCATAGCAAGGTTTCCCACATGCATGAAATAACTTCAACCAAGCCATTCAGGTTCATATTTATTAGTAAGCCTGTACACTGTCAATACTTGTGATGGTGCCTGAAAAAAGAACACTAATAGAACACAGTCTCCATGTTTCAGACGCAAATTGCTTCCAAGATTTTAACATCGATATCCCAGACTAGCTTATAGAAACCCCAGAACACTGGGGACTGCAGTCCAGCACTACGTAAGGAATCACTTGGGTGTTGCCCAACAGCATAGGGGGTGGATCCATCTGATGCAGAAAGACAAGTGTTATTAGAGTTCCCAGGGGACAGTCTTTTTTACAAGCCCAGCTTGGTCCTTCTCCAGTGTCTCCTTTTGGAGTTGTACCTAAGACAGAAGCAGTGTAAATTAGCAAAGTGCACGCACACATTTGAAGATCCATGTGGACTGAAATACCTGAATTAGCTCAGCACTGAAGAGCTGAAATCTTGCTTTCAGTCTAGAAACCATCGACAATAACCAGCTCTGTACTCATTTTTTACAATTTCTATCTCTACTTTCTTCGTTCACTAACCAAACAGCACGTTACTACCACTGAACCTAATACCCAAAGAGATAAAGATGCCTACAAGTCACATTAGCACTGGGGGGTGAACATCCTACCTCTTCTTCTGAAGATAAAACCTGTGATGTCATATTGATTCCCCAGTGACAATAAAAACTAAGTCTAGAATGTAGTGCATAGTCTAACACAAGAAGCATCACTTTTGGTCAATGCATGAAAGTAGAGCAGCATATGGAAAAGGCCCTTTTCCAGAGAAGCATTTATGAGTTATCTTCTTGTCCATGTTAATAACACAGTTTCACCACTGTAGGGGTAAAACCAAAGCCAGCATTAACAGGGTTTCTCTCAGCAGGAAAATGGCAGTACTCCCACAGAATGAAGCACTGCAATTGCAGCCTGCTTTAGCACACTTTGGATATCACTGATAACAGAAAGACTGAAGTGCCCCAAGATAGAAAGTCATGATTTTGCTCCATGGTAAAGTATTCCATAGTACTGTGATTTAACTACAACAGAACTTGTCTGTAAGCTGGTATCCAGAAGACAAGGATACAGCTGGAGCCACACAAGTACAGGAACAAAAACTGACAATTCTGTGCCCTTTCACTGCCCAAGCCAACCACTGCTACTGTCACTCTTTGCTCTACTTAGGACAAAAAGGGATCTGGGGAAAAAAATCCTATTCCCTTAAGTCATCTAAACAGGGAAGCACATGAGATAAAAAGCTAGCTGTACAGCGTGAGTGACCCGAAGTATGCTGGCTGACACTCTGAAACCAGAAGGCTCAGAAACACACAATCTTCAGCACGCCCTCACATGCATCTGGCATTCTGCACTATTCTCCAACTGTGTTTTCCTAAATACGATGCTTGAAATCAAACACTTGGGGCAAACAAAAAGGAACTGCTGCAAATGAAATCTGCAGTCATACACCACAGATCTCATACTACCCATTTTATCTCCCATATACCGAAAAAGACCATTTCTCTCTTACAACGCAGCCTTCTGTATCTCAGAAGAGCCACACGCAGTTCCTCACAACGGCAGGGACCCAGACGGGCAGCTATGAGACAGGGCAAAGGTGTAGAGATGGTGAACGTCTGAAGCAGACAAGCTACCAGGGTACAAATTCTGGTATTAATTATCCCGGTGCATTCAGTTTCAACATGCTGTGCATACTTGCAGAACATTGGAAAGATATGAACTGCTATAAAAGCAACCACGGGAGCCCTACATTACCTCAGGGGAACACAACCAGCTGACAGTATCTGCTGGTCTGTCTCCACTAGCATGCTTGTGTGGCACTCGCGGCCGCGCTTCTGCTTGCACAAATGCTTTTACACAATCAGCATCTGCCTGCATACCCCACGGGCGGCCTGACTTAGAGCCTGTGCCGCTGCATCTCCTCAGGAGAGCAATAGCCGGCCTCATTACCTGATCTTATTGCCCGTTTTCATGCGAATCCATTGTGGGATTGGCCGGTTCTGCTTCTGCTTCTTAGCAAGGAAGCGTTTGATCTTGAAGGTCTTGTGGGACGACTAGAAGAGAGAGCAGCCATTAGACCTACACGGCAGCCCCCACACAGTCCCGGCTCACAGCCGGGCCCGGGCCAGCCCTCTCGGGGGAGCTCAGCCGCACCAGAGAAGGAGGGAGGCCCCGCAGAGCAAGGCTCCGGCATCAGCCCCGCCGCCCCGCGCGGTGAGCCGCAGGGCCTCAGCCAACCAGGGAACGGAAAGCTGCCCCTGGGGTTCTCCCGCTCCGCCGCGGCCGCTCCACCCCGCGGTCTGCCTCCCGGGCATCCCAAGCCAGGCAGCGGCGGCAAAAAACCTCGCGGTCTCGCGGCATGGCAGCGGATGGTTGCCGATAGTCTCACCATGGCGAGGAGATGCCTGGCGTCCCGACGATGGCGGCTGCGGAAGAGGCGGAAGGGGCTGGGACAAGCGGCGACAGAGAAGCGGGGTGCGGCTCGGGTTCCGCGGGCACAGCACCCCCTGGCGGCTCGGCGGCCCGGACCCGGCGCAGATGGAGCTGAGTGAAGGACGGCGGCAGGACGGGTTTCTGCGAGTTTATTAGCTTTAGTACAAAAGAGCTATGGCTAAAATTCGCTAGCTTAGGGGAGCTGCTACTGGTGGTCTCTTTCTGGGCTGTAAAACAATACTTCAAGTTATGAGGGAAGATGAAGCAGTATCGAGAGGGCAGGAGTTAGGAAACAGTTTAGACTCTACAGAAGAGAGAATGCTAGAACAGAACAGGATGCTCAAACCAGCTACGTTTGATGAAAAATAAGCATTTCAATGCAGGTAGACTTTACACAAGAATTTGTCAAGAAGTATTCCAATATCAAGCCAGCTTATTCATACACTCCAACTTAGTTACTTTATCCAGAGAACTGAAGAGGAAGGGCTCTCCCTCCCTCACACTGTTACAGCAATGCCAGATGTTCTCAACAGGCCCAAGGGCTCTTGTGCACTGGTACCTCAACAACCCCAGCCTGTGGACCTGCCTCATTATTAGACTGACATAATTCAGCTATCACTGCCTCAGATAGGAAGACCATACAACACTGCAACACCTGCATTAACTCCAAGCAGCTTCCAGCTTGCTCTGCCGAAGTGCATCCAGCTCTGGCTCCGATCGCTTTATAGTAAAGCTCTGGCTTTAGATCCAGGTGTCATCTCCTCCTGACCACATGACTCATTTATTCTCATACTTAAGGCCATAAAGTCTTTCTACTTTGCAAAGATTCTCTTCTCTGTGTAGTTAGATGCTGGGAAAATAAATTCAAATAACTGAAAATACAATGAGAACACATTTCAAATTCCAAATCTACAGCTGAGGTTCTTTAACCAGAAACATCCAACTGCACAATGCCCCCTTTTCTTCCTTTGTTCCTTCTTTGCTTCGAAGGCACTTCTGGATTGCGTAGTACATGCTCTTTGGCTGCACAGACAGTCAGAACACATAAGGCTTGCATGCTAGTCACTCCTCTTCCTTCACATTACTGCTCTCACTCTCTTGTTTCTTATCCACTCCCTGCTCCGTGGGCTTTGCAGCACTGTCTTCATACTGGCACAATCTGCTTCGGCTTCGTGCTCCCGGCTGGTACAGCTGCATTGCTGGACGATCCTGAAATAAATCAAAGCTATTTAGACTCTTGCATAGCCCCGCACTATCATGGTTACTATGTCATCAGCAATACAAGAAATAGCTCAAATTCAAACTTTTCAAGGTGTTCTAATTTAAGTTATTCCATCGTGTAGCAATGTAACTTCAACCGTCCCAAATCAAGGCTGTCTGTGTTGCAAGGCAACATCCCTGTTCAAGCCACAAAGAACACTGGACATAATTGAAAGTAGTTTCCTCCTGAAAAGAGTTCAGCTCACCCTATCAGGAGAGGACCAGCTTCATACATTCTTCAACACCTTGAGTTTAATTTGTACCCCATAATGCCCCAAGTGACATGGAAAACTTGCATACTGATGCTGCAAACCTAGAGTACATAAAACTAGACACAAGACATTATTTCTCGAGTCTACAGATCTCTTATATTCTGCACAGAGCAGTCCTATCTCTGTTTTGGAGAAACCTGTTCAATCACATCCACTTTGAGATATATTTTTAGGCACATATAAGATCAGTAGAGATTACTAATGCTCTACCAACACTGAAGCATACAGACTACAGATGTATAAGTCAGCAAATGAAAGTTAACAAAGGAAAAGGGATCCTTGGGCTATTTTGGCTTAATTCTTATACAGTGACAAGAATTATCACAGTTCGGCAAAGTCCAGTGGACTAACAGGCAAACTTTCTAACAATGGTAGAGTTTGTTACCAGAACAAGAAGTTTCAATAGAGAACCCACACGGTTCTTTCCTTGAAGTGCTTTTATTCTAAACCCCACAAACTGGCCCCTGTGAATCAGCACATGAAGTTAAAGAAATCCAGCACCTTGTTTCTGATACGATCCCTCTTAATTGTATCTTCTTTTTTATCATCTTTGGTTACTTTCTCAGATTTGTCCATGCTGCTGGTAAAGTCTGTAAGATCACTTTTCTTTCCCTTTTCTCTGAGTAAATCTCTCTCCTTTTTCACCTCTTCCTCTTTTCTTCTATAAACTTTCTCTTTCTCAAAGCGCTCTTTCTGCCTCCGACGCTCCTCTTCTTGGCGCCTCAGTTTTTCCCTCTGTGCTCTCTCATATTCTCTGTCTCTTTCAAAATCTCTATCTCGGTCCCTGTAGTCCTTTACACACTCATCTTCTGATCTGTATGAAAACAAAACTGAAAATTAAGCTTAAAAGGTATATCAAACAGAGACGGGAGATCAATGTAATACTGGTGTAAATGTGCAATACGAAGATGACACACTGGCAGGTCTAGGGAGCTTTTGGGAAGCTGCAACAAGCTGAGTCATGCATGATAACCAGAGATGACAATGACTGCCTCGAACTTCCCAGCCTTCTACTCACATAGCTGGCTGAGTCTTGTCTGGCTTGGAAAAACACCTGAATTTGTGTCTCAATGCTATTTCTCACATGGCAGAACCAAACCTTGAACAGATCATGGAGCTGTTGAGAATTGCACTTTCCACTTTGACCTTTACAGGACTTAAAGGGACTAGGAACTGGAGTACACCTCTCCTCTTGCCATAGTTGTAATTCTCTCATTGCAAGAACAATGTTCACAGCCTGCTGCAGGTCACCTACACCTGGGCTTCCTTTGTGGAGTTCCTACAGTAAGTTGCAAAATATCACAGTTTGCCCACTAGTGAAGATTTGTCATGTAATTCATATGACTTTCTGTAATGACAGGGATGTGCACTGCCCCAGAGAACACACCCCATGCCCTGTACAGAAAAACAATTTGAAAGGAATCTCGAAACACAGTCATGGCAGAGCAGCCTAAGCCTCAGTATGATCAGGAAACAAGTTATATATACATATATAGATTTATAGCAAGTACTAGAATACTTTTTTGCCTTCTCTTCTTTTGTCTCCCCATCAGATCGTTTGGCAGATGCACTACTCGCATTTTTTTCCTCCCTCAGAGCCTCTTTTTCCAGTTTCTTGGATTTTTCTTTTCTCTCCAAGTCTTTTTCATCTTTTTCAGGCTTCTTAAGTAGCTACAAAGAAAACAGAAGTCTCAACTAAAAAGCTCACTCTAATACATATTGTCTGGCACAACACCGAAATTGTGTCAAAGGAACCATAGTCCAGTACGAAAGAAACACTTAAGTAAATATTACTGCAAATGGCAGTATTTCTAAAAGCTGGAGTGTATGAGTAAGCATAGCCCACAGAGCAGACTAGGATTTTTCTCCTAAACCAGGCCACTTTAGAAAGCTTAAAAATAGTCTCCATTCCATAGTGAATTCACAATTCTGTTTACCACAGCATGTACAATAGTCACAGGACAAAAGCTTTAAATATTACTATGAAGCATTACAGCATGTAAACCTTTACAATGCCTAATATTGAATATTACAAAAAAGTGGTAGTTGACTAACACCAAACTCATGATTTTTCACACAATACTCAAAGCACAATTGGAAAGACTGATATACAAATAATAGGGAAAAGGGAGCGTAACAATTTATAATAAAGAACTGTTCTAGACCTTAATCTTTGGTTCTTCTTTTGATCTGTCTCTTTCTTTTTCTGGGCATCTGTCTACTTTCTTCAGTTTTTCTGCTTCCTTTCTCTTCCTTCTCTCCTCCTCCTTCCATTTTCTTCTTTCTTCTTCTCTTTGTCTTTTTCTTTCCAATTCTCTCCTTCTCCTCTCTTCTCTTTTTTCTTCTCTCAGTCTCTATGGGTGTAAATACAAAGAGAAAGTGTGTATTTCCACACTAGAAAATACCACCTCCAACCCACTCCTATTATAAACAAACAAAAGAAGTTTTGTTGTTCTGTCGTGAATTTGAACATGCAAGAGCAGCATTTGACTTTTTTTTTTTTTTCTCATTCATAAGCCTCAATTTTTACGGTCTTAAAACCCCACAACACTAGATTCAGCCTTCATCGTTCTATTTTTAATTAAATGTTCCCCACCTGTGATTTTCTCCATTGCTAAATATTAAAATGAGATTATGTGTTAGGAAAAAGATTATATACAAAATCTCAGACATTACTCCATTGAAAATTAAAGATATGAATCAGGCTTGAACGTGCCATACACAAAATCTCAGACATTACTCCATTGAAAATTAAAGATATGAATCAGGCTTGAACGTGCCATATACAAAATCTCAGACATTACTCCATTGAAAATTAAAGATATGAATCAGGCTTGAACGTGCCATAGTTAAGAGATACTTAACTATGACCAGAACCAATGAAGCACTACCATCCCTACAAAGGCCAGTGTTCTAGTAGTTTAAAATAAGTAAGATGTTAACAAATAACTTGCATCAAAAGCTTCTTTTTTTTTTTTTCCTACAGGAAGGGCAGAAACACATCAATACACACATTTCAGTATACACAATCTGTGCTTTAAATTAGTGAGTTGTACCTGCAAGCAACAAGAAGATTCTGGAGATAAGTCTTACCTGTTTATTTTTCAAGAAGTTCAATAAAGGAGTAGTCTTTTTAGCTAAAGAATATATAAAACAAATGTAAACAATTTGCCATATTCAACATCGCAATACCTACAGCAAAACCCTATATGAAATGAAGTAGCCTTATGGATTATCCAGCCTATCTCCTCCCACATACAGCAGTGAAACAAGGATTCCAATCCCATCCCTGAACACTGGAAAGTATGAGGATTGCATAAACTTCTTCAGGATACTACTATGACATACAGAATACCAATCTGTAAACATATATTTATCTGCATTAGACTTTTTTCAGCTTGAAACAGACAGAAATGTTATCATACGAAAGCTAAACCTAGAGCAGAACTTAGATCATGGAAGCAAAACAAAATACACTGAACAACATTAGCCTAAAGGTTTAACAAGCACACAAAAGTCAGTCTCCTCCAGATTGAGAAATCACAGCTTCAAATTACACCACATACATTTCTTTGTGCTCTAGGAAAATGTAGTACCTATTAGCTCTTTGTTTCTTGCTTCTATTTCCTCCAGCAATGTTTCAGGAGTGGAGGTTAATTTTTCATCATCTGCACTGTAACTTTCCAAAAACTTCTTGTACTCTGGATCTATAAGGAAGGGGAAAAAGGAAGGAGGGGGAAGAAAAGGAAAAACAAACAAACAAAAAATACTGTAACATGAAAATAATCTGCACTGCACACTGCTGGAAGTCTGGGTTAGATTTGTACAAGTTGTGTTATTTATATGTCACCTTTTCATCAGCTGGCAGTGCTCAAATGAGCAGCAACGTTACGTTTGTCTAGAATAATCATACTTAATAGATCTGCAACTGACAAAGCAGTGTTGATAAGCTTCACATCTAATTAAGCAAACATTCTATTGATAAACTACAATATCACAGTAGAAATATATTAAAATTACTGCTACAGCTTTGAAGTCCACACATGCAAAACACACTAGGCAGCTATTATACCATCTTCAATGGTTCCAGTTTTGGCATCCTTTTTCTTACTCTTCTTTTTTGCAGCTTTCTGGAAAGGTGCAAACTCAACTATGGCAGCATATTCCTGACCTGTTAAGGAGAGACAAAACCACATTAAAATAGAGATGACACAGATATAAAAGAAAGAGTATATCGTCCATGTCTAAAGCTAGAAGATAAGCCTCACAAAAAATATGCAATACTAGAAGAGATTACTTGGACAGTAGGAAAAATAATCGTTGTATTTTGAAAGCCCTTTCTTAAAGGTATATTTTAGAGCTAGCAGAATTCATGGACTAAACACTCAATGTTAATTAAAGAGTGAATTCACAGGCTCACAAACAATACTAGATTCAAAAGTGCTCGTAACTGTCAGCCACCTCAGATACACCACGCCACATAATATCCTCATTCTACAGACAATGCATCACTCATTGTGCAAGTAGAGGACAGTATTTTAAGTTAACGCAACTGAGGCAAATCTCAATTTTGGTAAAATACACCAGAGTATCATAAGTTACATGCAGGCTTTGAAGTTCTACCTTCTGACAAGAATTCTCCATTTATGGCTGCATAAAGCAAATATCACTGTTGTGTATGGCAAGCACAGCATGCTGTTACACTGCAAGCCATCTTTTTTTAAAGATAAAGGTGCTGTTAGAACCTTGTCATGCAAACTTGCTAAGTAAGGAAGAATCTTGTGGACAGAGTTTTGCATCATATAAAACGTGTAGCTAGATGACATGTAAAACACATGCAGTTGAAACAAAGTTCAAGGTGAAATCCTTGGCCTACTGAAACCAGCAGGAAGATTTGTGTGAAATTTACATATTTAGCAAAAGCTTTAAGAACTATCAATGAGAGACTAACAACTTTTAGTGCCACCCAACGTAAGCAGTTTTGAAAGGCAACTTTTAAAAACATGAGATGTACTGAATACCTATTTAGAAAAGAGCTAAGGGGCAACTCAATACTTGGACATTTAACCAATAAACAAAATACTTGTTTCTCACAGGTTATGTCTCCAAAGAGCTGTTGGTTTCACAGCTTAAGACTGCAAGGAACAAGATGTTCCTTTTACTGAATTAAGATTACTCACTGAGTTGTAAATCGGGACGGGTAATAATTGGAATTAAAAACCGACCAAACAGTAAGTCACACTGTTAAAGGCATACAGAACAGGTGCAGGGAACCACACAAAGTAGCACCATTGACCTCTGCTTCATTTAGTTGGGACAATGACACTATCTACCCACTTTCACTTTCCAGGCTTTACACTCAGATATGACAATGCAAGTATTAACCTCCATAATGCACCAACTAGTTTTATACTCATACCACTACAATCTTGATGTACGCTTAACTAGGCTTTAGACAAAAATATACTAAATTTATTTAGAAATACACACAATTAATTTTTGATTAGTTTCTACAAAGCTTAGGACCTTTTCTTTGTTGTTTGAAATAGTGCATGACAAAACCCAAAGTGGCATGTTAGACTGCTTACAGGCAGGCATCCCCCTAAAATCAAACAAGCACAGTGTGTGCACACCAGGGAAAATGCAAACACGCAAGCAAACACAGCCCACTTGCCTTTGTGGTCGACAAAAACATAGCCGTCAAAACGATCCCTGAAGAGGACTATGTCTTCCTGGTTTTTGAAGTTGATGTAGGCTCTCGAGAACATGTGAGGGTACAAGCTGCAGAAAGACAAGACCGAGAGAGTCAGGCTGAAGAGGCGGCAGCACCTCTCGGGGCCCGGCTGGCGGCAGGAGCGCCTCTTGGAAGCCGGCCGAGGGACCCGGTGGCCGTACCTAGAGTCGTTGGCGAAGAACTCGAAGTAGTCGTGCTCGGGCAGGGGCTGGAGGTGCTCCTCCAGTTGCTCCTTCGTCAGACTGGGCGGCAGACGGCGGATCACCACCTGCAGCACGGCGACGGTGATTAGGACGGCCCGTAGCGACGGGGAATAACTCACCGCCGCTACCCCTCTTCTTCCCGGGGCGGCCCCAGCTCTCCCCTCAACAGCCGTCGCGCCAGGCCCGTTACCGCGGGTGCCAGAGCCCACCCCCAGCAGCGCACAGGCCCCACCTTGCTCAGCGTCTCCTTCTTGTCCTTGGGTCGCTCGAGTCGGTCGAGCTCGGCTCCGCCGGCCCTGCCATCCGTGCCGGTGGCGGTCCCCGGTCCCGTCCCTGTCCCCACTAAGGCTCCTGGACCAGCGCCGGGCCCGCGACGCTCCTTGGGCCTTGCGTTTTCCTTGTCCTCCTTCATCCCGGGCCGCGGGACAGCGCCGCGCGCCCCCGCCCGCCCATTGGCCGCCGCGCCTCTCGCGCGACTGCGCCTCACAGGGCCACGAGCCGCGCCCTCGGCCGAGGCCTCCCTGCTATGGCCCTACCGGCCTACAGCTCCCGATATGCACTGGGTCCCACAGAACCGCGGCTCCCGGCATGCATCAGGCCCGGCTAGACGGCGGCTGCTGGGCTCCACCGCAGTAAAGCTTCCGGCAGGCGCTGAGGTCTGTGAGCTCTGTAAGCTTAGTGTAAGTATGCTGCCAGCACGACCTATTTATTCCGGTACGGCCCACCCACGGCGGGGTCAGTCTCCGGGGCCGCCGCCGGACAGGCTGGGTCTAGGACGTGGCCTCACTTCCGGTCCCGGCACTACGGAGGCGCGGCCTCTCCGCAGCGCCGTCGCTACCACCACCTTTCCGGGCCTGCTTCGGTAGTGACGGCGGCGCAGGGCAAGCCGGGAGTGTCCGCAGGGAGCAGCGGAACGGGCAGTTCAGCACCAGCGGGATGTGGTACGAGATCCTGCCCGGCATGGCCGTCATGGGCGTATGCCTCAGCATCCCCGGCCTCTCTACCGTCTACATGCACCGCTGGCTGAACGGCGGCAAGGTCAGTGCCGGGCAGGGCAGATCGAGGCCCCGCTTCCCCCACCCCTAGCCGTCGTTTTTCCTCCTGGGATCCCTTCTCTCCTTGGGCCTTCCTTGCCTTGTATTCCTCCTTTCCATGGAGATCCCCATTCCCCCGTGGAGCACCTTCCCGGGACTGTAACAGGTAGCACTATGCCCCCCACAGGAGAAGAGGATCGCCCGCTATCCCTATCAGTGGACCCTGATGGAGAGAGACAGGCGGCTGTCGGGTGTCAACAAGTACTATGTGTCCAAGGCAAGTGCTCGGGGCGTCACACAGCTCCTGCTTCCCTGCCGTGCGCAGCTCGCTCCACCCCGAGCTCTGGGCTGGGACTCCGCTGGCCTTAGAGGAGGGCAAGGGTTGCGCTTAGGCTGCCGGAGCTCACTGTGTGCCTGCAGCCAGCCTGTCTGTGGGGATGTGCATTTAGAATTGTATTGTAATTAGGACTGCGGTACTTAAGTATAGTTTGAAACTCTGCATTTTAATTACGTCCTTTTTGCAAGTTCATAAAAAGGATGTAGATACAGCTGTTACTTTTTCTTTTCCAGGGTCTGGAGAACTTGGACTAAGATGGTGGCACACTGAAGAATCCATATACCTATATAAAATGATTTAACTCTTTAATAAAGGTGTACATGTATTCAGCCTTTATCTGTGTTGCTGTGGTGGGTTGGCCCTGGCTGGATGCCAGGTGCCCACCAAAGCTGTTCTATCACTCCTGTTCCTCAGATGAACAGGAGAGAAAAAATAACAGGAAAGTCATGGGTAAAGGTTAAGGATAAGGAGAGATCACTCTCCAACTACTGTCATGAGCAAAATGGACTCAAAGAAATTAATGTGTTGCAAATCAAATCAGAGTGGGGTAATGAGAAACAAAAACAAATCTTAAAACATCTTCCCCCACCCCTCCCTTCTTCCTGGGCTCACTTTCACTCCTGATTTATTTGCCTTCTCCCTCAGTGGCACAGGGGGACAGGGAATGGGTGTTGTGGTCAATTTATCCCATGTTGTCTATGCAGCTCCTTCCTCCTCAGGTGACAGACTCCTCACACTTCCCCTGCTCCAGCGTGGGGTCCCTCCCGCAGGAGTCAGTCCTCCACAAGCTTCTCCAGTATGAGTCTTTCCCGTGGGCTGCAGTTCTTCACAAACTGCTCCAGCATGGGTCTCTTCAACTGGGTGCAGTCCTTTAGGAGTAGACTCTTCCACTGTGGGTCCCCCCTGGGGTCACAAGTCCTGCCAGCAAATCTGCTTCAGTGTGAGCTCCTCTCTCCATGGGTCCACAGATCCTCCTAGGAGTCTGCTCCAGTATGGACTCTCCAGAGGGTCATGTCCTTCTTCACACACATCTCCTTGTTCCACTGTGTCCTCCATTGTCTGCAGATGGATATCTCTTCCACTGTGGACTTCCATGGGCAGCAGCAGAACAGTTTTCTTCACAGTCTTCACAGGCTGGAAGGGAATCTCCTCCAGTGACTGTCTTCACTGCCTTTGGTATCTGTGGCATTGTTTCTCTCATGAATTCTTGCTCCTCTCTTTGGCTACAGCTGTGCAGGGTTGGTTTTCTTTTTTGCCTTCTTAAATACATTATTCCAGAAGCACTACCACCATCACTGATGGGCTTGGCCTTGGCCAGCAGCAGGTCCATTTTGGAGCTGGCTGGCTTTGGGTCTGTTGGACAAGGGGAAGCTTTTGGTGGCTTCCCACAGAAGCCATCCCTGTACCCCCCACTACCAGAACCCTGCCATGCAAACCCAGTAGAGTTTCATATAAGCTTTGGGTGGAACTGGTTTCCTAACTTCATGCACTCCAATATAGACTATGTAGGTGTCTGTGAGCAGACTGAAAGGGATGCCAAGAGGCACCACTGTCTCTAACATACTTCCTTCTGTTTGCTTGTAACCATATTGAAAAAGTGATGATATTGCAGAAAAAGAAAATACACTAATAGAAACAATTCTGGGTTTACACCAACAGTAATAACAGCAAGTTCTGACAGAAATTTGCATCCAAATTGCTCTTCTGAATAAGCTGGGTTGGGACAAAGTGTTTCTGATGGTCCATCAGTAGTTCTGAGCTGTAACTCCTAGCCTGTGTCACCAGGCAGGGACAGATACATCTGACACTTCTCTGTGGCAGTCTGTATCCAGGCTCTGAGAAGATGTGGTTAAAGGAAGCTGTCCAGCTAGATGTGGTCAGCCTTGGTGTTGGCTCCTGACAAGCTTGTCCAGGTCCCCATTTTCTGATGGGCTGAAAAGAGCTTGGGAATCAATCAAATACTGGCCCAAAGCACTTGCTGCCAGCTAGTTGGCTACAGCACTGTCTGCAGAGACAGAACTAGCAGGAAAAGACAATCAGGAGAACAAGAAATAAGAGAGGGGAAAGATGTGGAGCTCAGGACAGGAAACAGAGGAGACAGGCTTCTAGAGGTCACCTCGACCTTCAGCACCTCCCAAACTGCACAGTCAGATGAAAAGCAAACAAGATTTGCTTTAGGCAGGGTTTGCTGTAATCCTTCCAGATAACAGGGGGTATCAAATCTGTTGGATAGAACACTGAGTTCCCAAATTGTGGAGACTGGCAGAAACATGACAAACAGAGAATCTGGCAGGATTCTACATTTGCTTTCCTGCTCATACCCTCTTCCCTTTCTGGAAGACTGTGTCTGCTGGGGAAGAATTTTCCCAGGGTCTCCATCAATAGGGCTTCCTCCGACCGGAATGCCGATGGGAATGCTGGGAGCCTAGTGCCCTTGTTGCCTGGCAACGACCTTGCCATGGCAACACACAGCAAACAGTCCCTGGGAAGCTGGATACTGTGGCCGGGCGAGCCGCTCTGCGGCTCTCATCCGCCTAGAGAGGAAAGGACAGACAGAGAGACACTGCCAGGGCCTAGAAACAGTTCCCTGGGGACCAGCCACCCGTGTCTGGAACCAGACTTTTGCCACCCACCTACGCTGCAGGCCCAAACACCTGGCAAAGGCAGTTGGATGCCACAGCAATCCTTCTGGGCAGGTGTAAGCAGGACTGAGCAGAGGCAGGTTATGAAAAAGTAGAGGGGACTGGCCTGCTGCTCTTCAGGCTGTCTCCAGACCCCTTTCTAGATTAGCCTGAAGTTTCTCAGATGGGTCCCACAGCTCTGGAGACCAATTCTCTCTCAGTGTGTTTGTGTGTTTCTAAAGGTGAAGATAATGGACAAAGGAGAGGAAAAAGCTGCCATTCTCACAGAAAACGGGAGAAGTGGTGCAGAGGAACATCTTCCAGAGGTGGAGAAAAAAGAGAAAGGTAGAAAGCTTTCTCTATTTACATGTGTCAGCATCTTCCTAGAAGAATTTCTCATGATTTTTTATCTCTTAGAAACCAAGTATGTCATAAAAAATGTCCAGTGGAACACAGGCAACAACTTTACAGTAGAGAGAGGACTGCAGCAGATTGAAGAAGTCATTTCTGTGAGTGACAAGGTCACAACTTCTCACTGTTGAGGAGCGTGAAAAATTAAAGGAGAGCACCCCATTTTCTCATTAACATCTCCCTCAAATCACCTCTATTAGACAGAAGGAATCTTAGTGCCATGTGTTTGTTCAGCAGACATGGGAGATTCATGAAAGCTGGCTTCACTGGTCAGAATTTCTCCAGGAAGAAGACCTGAAGGACAGCAAGAGATACCACTACAGAGTTTGCTGGAGCTTACCGACACGCCGAAAACCCATCCCTCGAGCAACAGCAAATGTCTACTTCGTGATAAAGATCTCCAAAATCAAACCTGCTGTAAGTACTCAGAAATGGCACCAGTCCTTTCAGGGAGAATAGGACAGGGGGGTTTCCTGAGGCAGAGAAATGCCAGGGCAGTAGAGAGACTGGCCAGTACCCAGCAGCTCTCATGAGTGAGCCAAGCCTGAGTGTTGCCAGAGAAACCGGGCAGAGATTTAAATGCAGTGTGTTGGAAATTAGCAGTCAGTGGCCAGGGGGAGCAGAGCACAGACCCCAAGGCTGGTTTAAGTCCCAGATTGTTGAGACTGACAAAAATCTGACAAACTGAGAATCTGGCAGGATCCCACATCAGTAGAGGGAGACTGGCTCACTGCTCTTCATGCTGTCTGCAAACCATTTTCCAGACCGGCCTCAAGTTTGTCACCAGTACAATAATAAGTTGCAACTCAAGAGAAAAAAAGAAGTGGCACTATGTAGACTTTTTACTTCCAGAACCTATGCTTAATCATACTGAACCTCATGTTTTATACTTACTATGTCTCCCCAAGTAGCAATCCACAGATGTTGTGGTTTAACTAAGCACCATATAGCTGCTCCCTCGCTGTTCCTCTCACCCCTATGAGATGGGGGAGAGAATTGGAAGTGTAAAAGTGAGAAAACTTGTGGGTTGAAATAAAACTGGTTTAATAGTTTAGCTTTTTAAATAATAACAAAATGTGTCATGGGTTGAATTGAATCTGCTGCTGATGTTCAATAGGATGCTGCCATCATGCCAGCCTCAAAATGAAAGTGCTGGCTGGTGCAAAGTATCATGGGGCTTGAAGTTCAGGCTGTAATGCAAGAGGCTTCCTGTTCTGGTTGCTGGGTTTGGGGTGTTGGTCTTTTGCACTGGGCTGCCTTCTGGGTGCTTTGGTGGGGGGAACTGTTTTATTGTTCGCTTCTGCTGCTGCTTCTGTGTTTTGCTGCACTCTTCTGCAGATAGGCCAAGGTAATTGTGCATTGTGGGATCTCATTTACAGTAAACTCCTTATCTCAACCCAGAGGTTGTTTGTGCTACTTTCTCTCCTGTCTGTGTGGAGAGGGGCTTGTGAGAGTGGGCTATGTTAACCTTGGACAGTCAGAAAAAAAATAACCAGGAAAGAGAAAAATAAAGCCCAAGAAAGACAAGTGACACAAATGAAAACAATTTCTCACCATCAACCAGTGTGCAGACAGTCCCTGTGCAAAACCTCCACCCCACCAACCTTCCGCCCTAGTTTTACTGCTTAGTATGATGTCATATGGTCTGAGATGTCACTTGGGGTCATCTGGCCCATCTGTGTCTCCTCCCAGCTGCTTGCTTGTGCAGCCCTAGCCTACTTGCTGGTGGGGTGGTGTGAGGAGCAGAAATGGCCTTGACTCTGTAGACACTACTCATCACTCCTGTGTTATCAACACTGTTTCCAGCACAAATCCAAACCATAGCCCCATATCAGCTACTATAAAGATACTTAACTCTACCATAGCCAAGCCTAGCACAACTGCTCTTAACCACTGGTCAGAAACCTTATATCCTAGCACAAGCTTAAAACTGCAACAGAAGAGTTTTTGCCTTCACAATTGAATACTCACAGAGGCTTTAAACCAAAACTATTCTAATCCATGTCAGAAATATTGTACAAATACACAGATTATTTTTGAAGAAGTAGATAGTAGCTCTCACCTAATTACAAGTTTGCTGTTCCAAGTCCTTTATGTGACCCCTGCCTTGTCTGTCTTTCAAGAACTTACCTGCGGAGGTATTCTTCACTCTGGAGGCCAGCAAGCTGATTCACAGGTAATCGTTCTGACACAAGTCAGGAGGTTCTAGCAAGCTTTTTAATGCAAAAACAAACAAGGTGCTTGATGTACATACAGTTGCAGTAAGAGCAGAGAGATGGGAGGAAGCTGTCAAAATCTTGCTAAGTAAAGCCTGGTGACCCTGTGTATTGTTATCTTCACCACAAACATCAACAGCCAACCCACGAGCATCTGCCCCCTCTGTAACGAATTTGTCTTGGGTTTACACAGGTCTAGGTGTGTTCTTTTCTCAGCAGATAGGCTTGTCTTGTGAATAAAGGCCAGCTCTAAGTTGGCAATATACTTAAATTATTATATAAATTATACTTAAAAACTTAGATGCAATATAATTTTTAACATTTCCCCTCTTTTTATTCCATCCTCCAGGCCAGACCAGTGTCGGTTTAGAGAAAAGTGGCTTAAGGACATCATTGAAAATAAAATAATCCTCATGGAAACACTTAAATTCTAATGAATACTGTGAAGAAGAATGCATTTTCCCTATTAGTATTTCTGCTTTGTGGATACATAAACAACATTAAATCTACACAAAATTAATTATGGCTGGCCTGACCCTTGTATGGGTGGGTATAGGTGGGTACAGCAGGACAGAGCCAGGCACCAGAATGTAAGCAGGAAGAGGCAGCTGGGCTGGACTTGCTGTTTGCAAACACCAGGTCTGCAGAACTCGAGAGTAAATGTTATAGACTTTTATTCTCTTTATACAAACATACAACTCTGTTGCTAAAACTACAACACAGAGACTCAGGGGAACAAAAAACCAAACCAAACCAAACTCCAAAACAATACAAAACAAAACACCAAATACCAAAACCAACCAACCAACCAAAAAATCCACTTTGTTTTTAAAAGCATTCGAGAAAAAGGGAAAAGGAGAGTCTGTTTGGAAATATGGAGCTGAATCAAAAATTACCACCACAGAAGCACTACCTGTAGTAGGCCCCTGAGTACAGAGTTTAAAGATAGGCATGTAATACTACTGAAACAGACCAAATGTCATGTCACAGGAGTTAAAATAAGGTTTTAATCTAGAACATAAAAAATTTCAAACAAATCAAAGATACATCCTTGTTACCGCCTGTGCACATCCAGGCGTCCCAATCACTGCACCCCACTGCTCTGATACCTATGTATAACATAGGAGAAAAAGAAGCAAGCAGCTTAGCTCTTCACCATGGGTTTTGGTGGACTGAAGATCAGATCCTCCTATTACTATTACTGCTACTTTATACCCTGATTGCAATCTGCTTGCTTAGAGTAACTGAAGCCCATCTGTAGTAAACTACAAACTCCTTTCTATTTACAAGTCTAGTTTGAACCACAAGCCAAACTCAACTGTTTTGAGAAAAAAAAATCTAAAAGACTTACCAAAAAATATGTAAGTGGATAGTCTTAGATCTTACACAGGATCTTAGGAATTCCCGTGTTTTTGCTGTTACTAGCAGCTTGCTTCTGATGGCCAGTCTACTCTCATTAATGACAAGAAATGGAAAATTGCACATGGCAGCGTCAAGTAATGAAGCCCTCACATGGAATCCTTGGGCTTGTCCAATTCATAGCAAGCACAGAACAACATTGCCACCTCTGATCTTTCCTGCTTGCTCCTGCCTTCCCTGCCCTGTAAGCGTTCAATTTACAGGGACTTCTTGCAGAGGGTGAACAAATCATCCAAAACAATCTGACAAAAGTAACTGGTTCCTTGATACAAGTAATCCACTTCTGAAGCTTGGCCCTGATGGATGAAAGGCCCTGCAGCACTTGCAGTTTTTCTCAGATCATGACCAGAACAGGCTAGCTGCAGCTTTGTAGGAGCTATGGCATACAGTTCAAATAGTTATTTTTCCTCTTTGCCCTTAGTCTTTCTGTAGACCATCTCTCGAAAGCTTGCAAGGATTTTATTCTCTCGTTTTCTCCTCTCCTCCTGGTTGAAGGATGCCAGAGCTCTCTTTTCATCTGCACTGTAGATCTGGTTCTCTTTACGCAGACGCACAGCTTCCATTCGGCGATGTCTGTGGAGAACATTGTGTACGTCAGCACGGGCAGAAGGATGTAACGCTCCGTCATGGCTTCCATCCACGTACTCAACTGAATGTTTTCAGGGGCTTATAGATAAAGATACCTGCACTATAGAACCCAAATACACACAAACCTTCCCAAGACGAAGCTTCGCAGGGCAAGAAACTGACTTCTGGAGGTGTCTGCTTTCAGACAGTCAGACAGAATGACCATCTACACCATGGGTATCACCTGCTGGCTCAACAAAATGTAAGTGAAATTCCTGTTGGACTCTGAGAAAAAAAGTCTAAGCCAACCTCTCACATTTTGTCTTCTATTGAAGAGCCAGTACATCATCACTATCCAAATATACCAGTTCTGAGGCATCTGACACAAGCATCTCATTTCTTGAAATACAAGGTCATTAGAAGTATATTACCTGGGAAGAATTTTATCTTGAAGAGAAAGTGTGCTCAAAAACCTCACCATCTATCTACAGCAACGGGGAGCTTAGAGTAGATCACTGCAAGCACACAGAGCACCTTCTCTTCTATGCTTTCAGCTAGAGATTGCAAGCAGTCTTCCAACCCACCAGCAAATGAAGCAGCTCTTGAAATTTTAACTGAACCATTACCACCATCAAAACCATACCTGCTGCCACTCATGACATAACCAGAGCTCTCAAATGATGCAATCTCTTCACTGGTCAAGCCGATTTCACCTCTCCGAGGTATTCGTTTTCCTGCTTTTACATACTCTGCCATTGCTGCACCTTCACCAGGCAAGAGGGCATGTCCATAGCTTAAAAAAAAAAGTGGTGACTTTGATTAGTCTCAGACAAAGTGAGCCTGAGCTAAACACCCAGCTTCCTTGTTCACTGCTTGATAAAGCTGCATTTTTAAGCACTTTCTTATTCTTTCCCATATATTGGTCTGTTTTTCCCTTATGGCTAACACAAGCAACATATAAAAATTACTGGCTTGATCCATTCTGGTGGAACAGTAATGAAGACACTACAAAGTCACAATATTGCAGAGTATTAGAGTAAAGGCCTCTTATAACTAACTTTCTAGGAATCAAGGCTAAAAAGCATAAACCAGACTTTTCTACCTGAATTCAGGCCATGGTAAAGGTTAGCACCACTACCACTTCTGTCTGGGAGTTTGTGTCACAGCATTTCTCTCTGATAAATGATATATTGTCATAACAGCCCTGCGGGCTTTATTTACTTGATTTGATCAAAGTACCATTACAGCTGGCTACTCACTTCAAAGGCCTATCATCCTGAGATGCATGAGTTTTGGGAGCTTCTGGTCCAATCAAGCTATCAGCTTCGGTATTTTCTGCAACAGCCAAATAATGAAGAAGATTAATCTTGTGCCCACTGTTCTTAGTTATCAGAACACTTACACAGATCAGCAACACTTAAAGAATTCACAGAAAGAACACCAAGAAGTTTCAATCCAACTTCAAAGTCAGGTGAACCTACTTGATCTCTCAATCCAGAGATCTTCCCCTTGAAATGCTTCATCATCAGAATCTTCACTACTTGAATCACTGGATTCCTTCCTACTCTTCTTAGTTTTCTTTTTCTTAGACTTCTTCCTGTAAAAAATTCAGACACAAACATGCTATTTACCAAAATGTAAGACGAAAGAAAGTGCATGGAATCATTCTCACATCATTAGTTTTTCAAGGCACCTATGGGAAGACTGGCTGCCTCCAGACATACTGTTGTTCTGCCATAGAAAATGCCTTACAGCAAAAGACAATATAGACACTCTATGCCTTTCATAGAGCCTTAGAAAGTTGCTCTCTGTGTTTGCAGCAAGTCCTCTCTGCTGTATTATTCCATAGATTTAAAGAAAATCCACAAATTTAGCATTATTCAACACCATTTATAGCCCAAATGTTGAGTGCTCAGCCTTCCTCACTACGTGCTAAGAAAGCAGTGCTGCTCTCTAATATAAAGCAGTTAGAATTACTGCTTTAGTGTAAACTTACTTTCTGTTCTTTTTCTTCTTCTTCTTGCTTTTCTTTTTATCATCATCTGAAAAAATGAAAGTACATATATAATAAGAAAATATTTGTTATAACTAAGCATGAACTCTCACACATGCACATTGGTCAAAACCCTCTTACCACTGGAATTCTGCTCAGACTCCGACTCACTGTCACTGTCCTCAGAATGTTTTCTGCGTTTTCTTTTGGATGCTTTCTGTTTTTTCTTCTTTCTTTTCTTCTTCCTTTTCTTTTTCTCTTCTTGAATGTTTTAAAAAGTCAACATTAGAGACAAAGATCATCTAAGCACCACATGTATTTTCCTGAAGCAACCCTATGAACTGGAGCCCACCACACTCACTTCCACCTGTCAAGGTCAGTGAACTTCTTGCAAGCAACAACAGATTCTAGACTTTAGTAGTTTCCCATTTTTGACATAAGTGGTGTAAGCAAAACAAAATACCTTCTGAGCTGGAATCTGAAGAACTACTCTTAGATTTGGCCTCTTCATCTTCTACAGGTGTATGTTCATCAGAACTGAGTAACAATAAAAGTTTGCTATTTAAAATCTGCTTTGTAGCATTCAAGACCAAAGGCACACATCATGAAACACACACCTAGAGATTTTGAGTCAATATTTGCAACTGAGTAAACTATTAAACAGCTAACTTGTAGCATGGGGAAATGCTTCCAGAACTACAGGGCAAAGGTCACCTGATCTAAAAACAACCATATCTTGTATAATTAGCATACTGGAATTAATCTGGGGAGAAATCATTAATAATCTTGTCATGCTTATTCAGAAATGAAGTGACATGACTTGCGACAATAGGACTAGCATAGGGGTAAGACTTTTTCACAAATTAAACTGACACAACAATCAATATCATAAAAATCAAAGTAGAAGAAAGAATATGCCTTACTCAGGGTCAGGAACCTTTGGTGACAGTCCCCAGACTTCTGGTGCCCCCAGTTCTCCAATTCTCTCTCTCTCATTGAGTCTCCTGTAAGGACAAACACCTTCAGTGTGCCACACACTTTGACATCTGTTACGATTTCCAAACACTTAAAGCAGCTACACTATGGAGAAAAAAACACCAGCGGCTTGGGAGGTCGAAGCAAACCCTGCACGTCACGGAGGATCGGCGGTCAACGGGTGTCAGCATCCTCCCGGTCGAACCTCGATCCGTCCCACCGCCCTTGCCACCAGGCATAGCGGAAGGGAACGCCTCCCCCGATGCCCGTCGCAAGACCGAAGGGGCTCAAAGTGCACAGCGCCACAACACAGCGGCCGTGAAAATGCCAGACAGAAAAGGGCCAGGCCGCCCCCTCCCTGGGAGCCGCAAGCCCGGCACCCAGTCCTCCCCGGGACCGCCGGTTCCTCTAGGCGGAAGGGAGGCATCGCCAGGACAGGCCCTACAGAAAGCCGGCGCTCGCCTCTGCCGCTGGATCTCCTCCTTCTCTTTCTCGTAGTACTCGGGCCAGGCCTTGCCGTGGTGGTGGCCGTGGTGCGCGGTGGAGCGCGGCCCGCCGGGGGTGCGCTCGCGGGAGCGGGACCAGCTGCGGCTCCGCCGGTGGCTGGGGCGCTTCAGGCCGTTACGCTCACGGGAGCGGGACCGGGAGCGCGATCTACGGCCGCGGCGCTCAGGGCTGCAGGCCGGCGGGCTGCGGGAACGGGACGCTGGCGCCATGACAGCTGCGGGGCGGCTGCTGCGGATGAGCCACTTCCGCGCGGTGCGCGGCTTCCGGCGCCCTCCCTCCGGTGAGGGTGGGGGCGGGCAGCGGGGCGGAAGCGGGGTACCGCGAAGCGCACCGCCCCACACGCCCGGCCGGTAACACGGCGCCGCGGCAGCGGCGTTCCTGGCGGCAGCTCGTTTGCTGCTGCAGGCGGCGGGACAGCCCCGCGGCGACCGGGACGGAGATTCGCGAGCGGCCGCCAGGCAGCATGGACCTGCGGGCAGCGGCGGTGCCAGGTAAGGCGCCGCGGGCGGCGGGGTAAGGCCGCCATCCGGGGCGGGGGGGCAACGACAGCGGCAGCTGCCCGGCGGACAGCTCACGGCTTGTCCCCGCTGGCCGGCCCTGACCCCTCTGCCGAGGGGAAGGCAGGGTATCCCCGTTACTGACCCTGCCCCGGACCATGCGGGGCTGCGGGCACCTTCACGGCTGATTTTTTAAAATTAAAAACCCATAGCACCTCCCAGCCCGACCTGTCATAGTTCGGGCCGCCGGGCTCGTTGGCAGCACGTAAGGAGCACGGGAAACAGATGTGATTTGGGAAGAAAATGAAACCAGTGAGTGTCAGATAAGGCCTTCTTCTGTGAGCACCTTTCAGGGTGCCAGGTCTGGAGTATCTTACAGCGGGGCCTTTCTGCTCTGCCCGGGCAAGTGCAGCGTGACCTCGCCGGGCTCACGCCAGCTCCGTGTAAACACATCAGAACGAAAGTGTGCATGGGAAAGAGAAAAATACTCACAGTGAAATTCTGCATTCAGGTGCAGGAGGACTGAGTGACACCTTCAGTAAAAAATTTTAAGTTGGTCAGAGGATTAGCTCTGCGCTGATGATGGCAAGGTGGGAGGGGGGTTCAGAATTTATATCTGGTATAAAAAGCTACCATAGAAAGAAGCATCTGTAAAAAGGTAGAAGTGAAGGAGATGGCACCACTCTCACACCTAAACCATCATTTTTTAAAATTAGCATTCCTGTGCCTGTTCAAACCTGATTTTTGAGAACTTAATGATGCTTTAGGAGCAGGACTCCTTCCAAACTGGTTCTCATCTGTATCTGTAAGTTTTTCTGCTAGTCCTGGCAATGAGGAGAAGAAAACTCCTTAAAGCTGAAGGATGAAAGGCTTAGAAATGGATTGATTTGGACCGTCATACAGTTTTTGAGAAGAAAAAAGAACACTGAGATATACATTAAGAATTAAAAATGTGGTAGTATTCCCATTTACTATAACCTCCTGTGTAAAAATTACTAAGAACTAAGGAAAAAACTTCATTTGAGGGTTACATGAAGAAGAAAACCTTACCCCTCCCCGATCAGCCTTCTCTGTTATCTATTCTTCACTCAACAGTCTTGAAAAACATAAGTAAAAGGAAACCAGTTCTGTAACATCTCAGATCTGAAGGCTCTCACTTCAAAAAGACACTTCTGCTACACAAATACAGGGAGCATGGCAGGTGATTTTCTTATTGTAAGGGCTTATAAACCTAGGTAGGACCATGTTGCTGCTGATACATGCAGTGAAGGATCACAGTAATTTGTGCCAGTGACTGTGGCCTGTGACTTGTTAATGTTTTTGATCAAACTTGAGAGAAGGACATTTGTTCATGGCAAAGTTTTTGAATCGTAGGAAAAATCAAGAACCCATGTGGTTCAAGTCCACAAAATCTGTAGAAGGGGAAAAAAATAACTGTGACAGAACATAAAAAATATCTTTTATCATCTTGGTGCTCTTTGAGTGTTCACGAATGGTTTCCAAGAGACCGCATTATGGATCTGTCACTTTGATGACCGCACGTTGATGTGCCAAGTGCGGTGTTTTTGTCAAAAGACTCATGTCTGTACAGCTCTGAGCAGGGTCTAACACATGCCACTGTGGTGCAAAAAATATAAAAAAAAAAAAAATCAGTGTGAGCGTTCAGGTTTAGGTTACAGAGTTCCTCGGTGTTGGGTGGAGGTGCCAGCTGCGTCAGTGGTTGGCAGAGCAGCGCCAGCCTGCTCTTCTTCCCCCGGGAAGGAAACAAGCTTCGGTGAGAAGTAACCTGCTGCCATCACGTCTCCACAGCCTTATCCAACACGGTCAGACGTAGGGCAGAGGGTTGTGGGGCGCTTACTGCACGCTCTTCCTGGGGTAGGGAGAACGGGACAGCTGGCAGTCAGGCAGGGCCTGTCAAGGCTGAAGCGAGGCCCGTGTGCTTGGCCCTCGGCTGCCCAGGGCCTACGGTGGAGCAGGGTGTGGGACCGAGGAGGTGCTGTGGGGCCTGTAACCAGCCTTCAGTGCTGAAGGTGCAGACACGAAGGGGCGGGCGCCGGTGACGGGGTGGGCGACGACCCGAGCAGTGCAAATCTGGGTGGCGTGCCGGAGCTCTCGGGAGCCGCCAACCACTTCAGCCCGCTGGAGGGGTACCGCGGCTGAGGGGCTCCCGACGTCCCGCTTGGGCTTCAGCAGGAGGCTTGGCCGGGAAATCCCAAGGCACGCACGGCCACAACACACTCCGAGGGTCCCAGTCTGAGACCTCCCTTGAGGCAGCTGGAGGCCTGACCTTCCCAGCTCTCCAGCCCCGAGCGCCCCCGAAGGCTCCCGAGGCCCTTCGGTTCAGAAAGCCGAAGGGTGACGAGCGCGCTCGGGAGGAGCGTGGCGGCTCGCAGGAGAAGGCAGCGTGATACAGCGCCGCCTAGTGGCCGTTCACCGGGGGCGGTGCCCGAGCCCGGTGAACGACGGCAGTGGCCGGGCTAGGTTCTCGTTGTGCGGGGAAGGGTTGGCAGGTGCTGGTGGCTGGTGCGCAGGTAAGGCGGGCTCTCGCCTTCCTCCTCCCCGCTGCGGGCTGCCTTCCCCCTCCTGCCGCCGGTGGGGGCCGGCTCCGCTTGCCAGGAGCAGGAAGTGGTCGCAGTAGCACGGCACGGCCTGGCCGCGCCGAGGCGGCGGAGGGGCCGCCCGTCAGCTCCGGCTGCCGCCGCTTCCGAGCCACTCCCCGAGCCCGCCGCCTGTCAGCAACATTGCCGCTTCGACTCGTTGAGGCGAGGCCACCCCGCCGCTGTTGTCCTGCTCGGAGAGTCCGCGACGGGGCTCGGCAGCTATCCCTGAAACACCTCCCGCGATGGTGCCCTCCCCGCGGTGTCTCTGGCTCGAAACGCTCCTTTTCACGGTAAACCTCACCGGGGACCACGGGGGAAGCCGAGAGGTTGGCCTTGGAGGAGAATGAGATGTGGTTGAGCCGCGGCAGGTTCCGCCGCCGTGACGGTACGGTGGAGCGGGAAGGCTGGCGGGCACGGCCAAGGGAGAGCTTGGCCTCTACATCTTGTCCTGCCCCTCCAGGCGTGTGGAAGTAAAGTTTTAGAAGTAAAATGAAGGACTTGAAGCCTTTAACTAGCTGTCCGTGTATTTCGATGTTGTTTTTTGCATCTTGTTGAGGGGCATCGAGTGGGAAGTGCCAATAGATTGGTTAGCGTGACTTAGTTTTGTCACTGTACTGCCTCAGTCGATTTGGGACACTGAATAACCTTGCAAATACATTCTTGCACAGAAAAATAATATCAATAACCTTGTCATTAACCTCAGTTGACTGGTAGCATACAGATGCACAGATCTTCTTATCTGGCCCGTAATAAGCTGGGTGTTACTGGGCTTTCTCATGACAATTTACAGAATATTTTCACAATTAAAATATAAATGTCTAATTATGTTTAAAACCTTTGAGGGATCTGAGTCTTGGATTTTTGTTTTTAAAATTTACCTTATTGGCTGTGAAATCAGGCAGTTGTTTCTCTGTTCTTCACCTTGTAAGAATGGAGGATATATTCAGAATTGCACATACCCTGGGTAGAAGGTGAAGGAACAAATAGTAGTAAGAAACAATCTTTGCAGAGTGTTCTATCATGTAAAGTTATGGACAGTATCTGTTTTGCTTTTTCAAAATAAGGAATAAACAGTAAACGTGGGAATGTTGTCACGTGGTTAAACCCATAAATCTGTACTTTTAATAATTTGATGTCTTTTACTTTGTAGGAATGGAGGGGAAAAAACTGATTTCTGCAACAGACACACAGTACTCTAGTGTGCTTCTTCAGTCTTTGAACGAACAACGTGACCATGGACTTTTTTGTGATGTTACTGTTATTGTGGAGGACCAGAAATTTCGAGCTCACAGGAACATCCTTTCGGCCTCAAGCACTTATTTTCACCAGCTTTTCTTGGTGGCTGGGCAAGTGGTTGAACTGAGCTTTGTAAGAGCAGAAATTTTTGCAGAAATTCTTAACTACATTTATAGTTCCAAAATAATTAGCATTCGATCCGATTTACTTGATGAACTGATTAAATCAGGGCAACAGCTAGGTGTTAAATTCATAGCTGATCTCGGTATACCTCTGTCTGATGGAAAAAATGTGCCAAGTGAGGTCAAAGATGGTGCCTCAGAAACTTCAACTTCTGGTCCAGGTCAAAGGGATGCTGAAACGCAAGTACCTGTAATAAGGCCAGAGAGTCATGAGGCAACAGATGGGATGCCAGTTATAACACAGTCGTTCTCCTTACATGGCATAGAATATGAGACTACAAAAATTACAGTGAGTGATTCAGATGATGAGGATGATGATGTTATTTTTTGCTCTGAGATTGTTCCTCCAAAAGAATGTACTAAAGATACAATTGCTGCAACCCAGAACCAGCCTTGCCCAAGTTCAGCTGGAGTTTCTGACCAAAACTCATGTGGCAGTGGTGGCTCTCCCTGTTTGACAAGCACCACAGCATCTCAGAAACTCTCTTTGTCTACTAGTCAGCTAAGCCCAAACCAAACACATTCTGGTGCCGAATCACGTGTTCCTGCAACACCACACCATTTGACTCCTAATATCATTGTGCTAAATAAACCTTTGCTTAACTCATCGCTCAGTGCCAGCTCCTCACACCAAGCAAATGTCACACCTACAATTAATTTACTCGAGGAGAACCAGCAGCCATCTAATAATCGCTCTTTAGCTGAAGCGGAAACAACAACTGTTGATGATGACGTTGTTGAAGATGATGTCGATATCATTAGCTCCTCTAGTCCTGGATCGGTCAGCAGTAGCTCTTTGGGTCAGCAACCATCTATACCCAAGGCAGCAACGACTGAGGGATCAGGTGTACAGAAAAAACAGCTTGTTTCACTGTCAGAAGAACCACTTTCTAAAGCTGGAGAATTTAAAATAAAAATCTCAGATGTCCTTGCTGGAAACAATGAGGAATTGAGTGTAGCATCAAAGCAGGTGGCAGAAGGGCAGAAAATCATAACGTTAGATACAGCCACTGAAATAGGAGGCTTATCCACAGGCTGTAAGGTTTATGCAAATATCGGTGAGGATACGTATGACGTTGTCATTCCTGTGAAGGGCGGTTCTGGGGAAGGTGAAGCCAAGGCTGATGAAACACCTAAAACATCTGGTGGTGGTGATTCTCCAAACAAGAAACGCATGAAAGTAAAGCATGATGACCATTATGAGCTGATAGTGGATGGAAGAGTCTACTACATCTGTATTGTGTGTAAAAGGTCATATGCGTGCCTGACGAGTTTACGGAGACACTTTAACATGCACTCCTGGGAGAAGAAGTATCCCTGCCGGTACTGCGACAAAGTTTTTGCTCTTGCAGAATACCGTACCAAGCATGAAATTCACCACACCGGTGAGCGAAGGTACCAGTGCTTGACCTGTGGCAAAAGCTTCATTAACTACCAAATTACGGCCTCCCACATAAGATCAGTTCATAGCCAAGAACCTTCTGGTGACACCAAGCTTTACCGACTGCACCCATGCAAGTCTCTGCAGATCAGACAGTACACATACATCAGCAATCGCTCCAGCGGCATACCAGGAATGAACAACGGCGGCATCGTTTATCGTGTTGGCACAGGGAAGGATGGCACTGAAGGAACAACATCTAACTCTCCAGATATTAGCTGGGATGACATTTTTGTTCCACATGGAAACGAGGCAATGTTTAAACAAAATCCATCAGAGGGGAGTTCTGAATTTGAGTTTGTAATACCAGAATCCTACTGAAACGCATTAAGTACTGGGAAAAGCATTCAGTGCAGAAATACTGTGGCTGTTTTAAATGAACTGTTAATATCACTGTAAAATCAAATGTTAAAGTGAAGACAAGTTAACTTGTTCTACCAAAACATCAAATGGAAGCTCTTAGATGCATTATTAGTAGCTGCAAGCAATTTGTGAAAGTGAATCATCTGAAGGTTTACTTGAATACAGAGCAAGATATTTCTAAAGAGAAATTTCTGGTATATTAATTTTGATCAAAATGTGAGGATTTGTAGCTTGAAAAGGTACAATTTCTTCTGAAGAGTTAGAACTCTTGCAAAGTAATTGAGGTATTTCCTGTACCCATACTTAGTATGTAAACCCTTTATTTCGTGTTAACACTTAAAATGCTAAATCCTGTTTAGACATTAACAAAGCAAACAGATGTTTTTCATGATAGTCTCTTGAATATGGAACCATTTAAAAAACAAACAAAAAATCCCACAACTCATCTATTTTTGTGAGCAATGCATTACTGCTGCTGTCCAAAATAACTGATCTGGTAGTTTTGAGTAGTGTGTTTTTGAACTAGCATCTTGGTTCTGCTTTTTTAAGCACTATTATCTGTCTTCATGCAAATAGTTTTGCTAACAAGATAGTTAGAGCTAAGTGGAACAACCTTTATTTATACTTGACAGAATGGTGAGCAGAGCATTCAGTGTCTGGATTGTTACATTATATTTTTTTGCAATGGGAAAAATCAAAACCCACAAAGTTCAGTAGCAGAGAAGCTTAGAACACGAATGAAGGAAAGAGATTTTTTTTTTTCTTTTCAAAGCATAAGGAATAATGTTAGGTTTTCTAACTACTGGAAAAGATGCCATTAATTCATTTACAAGGGCTTCAGTCTGATACTTTAAAAAAGTAATACTTAGAATAAAAGTTGTTTGTTTTGTCTTTTTTTAGCTGAAGGCTTTTCTGAAAATTATAAAATAAATGCTGGATCAGTTTGGTACTGAGACTGCTGAGGATGTGGTATACCCTGTTTGGCTAGATCTTGGAAGTGAAATGGGGATTTGGATTTTTTTTCAATTCCCATTTATAGTTTATGGAAGCATGGGGACTAAACCAAAAATCAAAAAGTAAATTCTGCCCACCGTAACACAAAGTGTAATTTCTCTGCGGTTGTCTAGTTGTCATCTGTTTTCAGTTTGGGGTTTATTATATTGTTCTTATGTTTCTCCTTGCAATTGGCACATGTTTAGGCACTCAAATGAAATATCCAACTTGAAAACAAGCAGCTGTTTACTGGAGTCATAGCTTAGCATTTCAGATTTAGTTACTTACTGAATTTTTGTAAATAGTCATGTGAAAGTCACTCAAGTTCTAGAGATTGTTGTGTATAGGCACTAGTTAGCTGTTGTAACCTTTTATTGTTTAAATTATAGTTAAAGGTTTTCATGTTTTAAGTAAGCATCTTGATCCTATGACCTTAAAGGTTAATGTTTCAGACATACAGCATTCTATACACAGAAATAAGTTTAAATGTTAAATGGTTCAAATACAACTTCAGCTACGAAAAAGGGTACCAGACATCTGTACGAGTAATGATGGGAAAAAGGGTAGGGATTACCTTTTGCATGTAACGCTCAACACTTGTTTTGTAGGCCAAGAACCCCATATATCTGATTATTAGCAGACCCCCTTTGAACACAATGGGGTATGCTTTCAAATGTTACAGGTGGGGTGTTACCTGAGATGCCATTTCAGCAGTCAAACAATCCTCACAAGACACAAGTACTGATTGCCGGTATTAGCGCAGGCAGCAGCCCTGTGTGCTGTGTTGAGAGTTCCTCAACTTTTTGACAAGAAAATCCTATTTTTGTTACTGATGTACATTCAGTAATAACTGAACGATGGCTATTGATATTTGCTGCTGATGTATTTAAAACTTTGAATTAAACTGTGCCTACTAAAGGTCTCTTTTTGGAGGAAAACTGGAAAATTAGGGCTTTGTAACTATTTTTGCTAGAAGACTCATGCTTGCATGTGTCTCAGGGTCTTCAGTTTTCCTTGGAAGTGATTTTTGATATCCAAAGTCCAGAGGTCATGTAAAGCATTTTTTGATTTCACTTCCAGTATTTATTGGTTTAGAAACATAGTAAGTCCATTCTTTTAAAACTGTTTTTTTTTTTGGGGACCATGAGCTTTTATATTTAGGTTTATGGCTATCGCACCTGTATTTTATTTTTAGTTGTTTTTGTAAACACTTAGCTTCCAGTTTAACTTAATGAAAAAAACTTATGTAAATACTAAGGAATTGGCTTTAGGGTAATGGAAGAAAAAGGCTGAAAAAGCATTTATATAAAAATTAAATTTCAACAGAGTATGGTGGCAAACCTCATGGTCATTTTTATGCATAGAAAAATCATTGATGGAACTGCTGCAAAACATAATAAAGGTGGCTATGTCCTCACTGTATAGTTTCTCTGGGGATTCAGGTATATGATTTAAACAGCGCGGTAACAACCGACTGCTTATTTATTTTGTACTGTTCAGACACGCAGCTTATAAATACGCAGAGGCTGACAACTATATACATTGAACATTAAGTTCTACAGCTATTGCCTAGGACTGTTCCATGTAAGACGTATCATTTTTGCCACATCTGTAATGTATATAGTTGTACAGTCTTTCCTTAACATACTTTATAAAGTGTGTTCTACTTTTCATTAATCAATACTTGATATTAGTTGTTAGAGCTTTCTATGGCAAAAATTAAAAATTAAATTCTAAAGATGGGTGTAGCATGTTTCTTTTTAATGACAACTCAGCTTCTACACTCCAACATGTTGGATTGTTGATAGTTTGTGGTTTCCTTTTCAGGTCTTTGGGAATTGCAGGGAAACCCTGGGGTGGGATAGGTGTTTTTATTTGGGTGTTAGTTTGAGGGGGGGGGTTGTGTGGTTTTTGGTTGGTTGGTTGTTCTGGGGTTTTTTGTTAGTTGTCTTTTGGTTGGTTTGGTTTGGGTTTGGTGTGTTGTTCTGCATCTGCCCTCCCAACCCCCCGTTTTTTTTTGGTTGGTTTGTTCGTTGGGTTTTTTTGGTTGAGAACTCCTGAAGAAAGCAAATTAGCTGAAAAACTCCCCTCCTCAGAACAGGCTGAGCTGCTGTGGTACTGTTGTTGCAAACAAGCTGGAAATCAACAACATATACAGGGACCAGTGCAATGTATTTCAGCTAACTCATGGTTAGGGCTCCTCTTCTTAGCAGGCTGCTGACTAGCTATGATGGGGAAGAGTTAGACTGTTGGTGTTCTGTGGCTAACATGAAGAAAATCAGTTATGTGGACTTAATTACAGGTAAGGGATGAAATTTAGTAAGTAACAAATGATGTTTTACATGCCTTTATCTCCCTCCACCTACTTCTGCTAACATCAAAGAGCAACTGACAGCATCAGGACAGAATTATGCCCAAAGTAATATAGTAAACATGAAAGTAAGTAAAGGAAACATTGGCACTGCACTGGCTGGATTATTTGCTTCTGTGTTAAGCAAAAAATCATCAGTAATGACATCAGAGTGACTGAAGTGAGGCCATCATGTTATGTGGGTAGAAGTGCAGAATTAGGAAGCGTGGGGGCATCCAGGGCTTTTTACAAACAAAGAAAAAGTGTCTCTGGATAAACGTGGTAGAAACATCAGAGTTTTTTGTTCTCTTTTGCCTTTTTTGTTGTTTGTTTTTAATGCACAATGCTACTATACTGGAATTCTTCAAGTAACATTAGAGATGTTTGTAAAACAGGAAAGTTGCTAAAATGTCAAATGCAATTTATAAATGTTTACAAAAGTCACACAATTTTATTTAACTTTGGTAAGTAATAAAAGGGTACATATGAGTCACAACCTTGACATTCAACTAAGAAATGAGTACAGCACAGAATGTTGCATTTACATGGAACGTTTAGTTCTACTTAAGCAGAAGGAAAGAGGTAATTCAACAGAAAATCCTACCAGTAATTTTGTAAATGTGAAAATGGACTTATACTTTTATAGTGGATTTAAAGCAGCGATGTAAATTCTGCTTAAATATTCCTTTAAAAACAAACCAAACCAAAACAGTAATTTGGATAAATTCCTAAGTTTAGTATTTGTCAACTCAAAGCCAATGACACAATTGTTTCCTAATTGTTTCTCTGCCACTAAATTATGTTCCCCTGTAGAATAATTACTGGACGTGACTTGGAAATTAAACCTGTATTAAAGGTAGGGCATTGTTCAGACATTGAGGAAAGGCATAACACTCAACAAGCTTCCAGGTGGAGCGCAGCTGGTATGTGAGGAATCCATTCCATGGTGGTTCCCTGAGCAGCATAGCCTGCAACCTTAGGAACAGCACAGAGGGTGGAGCAAAGTGAAGACAGCACAGCCAGGATTTATGGTATCACTACAGGGATGGGAACTGGATGGTACTATGGAACTGATAAGCTGTGTATCCACTACCCTTGGGCCAACAGTCTGTCATTTTTTTGATCAATGCTGTCCTTTCTGTGAACTTTGACCATTATAATACCAAAACACACCTCCATCCCAAGGACTACCTGCCTCCAAGGAGTGACCACCCCTCACTGAGCTTGCACCCTGAATTTTTCACAGTCTATACCTTTAAAAGTGAAGCATGAGAATTTTACACCATTCATAATAAAGGTATGTACAACTAGAGTCATTCAAGCTCCACCTGAAAGGTAAAAAAATAGTATAAAATGGCTTAAGAGAGGGGAGACATCATGGAAGATATCATTGCAGACCACCTCCAAATTCTGGGATCAATTGACAGGCTGAGCCTCCACCCCACCACAGGGACACCCTTGGGTAAGACTGGAAGTCTCAGTTACACTGAGTAGTTCTTTGAGGAAACTTAGAAATCTCTATAGAATTGTTTCCTGACTTCATGCATTTGTAGCCAGGCTGCATTATTCATATTTGTGATACTTACACATGCTTTGCAGACAGTGTATTTATCAGCATCAATCCATAAGAACTTGTACTCCTGTTGCTTCAATAAACTGCACTGTTCATTAAGATAGTTGTAAAGATTTCTCATTGAATATGACCAAGCTCCTAACGTATGGCCACGGGAGTTCACGAAGCATGGCTGGTCTGAAAGCACAGTGCTTTGTTACTGTATCCCTAATCCTGGTAGTTTAATACTCAAGAGTGCTGAATTTGGCATCACTCTGAATCTAAGCCAAGCCAGCCCCAGTCCCTCTGATATCTGAGGGCAGGCTGGAACACGAGGGGGATTATTTTCTGCCAAATTACTTAACCTTTTAATGCAACATCCCCTTGTGAGTTTCTTATTTCTGTCCTGCAGCTTCCCCTTAGTCCTTTCTGGCCATGTTTAGTTGACAGGCACAAATAGCAGAGTGTTCGTCAGGAATGGGACAGGATTTTCAGTTATGACCTGATTTGTAGGGAGTTTTTTTTCAGATGTAGTTTGAAGTTGCCCATGATCCCTTTATCAAGATTTAATTCAGGAAGTTGCAATATAAAATAGATGATGACCCAGTGTACAAACTGATTTCTAGTGGGCAAATTTACAGGAGCTGCACTTCAACAATCTATAGTAGAACAAAATGTCACCAGAATACGTTCAGCATACACTACTGCTTTAAATCCCATGAGCTGTACTCCTTTCTCCATTTTTCTTTGTCACTGGAGAAAAGTTACATTTGCTTCTGGATAAAGAGTGTCATCCTTTAGGTTATTAATACACTGATCACTATTTGACAGTGGAAATGGTATGGTTAACACATAGTCTAGCCTAAAGGCTTTGCAAATGCATAGGATTAAAAACAGCACTGCAAAAGTGTGGGTGTACTTTGAAAAGTGAGATCAGAGAGCAGTGTTTGTTTTTGGTGTTGACAGCGTTTCTTTTTTTTTTTTTATTAAAAGTAGAGAGATGCCACAGTTTAAAATTCAGCTGTTTGGTTTCTCCTCTGCCCGTTCCCCTGACCCTGAGCATGTATTCCACTTTTAGATTCTGAAAGCCAGGCTTAACTTTTAGGTATATTTTCATCTGCACCAGTTTAAAGCAAAGGTAGACAACTGAGGATTAGGGCCAACAATCTGATGGCAAGGAAGTCAAATCTCTGTGAAATAAGGAATGAAAAGTCAGTACCTGAAGAAAGCAGTTGAAAATGCTCAGGTTGAGCAGCTCATATCTGAACGCTGTCATCTGAAATCACTTCCTGGAGTAGAACCACACTTTACAGGACAGTGTGTCACATAACAAAGCTGACCTTCTCTTGTTATGCAGGATGCATGCAAAATCTGTTGGAATCTAGATCAATCAGCACAGTCATCAGCTGAAGATTAAATGAAAGTCACAACAATAATTGCAAATTCCTATCAGTTTCATCCTATATTACAGGGTGTTGAATTTTATCCATGTGAGACTTACATTTTGAAGAACTAGTAGTGGATACTCCTTACGTGCAGCCCATAATAGAGATACAAAACCAGTGCTTATTCAAGGTGTTGATTCACTCTATTAAAAAAGTTAACACTAGAAGCTTAAAAAAAAATCTGAACCCAACAGAAGGGGGAAAAATACAAAGAATGTTTTCATTGCACTGTTTCAGAGACTTGTGGACAGTTTCTGATGCTCTTTATAGGAATACAAGGAATATTTAGGCAGTGCAACCACCTAAACTATTTGACTTCAGCATTAGTTACAATTCAAAGAAAGAAAACTTAATTTCATTTTCTATCTTAAGAAGCATCCTGAAATAAAAGCTTGCCTATTAGAAGCTTTTGCCCTCAGAAGAGTTATACTTGCTAGACATACATGAAAATACTCTATGATGTTATCTTTTTTCATTAGTGTAAAACTTTGAAATGCTGTCACACTTCCCCCCAAGATTTTTCCAGTGCGTAGGCTGTAACCAACAAGTGATGTGAGATAGGTTCTGAGGCCCCAAAAAATCCCAGCAGCTGAAGCCCCAAGGCCAAACAAAACAAGCATCAAGCTGAGCTGTCTGCAAGCACCTTCAACCTTAAAAAGATCAATACTCTCCAGCAACTATCAATCTTAGCTACCCTTACTTCAGCTCAGCACAAGATGGAGTAAGGCAGACCAGGGTCTATGATCTGTGTTACACTGCTTTATTAAAAATCAAGGACTACGTGAACCTCACTGTAAAACAAGGAGGCTGGAATTTAAATCACCCACTACTCACCAACACTGCAAAACATCAGTAGTATGCCCCCTTCCTCATACTCCACTGTTAAACCTTTGAAATAAGTCTCACAAGAAAGAACAGTCCAATCTAATACTTGTATTTGCAATTATCTTCTCTATCTACCCTCTTGCTCCCTCCCACAGTAAAATATAAATACAAAATGTTCACAATTATTTCAATGGCAAGTATCTTTTTTTTTTTTTCTTTTTCTTATGGTGTATAAGGTGGTGGCTTTTCAAAAGGTGGAAAATATGGTGGTGAGTAACGAGGCGGTGCATTAGAGGACCACATATAGCTGGGAGATGGCGACATTGATGGGGGCTCATCGGAGAGGCCAGAAGGAGTAGAGGCTGGAAACACACTGGAATGCTGCAGGGAGACAGCAAGAAGGATTTAACCACTTCTTAATGTAAAGGACCCTGGCAAAGTGTTACCAAGCAGTGCAAAATTAACACTTCATGGCTCACTTCTGCAAACATATGTACATATAAGTAAGTATTCAAATAACTTGTTGTATACAAAGCAAGCACAGCCTGTAAGTAACTGTTTTGCATAATGAGACTCCTTAGACTTAGAATTGAAGAAGGCATTTAAAAAACAAAACAAAACAAAACAAAACAAAACAACAAAACAAAACAAACATTCATTCTCATTGCTTTCATGTACCTGCTGCACTTCACAGAGACTGGACAACTTCAAACTCATGAATCACTGTCAAATCTTGGGTTTCACACATCAGCCAGTAGCCACAATGAACAGGCTGCAGGTAACTTTACACTACTTTTTCTCTTCGTCACATATAAAAACCTCAGCAATTAATGATAACAAAATAATATAATCCTTCAGTGAGGAAAAAGCTTGAAAAGGTGGAGAAACAAAGTTTGTGTATGCCTGATGATTAATTTCTGTGCTCCAAAATAACTTTGTTATCAAAAATACCTTAGGTCTAAAGCCTCAAGCCACATAGTGCTGGCACAGTCAGAGACCTGTGCACAGGCTGTGCTGTTTCCAGAAACAGGCCAGACAAACAGACAGTGAAATACAATCACTTGTATATACTCCTCTGGCCTCTTATTCCTGACAGTCGTACTGTGCCCTGTGCTGCTGCTGTTAGCCATTTGAGGAGCAAGCACAAGGCTGGCACTTGGCCCCACTGCTAGTACTCTGGAGCACAGCACCTTTCTGCTCAAGCTTAGGCACCATGCATGCCTTCAACACCCTTTGGCTGCAGGCACAGACTGCAAATCCTAAATGTGCCTGGCTTAAGGCCCTGGCAGAGGCAGAAGTGTGAGGAGGCTTTGCACTGCGCTGCGAAGGGCATGGGAGTGCAGGGGCAGCAAGGCTGAGCTGTATGTAGTGGTGACCATGTACATGATCCGAGCTGACCATCTGATTCTGCCTTGGTGGGAAGAGGTCAATGGACTCTGCAGTGACAGTAGGCTGCTTTCAAACAGCATCTTTCTTTGTGCCACTCTCTGTGGGATAACTGCCTAACTTACTGTGGGTCAGGAATGCAGCACAGCATGCTTCAGGAACAGGGTAATTTACAATCAGGTGTTTGTGCTAAATGAAGGCCCAGGAAGCTGGCCTGCCAAATGGCTGAGGGAGGAAGTTCTGTGAAGATAAGACAGCTCTGTTTTGGCTAAAACTGATGAAGCAAGGCTAAAATAACAAACACCCAACCTCAAAGCAGCCTTTGAAAGGTTTTAGAATCTCCTTCTTCTCATGTTTCAGTGGAAAGAGGGCAAAATCCATTGCACTTGCATTCTCCTGACATCATCCGGCACTTAGTGCATTTATCACTGGCAATCCTGAATCTGTTGCAGCTGTCACTTTAATAAATTGAGCCATTTGACTGGTTTAACTTTCTGAACCTGTGTCAGTGCAAGTTCTTACTGGGGCACTGGAAAAGTGAGGCAAACATTAATTTTCTCCAATAGTTCCAGGAAAAGTCCTGGGATTCAATAACAGGCAGACATCAGGATCTTACCTGCAATGCAACATGCCCCGAACACCAGCCTGTGAAGGTTTGTTAAGTGGAGCTACGGATTGTGAAAGCCCAGGCTGCTTGCTGAGGATCTCACAGAAAGCAGTACAAACTGTTCCTATTTTGAACAACACATCAGCTCTTCCATCACACCCCAGTTCACCTAAAGCCTGATGGGTGGGAGCCCCTGGACTACAAAGAAGTTTGGAAGGGCATGGCTGCGGTGACATTGCACTGGCACTTGTCAGCAAACGGAGCCCTGGGTGTTGACCATTACAAAGCACCTGAGCCTGGCTGCCTCAGTCACTGCCAGGAGTGCTGCAGGAGAGCTGCCATGGATATAAGCAAGCCTGGCTCACACCAACTGTGGCCAACAGATTGGCCTTGGTAACAAAGCCAGGAGCTGAGCAGATGGCACTAAATCCTCTTTCGACAGGGGGTGAAATGCAACAAACGGCCACTACTTGCTTGTGTTCTCTTGTCAGAGCCAAATGTATCTCAGGGTTCACAGAAGTCAAAATGTGTCAGGACTGAGGCTTTCTTGCCTGACTGCCCCAAACCAAGTACACAGAGTGAGGATTAAGACAGCAGCATTATTCCTTCTAGAGCCCTTTCCTCCTGCCCAGTTCCCATCACAGCCACTGCAAAGGCCTGCTGCCTTCCTCCCCATAACCAGCAAGGCAGAGTGTTCATTAGCCATTGCCCAGGCAGTGGCCACTGCAACACCCTGTGCTCTTCCAAAGGCCAAAGAGCCACATCTGCCACTTTAGAGCTGTATATGAAAGCGAGTCTCTTGCAAGGGGCAGAGGCTTCCTTACAAATTCACGACTATTGTGGGTTTTTTCCCTATGAAAGACGTGTGGGATGAGTGGGAAGCACTGACTTAGCCAACTCTTGCGCCAGCCTTCAAAAGTGATCTAGGAGGCAAGGGTAGGCTTGTTCTGTGTGCTGCCTGATAGCAGGGGAGAAGGCGTTAGTGGTTGTGGTACTTTTAGGCTGATGCCTGGAAAATTTTTCACAGATTGAGTAGAAAGTGATAGAATGTAAATAAATTACCACTAGATGTAAAAAGGAAAATAACAATAAGATCTAAATAATCCCATTGGCCTAAATAACTAATATAAGATTAGTTGTGTAAACTAGCTTTCTCTCTTTTTCCTTCCTCGTTCTGGCAGATACTAACAGGTGCTTCTGCTGGCTTGCTGATCTTGACTGCATTTCTCTGTTTTGGTTAAGTACTAACAGCTACTCTCTGCTCTTCTCTCTTTTACCTTGTACAGTGGGGGAAGGGAGCAGGGAGAGGGAAGCTGTTGGTAACCCCCTGGTTTTGTCCAGGGGAGTTCTTGTGCTGTTTATAAATTGTAAATATATGTAAATACTGTATATTTTGTACATATTCGTTGCATTTCATATTTTAGATTTTAGTGTGCTTGTATACATAGCTTCATTTGCATTCAACTAAGCTAGAGTGGCAATTTTATTGTGGGCGGTAATTTCAACCCACCACAGTGGTATTGACAGTGCTCAGGTCAAAGGCAAGAGAGCTCAAGGCAAGAGAGTCTCTATGGCCAGAGGCCTCAGCTAATACTTTCCTGCAGGCTCTCAATTTCACTAGAAGATAAGTAAGGCTTACACTTGGAATTGCATTTGAAAGAGAGACTGGGCTGTTTTAAATATAGATTACCTCAGTTTATGCCCAGCTTTTTTGTGCCAGCTCCTAAGTCAACATCTGTGCTCACAACAGTGTAACAGCGAGGCTTTCATCTATCCAGCTGAGTTGTAAGTGTTAGGAGAGGACCAGCAGTAGTTCTAGTTAAAAATAGGGCAAATCCACCCATGCTGAGCACTCTGGTGGTCCTGTGGCTGCAGTACACACAAACCCTGAGATAAATAGCACTTAGGACCACCTGAGTGACTGAGGACTTTGCAGAAGAGCTTAGTTTGGTATGTGTTTGGGCTGGCATTTTTGTAACTGTAAAAAGTTACATACCACTAGTGACTGTCCTAGGTTGTACATTAATCTCAAAAATGAGTCACAAATCTGTACAAATAAGTTCTAGAAATTCTTATGTAAGTGTTTGCACATTTCTAGGAAGCCCTGAGGAGAGTGCTGTCCAGTGGCACTAGTGGTAAAATCAGAAAGGTTTGGATTCGCATTACCACTAATACATGGCTCAGAAGAGGGATATGGTGGCTATGAAGAGCACACCTCCTGCTTGGTGTCCAAGAGCTTAAGCTCTTGTTAATACAAAAAAACGTCTCCAGACCTCATGGTTGCAAAAAAAAAAAAAAAAAAAAAAAAAGGTATGATGTATTAAGCTAAAGTTACCAGTGTGATAACATCTATATGACAGAAAAACTAAGGGCAAAATGTCCTCATCTGCTTCAACAAGTGAAAGCTGATGAAGCTGATGTTGTCAGCATTTCCAGTAGCACAGCTCCATAACACACGAGAGGATGATGTTTGCACAGATTGTTTTTAGACCAGCTGAAGTGCTTTGAGAAAAACCCACAAAAGAACAACTTTTCAGTCAGTATGTATCTTCAGAAGCTCAAATAGCTTGTTTCCAAAAGCTCATTTATTTCTCTCAGATGTACTAACTGACCTAATAAAAACTAGCACCCAAACACCTCACTTTGCCTTTATCCTCAGAACATTGCAGGCTTCACAGGCAATGCCTAGTTTTAGTGTAGCCTTTACCAGTGAACAACAGGAGAGGCAGGCATTAGGTTCTGTTGCCTTCTCTTCAAGGACAGCTTTCAGGGAGACACTGTCTTACTGTGAATGAGCACTGCCAAAGATCAATGCCTAGTAGGAAAGATTTGGTATTCTCTGTAGGAACAGGAAAATTAAACTGTGTGAATGACAGGCAGACAGAGTCCTCTAGACTGGCTGGATTTAACCTTGCTGCTAAACAAGAAAACATCCTGTAATGTTCCCTACCTGAAAGTCATATGCAGAGTAGGGAGGCAAGTGAGGAGTGCTGTGGTAGTAGGTGTTGTAAGATGTCACTTGTGGCCTGGAGTAGTAGGACACTGAGGGGTGTGCATTTTCAACCGTACAGTTCAGTGTAGGCAGGGAAGGAGTCTGTTGAAACAAAAAGAAGAGAATCTCAGGCCACTAATCAAACCACAGAAAGGTGACAGCTGAATGAAAGCAGAAACGATTTAAAGGACCACTGTGTGTCTCTGGAGCTCAACTTTGCTGAACTAGCAACTGGCAATCTGGTTGCCTCTTAGGCAGCAGGTAAGCCTGGAGGTCATTGCATTTCTCAGCCACCTATTGTTTCCTCTTAGATTCCACAGAACAAGCTCACTGTAGCACAAGTGCACACCAGTACTCACACAAAACAACTGCAAAGCAATAGCTGTTTCCATGATTATTTTTAAAAGGTAATTTGGCTGATTTGTTTAATATACAGAGAAAGTAGCAACATCTTACCATGTCTTTAAAGCCTCCAAGTATCGCTGCTGTGATGATCCCTAGAAATAGCCCCACTATGTTCAGAATTGTTGCAGACCAAAGCAAGTGGTAAAGGTGGATGATGTCCTGGCAGCTGCTGACATCAATGTATTCATAGTAGCCTCCAGAAATCTCTACTCGACTGGATTAGAAAAAACCAACAATTATAAAAAAATTCACCACACATCAGCAGAAGTGCTTGAGTTTTATGGACAATAAAATGCGTTGTGCAATTTAATGACAGCCTAAGTCTAACTACCGAGGGAGTGGGGATAAAGCTTCCTAGATCTCATGCTTGTGGCATCCGAGATCTCCCTGTATGTCAACAGCAGAAGACAGCTTGATCTGTTGTGAAACAAACAAGTCCTGCAAGACCTGCAACTATCCAAATAGCCTTGAGGCTGTATGTGCCTCATTTCTATCATCTGAAACCTCTACAGAGATCCTGGAGGCATCTCAAGGACAAACTGGTCTTGGGATTACGCAAGGAAATCAGTCTGTGCCCAGAGGATCAACAGCTGCCCCTCAGAGCAGTGCTGGCTGCTCCTCACAGCCACAAGAGCAGCTAGATGGGAGTGTGATGGGCACAGGACAACACAGCTGGCCCCCTGGCACCACAGGGCTTGGCCATTCAACTCTGCTGCTCTGCTCCAGTTGCCTGATTTTGACAGCTCTACACTGGCATGGTCTGGCAGGACCCCTGGGACTCTGGCAGAACAAGGTCCTTCCACTCACATGAAAAGCTTAAAAAAGCTTTTCCACTTGCAGAAATGGGACGGAGAACACTTGGTCAAATTCACTTAGGTCATTATTTTGGAAAGGGAAGAGCAGCTCCTGCAACTGGAGGGATGGAGTCTCACAGCAGGATTCTTCAGTAATGACTCTGACTACTGCTTGGAGGAACCGGGTGGCCTTGGATGTAGCCACTACCAGATGTAATGGGATACAGCAAATTCCCCTTAAGAGAACATTTCTGATGAAAAACAATACTAAGACTTAAGAATGACTTCTTTCTTAGCTCATAGATGGAGATCTGCTGCAAAAGGGCTTTGAGGAAGTGGGGAAGAATAGGCTCATCTTTAATAGCAAGAAGCAGATCCAGGCTCAGCTCCTCAGCAGACTCTGAAAGGCCTGCAGGAACCTGCCTTCTTTCACAAGAGCCTCCTTCCCTCATTAATCAATTGTGGTTTCTTCTTTTATTTTTTCCCTATCTTCTTGTAGAGGGCCAGTGCAGAAGACACTGAAACAAGGAAGCAGGGTTTTTAAGCAGAACAGAGGCAAAGCATAGCCACCAACTGTAAAACCTGAACTGAACATTAGTTGGCCTTCAGAGGCCCAGCATGACCTCTGCACAACCTGAGCACATACCATGACTGCCTTTAACAATGCAACCTGTACACACTGTTTGCAAGAGCTTGCTCCTAAGGAGACAAGTGAGAGTACAAAGCTCTCAAGAGCCCTGGAGCACTACTGACAACATTCAGCATTGTACAGAGAAGTACAGCATTCACTTATGAACAGGAAGGGGCTTGTCCGATGCTGCCACAGCCAGAGCTCCCAGCATCAGGAGGGACGCAAGATTGCTGCCACTTGTCTGTTGTTTCCATCCTTTACATGAGCCAACCAGTCTTGAGTGTCTGTGCCTTTCTTACTGAGATCCAGAAGAACCAACACCTCCTCAGTGAAGAACACTTATGTGGTACTAAGCAAGACTGAGATGGCAACAACTGATATATCAGAGAGGGGAAAATGGGTCAGAGGCAGGATTCTGAACCAGCTTGACAGGGATAAAAAAACCCACCACACAACAGAAAGCTTACAAGTGTTTCTATTCCAACCACTTCTTTGTGTATCGCTCTCTTTAGCTAGTAAAAAAGGATTGTGTGCTGTAAACTGTCAAAGGGAAGTGTGAGCTTCACCAGTCTGAAGTGGCTTCCACTTCAGGAATAAAGTCCTAGAGAGGCAAGGGATCACCCTTCCCAGCATGCAGAAACGCCGTTTTCCAACAGCAGGTTTTGATCTTTTTCCACCACCATCAATTATTTAAGTGGGGGCAAGCCCAACCAAGTACTGTGAAAAATGCTAAGCCTGAAAACAGCCCTAGGCGAGAGCCAGCACTAAAAAAATCAATTTATTAATTGCTTGCTGACACACGTTAGACACTCTAAATATAAGTAGCGCATGCTGTAAATTAAGTTGGGTTAGGAACAGTAGCCAGATCTTATGATGGCGTGATGACCATGCAGTAGTTCTTGATTGGTAACCATTCCTCTGACTCATCTTTGCACAGTGCTTGTACACCTTCCAACCTCCTGTGACCATAGGAGATATTTCAGAGAGGACACCAGTTTATAAACACCCAGCCTGCAAACTCCCTTTCCTGTTAGTGGCAAGCTCACTCATAGCTGGGATGGCTTTGGTGTAGTTCATACACCCCTTCACCTGAAGCCTGGGAGTTCTTGTGGCTAGCAACCACAGTTTAAGATCTCTTTCCACAACGGCTGTCATTAACTGATAACTTTGCTCCCACCCTATCCTGGCCCTTCAGACACCTGCAAACTGGCATGACCTTTCCCATGGCCAGGAATGGTATGCTTAGCATACTCACTTTCCACAGTTGTACAGGTCACAGCAGAAGCAGGTGTTGGTTTTTATTTTCGGTGTGCAGGGCGCACGGCGCTGTGGGTGACAGATTGCCTGTGCAAATACAGAAAAAATACACAAAGCACATAAGGACACAATCACCAAGCATGGTTTCTGCTGCTATTTGGCCTGTACTACATATAGATTTTGCATTGATCTCCAGGTTAGCCCCAGGTAGATTTTGCTTTCCTTATTTTGCTGCAGAGAGTCACAGTGGAATAAAGAACCATTAGACCAGACCAGCATTTCCTTTCATCACAGGGAAGCCACAGATAAGCACATGCCTGCAGAGGAAGGGAGTTGTGCAACTCTGAGAAGTGGCCAGGACCTTGCTGAACTAACACTCCTCACCACACAGCAGCTCAGAACAGTTAATTGTCTGTGTGAGTAGTAACACCCAAGCTCACGTGGAAGGTCCTGTGGCTGAGAAGGGAATGCCTACCAATGCCATTGTGTACTACTTACTTGGAAAATAGACATTTTAATTTGGAATATAGTGGTTATTCAAAACTACTTGGCAACTTGTTAGAGAATCTCAGAGAGACTCAGTGCACAGTAAAGGCAGTCAAAGTTGCTCACACACTATCAGTATGTGGCAGGAACATCTGTCCCCAATGGGCTTCTCTTTGGAGAAGATAACAGCAGAGGGACAGAGGCTGACATATGTTGCTCATATCTAGAGAAATTACTACTGCATGAACTCTTAACCCACCACCCTGCTCCTGAAATGACTGCACAGCTAGATCTAGAGAAAACAGTGTATTTTCCTATCCCCTGTACTCTTCACTCCACCTGCTCCCTCACTAATGTGGCAGTACCAAGTGTGGAGGAATTCACTTCCTGAGTCCTGCTGTGTCAGCACAACCAAATTTGATCTTACCTCTGGTGGGGTTGTACTCTTGGAGTAGTACTGACATCGCCCTGCATAGAGTGGCCTCAGATCCTGCCAATGAAAAAGCACCAGGCTTAGCATTGCAGTGAAATCAATGCTGAGCTGGAGAAAGGCACCAGGCTTTAGAGACCCTGCTCTAACACCAGCATTGGCAGATAGGTAACAGCCCCTACCCCAGCCCTTCTGAGCCCCACGTGATGTTTAACATTGGTCTCTGCAGGTAAGCACAGGAGGAGCAGGCTCTTGAGCCAGGCTTGTTTGAATGACGGTGACCACCCCAAACTGGATGACTCATTCCTCATCCCCCTAGACACATCCCAGAGCTATCTGACATGTTTCTGAGGGTTCCTCACGCTGCATCATAAAAATTTCTCATTAAATTGATGGCAAATTTATCCTTCTGGTCTCTTGAGTGACTTGTGAGACAGCTCTGGCTTACCAATGACTCAGCATGTAAACATCTTTAATGTCTCACTTTGGGGCAGCTTGGTCTCCAGGGCAAAATTTTAGGGAAAGCAACATTGGATGTGTATCTGAATCAGCAAGCCCTTCCCAGGTGTCTGATCCAAAGCTCGAGGTGGTAGTAGGGACACTGTGCTAGCACGGCAGGAGCACTGCTGCAAAAGGGTGACAGTTTTGGACTATTAGAGGGTGAAGCAAGGCCAAAGGCAAGTCTGTTCATAAAGAGTCAGAAACCAGAGCCCTCACCATCCCAACTGCTCAGGTCTGGCTGCTTCAGATATGCAGACATCCCTGGGGCTAACTGGGAGAAGGTGCTAGCTCATGCCATCATCCAACCCATGAGGTCAGCACCTAAAAATTCCAGAGCAAGTCTGTGGGGCTCAGACCCACACAGCCAGCATCAAGAGTCAAAGGAGCTTCACCTTTTTATCAAAGCTAATGCTTCACGTGCCCTCACAAGTACCACCAGAGACAGCCATTACTCATTTACTACATCTGGACAGAGGGAGACTATTATACAGCTGAGTGGAGCTGGAGCTGCCCTTTGCTCTCTCAGCAAACACTACTGCCCAGCCATCTTTCTACCACTGCAATGCTCAGGGGCAGGAAAGGGAGGCAGCTTGACAAGGAGAATAATGAGCCAGCTGGCATGGGGAGTTTCCACGTGATAGGTAATTCTAACCTTCTGAAGTTTCCTTCCATTCTCAACACAAATAAACCCCAAATCTTTCTTTTTCTTCCCATTCTGGAAAAAAAACTTCAAAAAAAGTCATCAAACTGCAGCGTTGCAGGAGTAATATCTGTCTGTGGTTAGAAATGTCAATTGGAATTGTGCTTTTTCATTTCTATACTATTAACTGAAGCTGTACTAGTAACTGGTCATGGCAACAGTAGCTCACTTTTTTTTTTAAGTCATCAAATGGAAACTGTGAACCTACTGCAAGTGCTTCCTGTTTATAGTGTAACACTTGGATGAGATTCGTATCAAATAGCTTCCTCCTACCACAACATCCAGCAGTTCAATCAGCATTGAGAACTACCTCTGCTGACATTTAAAATACAATAGGTGCTACTGGCAATAGCTGTAATTCACATTACACCTTTCAGTTTTGAGACTCAAGTAAACACATAAAACAGACACCAAAAAAACCCAGAAGCAAGGGTTTAAGATCTTACTGCTTGCTGCTAATGTACAGATATTTTCAAAAAACAGACACATTTTTCTGAAGATTTAAACCAGCACTCAGTACATGATATATATCAAAGCCCTGTGGGGGGTTGATGTGGCCTGATATGGCATTATGGACACCATCACTTGTTTTCCTAGAGTAAAAGGACCACAGTACCTGTTTTCCTGGAAGCACTTACTATGTGTCTGGCAGCAAAGACGCCGTCTACTATGGCACAGCAGAACGCAGCAATGACACCAAAGCTGATGAAGACAATCGATGCAACCAGCTGAGAAAGGGAAACAAAGCAAAGTATCATCTGCCTCTCCACAACCAAGCACTTCATGCCCTCTCCACAAGGATACCTAAATCACAGTCAATAAACCCTCAAGCAGTCAATGACCTAAATGTCTGCTCAAGCTGCACAGACTGGTCTCATTGAAGGCAATGGGATGTGCACCTCAAAGGAGAGTGTCTGCTCCTGCAAGGTGGCCCAGCAGCAGCATTGTGCCAGACTGGTTCTCTGGGGCCTTGATATCATAATCCAAGTTTTAAAGTGACTCCAAAGCTCTAAACTTAGGCTGGGATACAAGGCTTCTTCTGGCTACTACTATCTTTAACTCTTCCTTGGAGACAAAGGAGAAGACTTCTTCCCTCCCTGTTTTGGAACATTGCGGAGAGCTGCTCCTGTGAACACTTCCCAGGCTGTAAGGACACAGGAGCATGTGAACCTCCCTGATGACAAACAACACTTTCATGCAGGCCTAAACTCAAAGCCATGAGACCAGAAGATAAGGGACCACCCTACACTACTGCTGTTGTATACCTTCACAGAAGCTTGCCTGGGCTCCTCTGTGCTGGGTTGTGGCAAGCACAGCCCATGGGCCTGCTCCTGGCTTGGGGGAGCTCTAAGGAGAGAGATCTCCACCTTCAGCTAAGGAAGGACGTCAGACAGGTCTGATCCTCTTCCACTGGCCCCATCCTGCCCATTCTTAAAATCAAGGTGGGAGAATTCAGAAGGTAAACTAGAAACTCTTAAACCCCAAACCAGGTAAGAGAAACAAAAAGTGTCTACTCCCACACCACCACTTTAAACACCATCTCTGCCAAAATGCCAGTGCTCAACTGGGAGAAACATGTGAGTGATGCTGCCATGACCCCTCTCCTTGCTCCCAAACAGCAGTTCAGTTTCGGCCAGTGGGCTCCAGACCAACTAGTGCTCCAAATGATCCCAATCCCCCTCCCAAAGCACATCAGGCATACTGACAGGGCCATGGAGAAAGGGCAAGAATGGCATGCAAACAGACAGGTTCATGAAAACATGGCTTAAAGAACAGCACTATTTCCATTTAAAGAACTGGTAGCTTTGGTGGGGTTTTCCCTCATGGTTTTCCACTCCAGTGATCACAGCCTTCAAGTGTTGGTCGTGGACAACTGTTAAAAACCGATTTTCCACAAGTACAAAGGTGACTCTGGTCATCAGGAGCTTTGAGCAACAGTAAACACCACTAGTAGAACAAACACAAAAATAAAAGTTAGCTTGGCCAGCACTGACAGAAGTCTTGGGTCTCCTGGCATGTGGATGTTTGTTTTAAAGCTCCAGGTGCTAAGTTTACCTGAACCTTGGTTCCTGCCACTGCACAAGGACCCAGTCCTCAGACAGATACACAAAACCCCTTGACAAACACAAGCCTTGGTCTCACCAAGGACAAATTGTGCCTGGCAAATCTGCTGGCCTTCTATGATGGGGTAACAGCACTGATGAGTAAAGAAGAGCAACTGCTATCTTCTGTTTGGATTTATGCAAAGTGTTTGACACTGTCTCCACAACATCCTGGTCTCTAAATAGGAAAGATACGGATTTGATGGGTGGACCACTCAGTGGATAAGGAATTGGCTTGACGATCACACTCAGAGAGTAACAATCAATGACCTGGTGTCTAAGTGGAGACAAGTGTGAGTGGTGCTCCCCAGGGGGCGGTACTGGAACTGGTGGTGTTTAACACCTTTGCAATGTGGACAGTGGGACTGAGAGCACCCTCAGCAGGTTTGCTGGTGACATCAAGCAGTGTGGTACGCTCTACATGCTGCAAGGACACGATGTCATCCAGAGGGACCTTGACAAGCTTGAGAGGTGGGACAGTAGGAACCTCATGAAGTTCAACAAAACTAGGTGAAAGGTCCTGCACCTGGGTTGGGGCAATCTCAAGCACAAATACAGGCTGGGCAGAGAATGGATAGAGAGCAGTCCTGAGGAGAAGGACTTTGGAGTGCTGGTTGATGAGAAGCTTAACAGGAGCCAGCAGTGTGCATTTGCAGCCCAGAAAACTAACCATGTCCTGGACTACATCAAAAGAAATGTGGCCAGCAGGTTGAGGGAGGCAATTCTCCTCCTCTGCTCCTCTCTCATGAGACCCTACCTGAAGTACTGTGGCCAGCTCTGGAGTCCTCAAGAAGGACACAGAATTGCTAGAGAGGGTCAGAGGAGGGCCATGAAGATGATCAGAGGGCTAGAACACCTCCCCTACAAACACAGGCAGAGGGAGTTGGGGTTGTTTAGCCTGGAGAAGAGAATGCTCAAGGGAGACCTTAGAGCAGCCTTCCAGTATTTGAAGAAGGCTACAGGAGAGCGGGAGAAGTGAAGGAATTGATTTAGGGACCAGAACCCCAGACACTGTCTTACTGATAGAAAGAGATGCTTTAACCCTGATGGGTGGCAAACCCTGGGAACAGAGCACAGCTAGAAGGAAAACACAGACAGGTCGGCTCCCTAGAGGCCACTGTGACCTAAGGGAGTTATGCAGGGACCTGATAACAAGAACAAAGCAAAACTTAGGACAGAATTATGGAATCCCTTTATCTCTTGCTTGACGTTTGCTTAAGCCTTCTGAAAAATATATGCGTCCCTGTGATACTTTCTCTCTGTAGCCAGTCATGAATTTACAACTGTAGTATGGACATACCAATGACCAATTACAAGCTGCCTTCTGGTATTATGTTAACCTATATAAAGAAAAAGCTTTGTACAATAAATCGATGCTTGGCTTGCATCAGGCCGTGTCCCGTCTCTCACATCACAGCAGAGAAGGACTTTTTACAAAGGTATATTGCAGTAGGATGAAGGGTAATGGTTTCAAATGGGATGAAGCTAGAGTTAGACATTAAGGAGAAATTCTTCACCATGGGGGTGGTGACGCACTGGAACAGGCTGCCCAGAGAAGTTGTGGAGGCTTCAACCCAGGAAGTGTTTAAAGCCATGTTGGATGGAGCTTTGGTCTAGTAGATGTTCCTGCTTACGGCAGTGGGACTGGAACTAGATGATCTTTAAGATCCCTTCCAACCCAAACCATTCTATGATTTTATTTTAACCTAAAACTCTTGAGATCCTTTAATCACATTGTTTTTACTCAAACCTCCTTCAGTGAAAACAGACCTTTCTCCAGCAATATCCTTGTAAAGACTAGTTCAGCTTGAGCAATGAGTGGAGATGCAGGACGGCTCACTTGGGACAGTGGAAATCATCCCTGTGCAATTGCTTACTTCTGTAAGCTTTAAAATGAGAGAAAATAAAATTACTTTCTAGATGAGGCAAGTATTCAAGGCTTGTATTATTGAAAATAAGGCAAGTAGAGCAGGTTGTGAAATTAACCCAATGACTGTGTAAACAAGTCATGGTCACTAGCAACAAGCTGTTACTGCAATATTAGGTGCTGTGCCACAAAGTACTTGCAGATGGCAGCAGGTGACAAATTTTCCAGGATCAGGTCCTATGCTAGGAGCCTGTTTCTGTCAGATGCAAACACTAGCATTTCCACACCACTCAGACCCATGCCACCTCCACATCTGGACCGCAACTTGCACTATCCAGCACAGCAGTTGTACTGTTCCACTATCACAACCAGTGAAACCAAACAAGAAGATAGAGCACAGCTGCTTACGGTCTGGGTGGAAGAAATGGGGTTTATAGCTTAGGTTATTTTGTATCAAGTTTAGGTTTTCATACACACATGAAAGAGGATAGTCTCCCTAAATAGCACGACCATTGAGAAGGGAAGTGAGTCAAATACTAAATATATACAATTAGGTTATTTGTGGGTTGCCCCTGCTTGCAGATAGCAGCTGTTAATATGGTGATTTAAAATAATACAAGGTTAATGGTGATACTTTCATAACAGCCCTACTAAGATATAGAATCATAGAATGGTCCAAGTTGGAAGGGACCTCCAAAGGTCATCTAGTCCAACGATATTAAAAATGGTTTTGCTCTCTTTATTTACAGTTTCTCTCACCTGGAGAAAGCACAAAAACCAACTGCTGAGAATTTATGATACAGAAAATTAAACAGCAAATAAAACCATACCAATTCGCAAAAAAAAAAAAAAAATCCATGGTTTTCAACTAGTCCCATGATTTGTCAGCAAGAGTTGTGACTTGTCAATACTGTCACTGCAGAAAGCAGAAGACCCTCTCAAGAGCCATGGGATGTGGCTCTAGATAGGGGCTTACCCTGGTTTCCCTCACCTAACTCCTGCCAAAGGCAGCCACGTCGAGTAGCATTTGGACAAGAAAAGACAAACTGGGTTGGGATAACGCAGGAACCACAAAGCAGGAACGTTCTGAGCTGAGGTTCCCTTTAGGCTATGGTCCAACAATACAGGGACTGGGAAGCTGTTGGTCATTACTTCTCCATGGCATGGATGACTGTCACTAAGGCACACACAATACTGACTCCTCACTTGAAAACTGCTGAACAGGCAGCTTGGGTCTAAGTCAGTGCTGCAGAGGTGTAGGCAGAGGTGGCAGGCTGGTGGGCAGTACGCTGGGCAGCTGGCCCTCCCTGGAAGGGTGAAAGCTCTCCCTTACTTTGACAAGTGGGATGTGTAAACATGCAACATGAAAACCAATATGCCTGGGTGGGAAAACTCAGAGTCTATTTCTGTCTGTAGGCTGGAGAGAAGCAAGGAGAGCTGTTTCAGATTAGCTTTCCCTATCTTGCTGGCTTGCTTGACGACTCATGTTGCCCAGCCAGTTTGTGGGCAGAAATGTGTTGAAGGACATGGCAGCAGAAGTTGCTTTTAGCTTTTCCTGCCATCATTGAGGAGCAACTGCATAGCAATCAACATCAGGACTGCCTTTTAGCAAACTAGGACACTGGGGAAGTTCACAGAAGATAAAAGTCCTGCACTGCCAGTGATATTACAGAAACACGTAATGGACAAAGCTGCCCATGTAAAGTGCTCCTGGGCAAGCAGGAGATGCAACTAAAGCACAGGGACAGTAAGTGACAGCTACTCCATGTCCTCTCTGTGGTCAAAGCAGAGCTGTGGTCAAAGCTAGCTGCCATCTGAGGCAGCAATGATGCAATCCCTGCAAAGCTGGGTCATGCATGCTTTTTAGGACACAAAATGATAGAGAGATGAAAAGAATAAACATGCACTACCCAGGGCTCTTCAGAATAAAGAAAGAAGTCAAGCCAGAGGCACGCTGCCATGGGCACACCTGTGAAGAACACAAGACTGGCATAATGGTCATTGCTCAACCAGACTCTGACATGCTGCTAATGCAAGAGGCTTGAACCCAGCTAGGACAGAAAGAACAGAAAATGCAGAACCAGGGTGAAAACAACAATAAATATCCACTAGAAACTCACCTCCCCTGCACCCTGACTGTGGTAGAGAGTTTTCTCTCCTGCAGGGTCTGTCTCACGCTCTCTCTCCTGCTCTTCAGGGAGCACCTACTTGCAAAGCCAAGGGCAGTCTCTGGATTAGGACAAGCACGAATTTCTCACAATGTCCTCTGTAGCTTTGTAATGGTTTCAGCTTGGACAGAGCTAAGGTGTTTTTGTTGTTTTTTTCTCTTAGTAGCTAAAATGGTATTGTGTTTTGGATTGAGTATGGGATTTGGTGTGAGAAAATCACTGACAATATACTGATGTTTTTGTTGTTGCTAAGGAATCAAGGACTTTTCAACTTCCCATGTCTCACTAGCGTGCAGGTGCACCAGAAGCTGGGAGGGAGCATAGCCAGAGCAATGGACCCAAATTGGACAGTGGAATATTCCATATCATGCAATATCATGCTCTGTATATAGATGAGGGTTAGCTGGGAAGCTGGCTCTCTCTCCTGGGACTGCAGTTTCAGGATTTTCTCCTCTGGGATCGCTGGCTGGGAACGAGCTGGGCCTTAGTGGGTGGTGAGCAATTGCATTATTCATTACTCACTTGTTTATTCTATTTTCCACTACGGTCACTATTATTTTAGTTTTATTTCAAATAGTAAATAATTTTTATCTCAATCTGCAAGTCTCTTTACCTCTACTCCAATTCTCTCCCACTGTTGCCTGGGGCAGGGGGTGGGGGAGTGAGCATCTGGGTGGTGCTTAGCTACCAGCTGAGTTCAAACCACGACAAGCTCGGCAAAGGTGCCTCAGCCTTGGTCAGCAGCACACTGTGCTAACCTGAGCCTCCCCCACAGAGGCAGCTCTGCTCCTGCAAAAGCAGGCAGCAGTGCTGGGTCAGTATGGCCCTGGGCAACCTCACACAAGGAAGGCTGGAGGGATCCCACTGCCAGACCATGGGGCAATCAACAGGGAGGGGGATTGTGGCCATTGTCCAGGGAGAAAGACTGTTCACAGGGTGCTCCAGAAGCTGCCCTGAACCTCCCCACATGCTACCAGGAGCCAGCCACATGCAGGAAGGACAGAAAACAGGCTGGGAAGGAGTGAGCTTGACAGCCTCTCAGGACTGCAGCAGGTACCAACTTCTGACGTTTTGCTAAATTCTCAAAGAACCTACCCATTGTTACTGACACCTCCAAGCACTACAGCCCCTAACTTCAGGTACAGGCAGGAAGTAGAGGAGTTTATAAAACAGCAAGACACGTTTAGAGGCGATCAGAGACCCAGGCAAATCCACAAAAGTCTCCTGTGCTTGCCAAAGTGAGTAATCTGGGACAGGTCTGTCCCCACTGCACAAACACCCTAGCACAAGCTCAGTTGTGACCATACCATACAAGCAGCACTTGTCTCAACTGGTTTGTGATATCTGCATGTTTGCTCCCTTCTGACCATTACTCCCATGGGATGGGACACCAGAGACCTGTGCAGCCAGTGGCTTTCCAGTCCCAGCACACAAATCCTTCTTGCAGCATGAGGAGGGAACCAGAGAGTGTGTCTCAGGTCCCCAGCTGCTACTTTACAGCATATAAAGTTTCTTGATTTTCCTTCCTAGTTGAAGAGGTGTTTGGAAAAAAGAACCAACAACAGGCAGTACTGAAGAAGTTGGTTGCTTTTCAATTACACCAGTCTTCATGCTTCCTATCATGTTGATATCCTGAGTGACTTATTCTCCAGACATATCTAGAGCAGAAAGCTCTGAGCACTCATATTCTCAAGGACTTTCTGCTGGGCCCTCTAAGGGCTTTAATCTCCAGTCTCTGGGCTGGCTGTTACACCACCTGCTTGATCTTCTTCTTTACCTTTTGCTTAGAATAGAAAGTGGCAAGATAATTTTTTGCAGAGCCTCAAAGTCTCTAAGAATTTATTTTACAAGATTTAAAATAATGTATATAATATATACATATTATGTATACAATATATTATGTAAATAATGTATATTTAAAATAATGTATAATAATGTTTGTTACTTACCCATATTATACATCACAAACTGTGACAGCTCAGCAGAAAAACACACTCCAAACACTTGAATTTCAAGCCCTTTAAAAAAGTCCCAGTGAGTTCAGTGACTGTGTAGAGTCACTTTGTGCTTTCTTGACCTTTTCTTTTATTTTAATTTGAAAATATCAGGGTTAGCAGCCTTGTTCTTCTGGGCTGCCAGAAACCAACTCTAGTTTTCAAGAAGTATGCAACACTACCCTGGAAGTTAGGAGAATGAATAATACTCTTTATATAAAAAATTTGAGTTACTACTTTTTGGGGGTTTTGTTGTGTTTTGGTTGGTTTTGTTTTGGTTTGGTTTTTTCCAAGTTTTTATAATGAACTTACCATTTGCCTTTTGTTTTCTATCAAGTTCGATCCAATTATTCCAAGAAACGACCCAAAACCAAGCTGAAAAACAATTGCATTATTATTAGCGTTTTGATCAGGACAATATCAAACATATTTTACATACAGACAGAACACAGATCTAGAAGCAGCAAAAGAGCATAGTGCAGATGTGTGAGCACTCTTCCTTCAGCAAGGAATCAGTGGAGTCTCTCGCTAGCAGGCACTATCAGGTGTATCCATTATATGACACTAAAAGCATGTGTAGAAACAAAAAGGATGAGTTTTGAATTCCATCCCCTCCCCAGTGATGCTGAGAAATGGCTGGTGGATGAGGATATGCATTGCTGTCTTGGAATAAACCTATGAACACTCAGGAGTCTCCAGATGCAAACCTAGCAGAACCACATCGTCAGGATTTGCAGGACAAGGCTTCTGCAACCTCACCAAGCATGTGAGCAATCATTTAAGTTTTCCAGTCAGAGAATTTCTTGATGTGAAGTATGAAATAAGAGGGAATTATACCTGTTAAGATTTAGCAGTTTCCTGCCTACTCCTATGCCTTATTTCCAGGGGTGAGGATGCATCAGCCAGGGTCTTTTATCAGAAGAGCTCATGCCAGCCCAGCAAACAGAATAAGCTACTCCAGCAAAAGCATCTTTTCTTGCTGCCATAACCAACACCGCTGTTCTTAATGCAGCTCAGTGAAGTCAGCCAGGAGTGCAATTTCCCACCTCATTTCTCCACAGCCTTAAGCTATTTAGCTACACTAAATAGAAGTTTCTAGGACAGAGCACACCTCAGCCAGGCCAAAGGCAGAGACGGCAACCAGAAATCATGGACTACTGTGGGAGAAGCATAAGTACTTCTGTGGAGAAAGGTCTTTTATTGGTGGAGAGCACATCCAGCTCCACTTCTGTGGGTCAGCAAAATGCGAAATGCCAGAGAAGTTGTACAGTTGGACTGGTCATATTAAGTAGGTTCAAATCCAGTGGGTAGACTAGGGGGACAGTGAAGATCTGGGTTAGAATACCAAATAGCTGGCCAGTTCCTCAGGAAGCACAATAAGGCTGCGATTCAAGAATGAGTCAACTAACCTGGAATCAATATTTTCAAATCCGGGAACAGAAAAGCAAGATTTAATAAATCAATGCTACCAGGCAGAGGCACGTGCAGAGATTAGCAGACACAAACATGATGAAAAGTTGGGCTTATCTCTTCCCCCACTCTGACTAAGCCCAGTGATGCTGGTGCAGTGCCACAGGTAGCAAGGGCTGCTGGCTCCAATGGCAGGGATTACAGCAGAGCAGCTCATCAGGCTGCTGCTTCCCGGCTGCCAGCCTCGTACACTGAGCTCTAGGAGACCATAGCCCCCACATCAGGGACAAACTTCCAGAGTGGGATGCACAGCAACAGCACCCAGTGCTGCCTAATGCTGCAGGCAGGCAGGGCAGAGAGTCAGAGGCACTGCTGATTTGACCTGCCAGTGTTTCTAGGCTTATTATTTGGTTCAGCTTTGGCAAGCAACAACCCCCTTCTTCCCCAGGTAACGGTTGTACAGATCAATTCCAAGCCTGAAACCTGGGCGATCCAGACGTGATTTTCAGGCTGATGATGCATCAAGGAATTTGTATGGCAATACACACCTATGACAAATGCTTAAGAAAAACATTTTGTGCACTTTGAGCTTGATCCAACACATTAAAGAGAAATGTCCACATGGTATTTTAGAGCAGCCTCAAGCCAAAAGGTGAAATAAAGTTAACTTAAGATAATAAAAAAAAAATAATTAGAGCAAGTTTATACATCCATCAGGTGAAGACTAAATATATCTGTGGATTCTCACTAATTAATGGGACTTTTCATTGCATTAATGGGAAAACCACTGCTCTTCTACAGATGGGACAAAGAGATCTTCATAGTCTGCATCAATTGTATCATTTATTTGCTGGTGGATACAAATCCCTGGGATATCTGTCTGAAAGGAGGACAGGACACAAAATGAATGTGCTTTTCCAGAGTAATGCCCCAGGCCAACACGCTTGACAAAGAACAGAAGAGGTTTGCCCATCAAAGCCCAAGAAAGGTCATTTACTCAAATGCTGGAAGCTGGTATAACTTGGAGACAATACACCTATCCTACAGAGCCTTGCTTTCATAACAGTACTTGCCCTCTGCACCTGATCATTACTCTCATCTGCTGAGCATCACTGTTATACCCTGGGCTTCCAAGGCCCAGGTCAGTCATCCAGCCACAGGTGAGAATATTTCCCATAGAGAAACAGCTGGGGTATTCACAGATGCAATAGTGGAGCTAGTGATCATGAGGTCATGGACAAGGGTGAAGGCAGCCTCTGAGTCAGCTCCTTGAGTTGGGTCAACAAGGAACTGCACTTTTTTTGGGAAAAAAACCCAAACAAACAATAATCCCCCCACCCAAAAAAAAAAACCCCACCAACAAAAAAACCCCACAAAGAAACCAAGATCCCACTGATGTGTGAAAGGTCTCCAGTGCCTGGTTCTGTCCTTCAGGAGCACAGGCCTGGGAAGATAATCCTCTGCATCAGACAGCTACTTCTTTGCATGGTTCCTTCTCACACAAGAGATGTTTGTCCAAGACACACCAGTTAAAGGAGGAAAGAATGGTGCATTAGGCACAGCAGCAATGAGACATCTGATGTTCCATGAGGTGATTGCATTCATGGGTGTGGTCAACACATCAAGAAGTCGCTGAGCACATGAAGAGAGTTCTGGCTCTCTCCTTACCACCACAGGGTACTTGGGGTATGACTATTGATGGTGCAGCACCAATGGTGCACAGAAACCCCTAATGGAGATGCACACAGGCCTTACGTTTCTGTGAAGTTCTGGATGACATGACCTGAAAGAAGTTGCTTCTTCAGGGCTGTAGAAACCACCTGCTTGGGGACAACTCACCAAACAGTAGTGCACCACAGCAAACCCTTTTCCCACAGTAAAGGGAGAAATTCCAGCTTGTTACGAAACATCAGCTATTTTAAGCACCTGCTGAAGCATCCCGCAGCACACTGAAATGTCTTCCTGTGCAGGGAGACAGGCGAGGTCATCACACATTTCCACAGAGTGAATTAATGAACTAACCAAGAGGGGGAATTTTGTGACAAGCACAAACTGTCAAGGTGCCTCTGAATAAAGTAACTCAGCGCCCTTCCCAAGTCCAGGAATTAATTAATTCCTTGAGTAGACTGAGTCTTACAAAAGTGTAAGAGACACTGACGTTCCTGGAGCATAAATAGCATGGGAGACGTCAAGGAGATGTGAACAGGCTCTACCCACCTGCATCAGCCTGCAGGACCTGCTCTGAAGCACGAGGTTGAACTCAGGCTGACAGAGTGTAGGTTAAGTGTGAAGAGTTTGAAGCCAGCCTGTCACCTTTCTCAATACCTTCCTTCTCTGCTTCTCTTTAAAAGAGATCAAGCCTAAATGCAGGAATTACTGGGACAAGCCAAAAAAAACCCCAGTCCTCAACTGGAGAGGCCCAACAGAGTCTATCACAATGTTCCATGCCAATGGTGGTAAAGAGGCTCTCTTCAGCCATAAAAGAGCATGCTTACAGAAATGTACAAACCTCCCTGAGATCAGCAACACATGGCAAACAAATCAAACCACATTAAGGCATGAACAAGTCTTCACCTAGTTATTTGGACTAACTGTAAGCTTCCAGCTTCGAGGCTCCCAACCCACTGCTGTAACACCAGGAGCCCGTAGCTGGGGAGCTGCAGCGACACTCACTCTGGTAACACACTTAATTTGGCTGCAGCTTAGCCCTTTTTATGCTTCTCTTTGAGCATGTCTCAGACATGCATATAAACAGACCAGGACTTGCAATCCAGCTCATGTTAGAGCTCTGCTTATGCTGGGAGGGGCACGAGGTACTTGCCCTTTATGATTCTGCAGGAGTCATCTACTGGCAAGAAGGCTGGGCAGCAGTGGTCTTCTCTAAATTAAGCCATTTGAAGCTACAAGATTGTCCCTTCCTGTTTTCATCTGTTGATAACAAAAAAGAAGAAATGGATGTGCTGGCTGCTTTGATGTGTATGCTGCCCTGGCAAGCTGCCATGGCTATCACTAACATGCTTCTCGTCATTCAGGGATTCCAAATCGTTAAATACTTCTGCAAGTGAACTTTATGACCACGAGTTCACATGAAAAATATTTCAAGACATGGTCTCTCCACTGTTCTTCACACTTATGGTCCTGCTTTGCCTTTCTTCTGCCTGGCGTTAATGTGATGCATGCAAACAAATAAGTTCTGTTGTTGCTTTGACTGACATAAGACCTATTTATCTGTCTCACCATTATCTCAAAAACATGCTATTACCTAGGTTCAGAGGAAGCTGCCACTTGAATGGGGTTTTTGCATGGGAATGAGCAGCAGGTGCAAAATAATAATAAAACAAATAAATCAAATGGCAATGAAGTAGCTGAGCATAATATACCAGACAAGAGCACCCTGTATAACATTTGCATCATTACAAGGGATTTTGTAGGCAATAAGTTTTCTAGACCTACCTAGGAGTTCTATACTTACAATAACCCCTGGGTAATAACCTCCAACAGTCACATTTTGGGTTCTTGTTGTAGCAGCTAGGCCCACCGTTAGAATTAATACTGACACAATGAGGAGAGTCACAGTTACGTAGAGGGAATTTCTTTTTCTTCTATTGAATGACCCTAAAAACACACATACACAACAGAATTTGCTGATTCCATCTGGGGACAGTCACAGTACCATAAATTTCTCCTCCCACCACCAACCACATTGCAGTGAACTTTCTTTCTTCTAATCTGAGAATATTTCTGGGTTTGGCTCTTGCTTTTCACCTTCATTAATGTGCTTTATCAAGCGTTACTAGGGCACCTGAATTCATTTACTTATCACTTCTCTGTCACAGACGAAGAGAGATGAAAGAACTGTAACTCTGCAGAGCTCATTTGGATACATGGGATCCTCCCAGCCCCACTGGTCTGGGGCAGCTGAGCAAATAAAAGAAATATCACCATTAGGCATTTATATATTTTCTGATCTATTTATACCAAGATAAATAATCACACTGTATGCCACTTGTTTTGAGGAGCAAAATCTTGGCTGTGATCATACATAAGGCATCAACAATTTTTCATGTAAATAAGACATCACCAGTAACAGCCACTTCTTCTTGCCTGTAGTATCCCCTGCTTTCAACAAGGACCAGGTATTTTTAGATGCTTGAATAATGAATTTGTAGATTAGTAAAACTCATCTACAGCTGCCTGATGATTTTTTTTCTTTTATATATTTATAGACGTCCCAAATGAGCATAAATATAAAATAGTGATTCCATCAGCCAAGAGTAAAGCTGGCTGCAATATTACGCTCAATAACATCTTTAGGCATTTTTGTTCAGCCTGTGCTCTGCCATCTTCACATCATTTTGTGGAGCAATCCTTTTGATTATATTTCATACATTATGTAGACATAACTCAGCATTTGAAAGAGCAGCTGGTAGAATAATGGACCATAACAGTCCCCTGCTGTGCTCCCTATGGGCTCCTGGGGCCACCCTAAATTCCTTCCCCTTACCCTGGGACTCTCCAATGCACCCTGGGAGCAGACAAAGTTATTTCCCACCCCACAGGATCCCAAGCGATGCTACCAGCACTTATCAGTATTTCAGAGAAGGGCGTGGGCATGTCCCAAGACCAAGGAGCTGGTTCCACCACTGCTGAGCATATTGCCTAAAGCAAACCACATTGGGAACCCCCATTTGAGGTGTTCAGGGGCTCCCTGACAGCATCTACATGGTAAGATAAAACACTGGCAGAAAATCTGGGAAGAAAGACTGAGTCAAATAAGCCCAATGTCCTTGTCCAAGTTCTCCAAAGAGGAGCACACCAGGCCAGGATGGGCAGCTCTTCTTTAGGGTCTGTGCCTATCTGCAACAGAGAGAGATCTCTTCATCCTAACAGTTATATCAATGCAGCCATATGGACACACAATGATGCAAATTATCTCAATCCACAAGGTCAGCTCTCCCCAGGGAACACTGCAGCAGCAACCTGCTGCTCCTCTACACCCACTCCAACCTGACCCACGAGCTGAGCTGCTGGAAGGAGCACTTCCTCTCCATGCTGATCCATGCAGCACAGCTGTCATGGATATAGGCCTGGATCTGTTCACTCACACTAACATGATGAGTTTGAAATCACAAGCAAGGCTTAAACATGGGGCCTAAAAGCCCAGCATAAGGAAATGAAAGGCAAGAGAGGTTTATAAAGAAGAGCAACCCTTAGTTATTCGTGCCATTTTTCACAGAATGGAGATAAAGGTACCCAACTGTTTGCTGCAGGTTGTATTAGGGGTTAATCTTTCTATTCTCCAAGTAAGTTAATAATATACAATCTAAACTTCTGAAGCGTTCAAAATTTATCAAGATACGAGGCCATTCTGTATGTATTGCCTCCCACTATAGCTTGTGTTCCAGTTCCAGTGCAATCATTTAAATGCAAGTGTCACATAAAAGTCTTAAAATTCCAAAGTACTGGGAGCAAATGTTTAGCTAAACAAAACTTCCGAAACTGGAGAAAAAACACTACTTCTTATATGGATTAGTTCTGAAAGAAGGAACCTGCCTTGCTTACACAGATACCAACCTTCTGAGTACTGCTACAATCTGGCTGGCAGAAGATAAGTAAAGCCAGCCATATGTTCCTCAGGCAGCTTCAACTCTTTATGGGCAGGATGTGTGGGTGTGCAGATGTTTGTGTACTGTGAAAAAAACACCTTGCAGAGCACATCTGAGCGGGCATCGTGAGTACACGAGCACAGTGTTTACACGCACAAATGGCTATTCCTGGCTTCCGTCAGAGGCTGCAAAAAGTTACCACAAAATATGCTGTTTTCCTCAAAACCAGAGTATTTTGTTAACAGCACTTCTGCAGAAAAACAAAACAAAACCCAAGAACAACCACTTCTAAAAGAAGCTTGAAATACTGCTTATGGATTCTGAACTTGTTTCAGAACCTCCATGTTTTCCACTCATAGTTCTACATTGTTTCCCAGCTCACAACTAGCACACACACCAACGAGCACTACACAATCGAAATGAAAGATTTCCAACTGGAAAATTTCTGAAAGCTTTTTGGTATTCCTCACAAGATTAAAAAGGCAAACCCAAACAAAACAGCAAAAAAACCCCAAACAAATAAAAACACACACACACACTAAAACCCCAACAACAACAACAAAAAGCTTTTATTCCAAGTCCTGACAAAACCAATCACAATCCCTGAACTTGATACTGGAGATATGTAAAATTGAAGAGATAATGTGATTACCTCCACTTGAGGTCTGGACTGAGACACCAATTCCATTTTTTCTTTCTCTGAAAACACATTTTGTTACACATGTACTGAGAAAGTGGTTTTGTATTTCCATAAGGATGCCTGCAGCTGCTTCAGCATACTTACACTCAGTGTCTTCACTGATTGCTGAAGGGTCATCCTGGCAAAATCCTCTCTCTCATTAATTTTTCTGAAAGTATTCCCCATTAGATAATTTATCTCTTTGCTGCTGAGCTTGGTACAGCTTTACACACAGAAGTGGAGCTACAACAGCTTTGCTATCTCTGCTTTTAAGAGACACTAGTAGCCTTTTCTTTGTGATTTATCTAAATTAGACACCTCAAAACTTGCTTTACTCAACCTCTAACAAGGTGGTTGGAAACACTGTGCTTAACTTAGTGAAGAAGATTCAAATAAATTAACGCTAGCTATAGTCTATCTTTTGCTAAAACGAGTGTGGACAGGCATCAAAAGGTAATTTTTATTTTAGGCCTCAGAAACATGCTCTTATTATAGTTACTGTATATATGCCAGTTATAAAAATAAGGTTGTAGCAGGTTCTTTCAGATTATTTTGAAAGTCTGCAATAACACTTATTTTTGTATTGCCCTCGATTTACTCAAGCTTTTCTTGATTATCAGAAGAACACAGGCAAGATGGCCCAGAAACAGCACTGACTTCTCCATCTTGTTCTTTGGGGGCAAAAGCCACAAGTGAATACTAACCACAAAGTAGCCCAAGAAAGCCAGCTTCAACTTCGACCCTTGGAGAATGGGGAGCAACTGGCACCAAGCCATTCTCTTTCCTAGTCCTTCTCCTTTTGTTTCACCTCTCTGCCAAAAAATGGCCAGTGGCCGATCCCTGACCTGAACCGCTCTCTAACGACGGGCCGTGCCAGCGGGCCCACGAGAAGAGGGTCTGCAGGCGCCTGGCTGGCTCATCTCCTGCATGGATGGGTGGAAGAGATGGCAATTGCAATTAGCAGCCGGTGCGGGGCCTTTGGAGGGATTCTCTGACCTATTTAGGGAGCTGCAGGAGCACTGGGAGGGGAGCGGACCCCGACCTCAAAGATGCTGCATGGGCTGGGGACACCAGCGGCTATCTCCGTCCGGGCAGCGAGCAGCCCGACAGGAATGGGGAGCGTTGTGTCTGTGCCGCAGCCCCGGGGGCTCCGGGGACAGACGGACCGTCCCGCTGCGACGGCGGCTGAAACCCGCCTGAACGGCGGCTGGGCAGGCAGTGCTGTACAGCCGAGAGAGAAAGCGGCCGCCGCTGGCGGCGGCGGGGCTCAGGTCCAGTCCAGTGCAGTGTAGCTGGACTGGCGTCTAGGGGCCCACTGCCCAAAATGGCCGCGCGCCCCCAGCCCCCGCGCACCGACCCGCATCCTCCTGGACGTGTGGGGCCTCTTCCCCGCGGCACTTACCCACGGAGTCGGGCAGCTCCACGCCGCCCGGGCGCTGCTGAGTCAGGGACTGCCGCATGCTGCCACCGCCGGTCCCCGCCGCAGCCCGCCGGGCCACGGCGGCGGACAGAGCCCCGGCAGCGACTCCGCCGCGCCTGCGCGCTGGGAGAAAGCGGTGGGAGCTGCGGGGCTGGGCTGGCCCGGCCCGGCCCGCACCGCCCGCTGCCACTCTCCCCAAACCGGCGGCGGAGCTGGGGGCGGGACCGCGGCAGTGCCGCCGGATCTCGGCGGGAAGGGCTGGGGTATGTGGGGCTGGAGAGCAGGCCGGTGCCGGTGAGTGAAAGGCTCGACATGAGCCTCCAAGGTGCGCTCACAGCCCAGAACCAGCCGTGGCCTGGGCTACACCCCCTGTATCATGGGCAGCAGGTGAAGGGATGGGGTTCTGCTCCTCTGCTCCGCTCAGCTGAGACCCTACCTGCAGTGCTGGGTCGCGCTCTAGATTCCTGAGAGACATGGACATATTAGAGCGGGTCCCTAAGAGGCCACAAAAAATGACGTGGGAGCTGGAACCCCTCTACTGTGAGGACAGGCTGAGAGAGTTGCAAATCTTCTACAATGAGGGTGCTGAGGCACTGACACAAGTTGCCCAGAGAGGTGATAGATGTCCCTGGAAACATTTCAGGGTCAGGTTGGAGTGGGATCTGAGCAACCTGCTGTAGTTGCAGATGCCCCTGCTCACTGCAGGGGGGGTGGACCAGACAGCCTGTAAAGGTCCCTACCAACTCAAAGCATTCTATGACTCTGGATATATGTCATTCCTTCCAAAATTACTGCCCCTGGGGTGTGGAGGTCCAGGTCCACATGTCTGGCTTATACCGTTCTGCTGGAAAACAGTGAAGTTACTGTGCCCTAGAGGGGCTTTTTGAGTACGAGAGGGACAGAGGTCCTGCCCCACCTGGCTGAAGGGACTTGACACCTTACTGGTGTTGGGTCACATGGCACTGCTCCACACCATTTCATCCTTCCTGTTCCCTGCATCCTCCTCATCTCCCAACTCCCTGCAGCGTTAAGCCCCAAAGCAGTGCTGGTAGCGCTTCCAGGCAGCTGCCCTGCTGTGGACATTGGCCCAGCTTTTTATTCCCAGTGCTCTGAGATCTCTGCTCATGTGGTGATGACTACTGCTGCATGTGTGCTGTGTCCCACAAATATGGGATGCCCAGGAAATCCTGCAAGCTCCCTGCATCTCCAGCTAAGGAGCTGGGGCAGACCCTCAGCCTCTGTTTTCTCCATTGTATCTGCAAAATGGGGATAAAAGCATCTTCCCAGGAGGCTTCATAATTGCCTGTAAATCACTCTAATGCCCTGGGCTGAGAGGTGCTAAGTGCAAATCATGTAATTATTTGAAGCCAAAGCATATTTCATCAAGTTAAAAGAAACTAATCCTATCTCTGCTTCAAAAAAAGACACTTTTGCTGGATAAGAGCCTAATTGTAAGCTTTTCCCCTGAGAAAAGAGAAAGGGTATGCCCACGGTAGTGTAAGAGGCAAGTTACAAATGCCCAAATCAATTAATGGCAAAGAATGTATCACCTCCAGAGAAAACAACAGTTATTTACCTCAGATGAACTAGAGGAGACCTGTGCTTGCTGCCTGTGCACCACTGGGCAGTGAGGGTGGCACTGGCCCCCTCTTGCTCAGTCACCCCAGCTCCCTGCCAGTGATGAGAGAGGATGGGTTTCAGCTCCTTCTTCCACTCCACCAGGGCTGAGCTGTGCAGCAGCACAACTGCTGTGCTGTTGCATGTGTGTCTGGCGAACTGCTGGTGCCCCACCATTGCCCAGGCCTGCTCAGTCCTTGTGCCCCATCCCAACTTGCTGGCCCCAGAGCCAGCTGTGGGCGTGGCCACCTGTGTGCCCTCCTGCCAGCAACCTGGCTGCAGGCAGAAACCACACCGAGCCAGCCTTGCCTGCGTACCTGGCAGCAGGCGTGCCACAGCCCTGGCCAGCTCAGCACAGACTGGGGCAGCTGCCAGGCCTTTTTCTTTCCCACTGTGCCCATTTATTAGCACAGCCGGTGAGCAGCTTTCAGCCACACTTGGGAGAGGAAAGGGAGAAATGGTGTTTTGGCTGCTTGGATGGCACAGCCCTGCGGGAGCCCAGGACACATGTCTCCATGCCTCCAGGCAATGCCACAGCCTGGGGCAAGGCAACCTTTCCCGACCACTGAACAGGGTCTGGCTTACCTGTGAAGGGAAGGGTCGTTGGCTCCATTGGAAATGTGCTGAGGGAGTGAGCTGGTGGATGATGCTAAGCTCCTGCTGGGACAGATGGTGTAAAACAAGTCCCACTGTTCCTCGAGAGCTGCATGGGGCACAGCCAGGGGCAAGCAGCCTTTGCACACTGCCATCACTCCATTGGAAGCTGTTCCAGGCATTGTTGCAGGTGCAGCAGCAGGCAGAATTTTGGTGAGGCTGGCCCGACACCAGTTCCACATTGCCCTGCTGCCCCCCGCACTCCCAGCATGCCAGCCCCTCACAGCAGCAGGACCCCAGCATGCACCCTCTGTGTCCCTAGTGCACCATCTCATGCCTATTACTTGCTGATGGGGGAAAATATGATACTCCCCATCCTGTGTACAGAGGCAAGATGTCCCTCTGGATTCTGTCTCTCTGGCTGTGGTCAGCTCATACAGCTGGGCTGGGGAAGCCAACGCTGCATGTTCCTAGCTGCTATCTCATTTTGAAGGGATAAATATAGATCTGCCCCTCACACTACCCCTTCACCCCAAAAGAGTTTTTGCAAGCATTAACCATGGCCCCGTCATGACTGACAAGCACATATTGACAGACACATGTGGCTGTTGAAGGCCCTAGAGATTTGCTAATGTTTATTAACAGCTACGTGGTCTCCCTGGATCAGAGAGCCTGGCTTCCCCATGTAGGGCACTGGCTGGCATTAATGAGGACTTGGGCATGGGGCAGGATGCTGTGAGGGTGCTGCAAAGGGTACTAGATGCCAGGGACCTCGAGACGGGATCCTGTTGCATTGTGCTCACCCCTCTTAGGAAAGCAAGTTATTTTTTGATCCACTCTTCAATGCTGAAGTCCTGCCGGAGGGAAAGCAGTGTGGTTCCCCACAGACAGGTAAAGGTCTCAGCGCAGCCATTCTCACTCACCCTTTTTGCAGGGTGTTGAAGAGCTGGGGAGCTGTATTGGGGAGGGGACTATGCTGGTTGGTCCCTGAGGACAGGGCAACATGGCACCCACAGTGGGGCCAATGCTGCTGGACTCAACCCTGGGCTCCTGCAGTGCTAATGCTCATAATTGTGTTTCCCACCCAGGGATGGACGGGAATGCCAGTGCCAGAGGCACAGAGAGCCAGCACAGGAGCCCCCACCAGAAGGTGGTGAGTCTTTTAGGGGCCACTGGCTACCCTCTGAGAGGCAATGTGGGGCTGCTGCCAAGGACCAGTTTTGTGGCTGATAAGTATAGCTACTTTGCTTTAGGAAATGCTGCTTTGTACTAGGCGGGGAAGGGGCAGCAGGGGGTCTGGTGGGAGGTTGTGGGCAGTGAGGAGGGCTATGAGGGATGAGGATACTTTGGTATTGGCCAGTCCCTTACACCTGGCCTTCAGCAGGAAGAACTGACCACTGAGAGCTGAGCTGGTCCAGGTTGGGAATTGAGAAAAAACTCTGGCCTCCCTCAGGGCACCCATGACCATCAGCATGGCATGATCCTACCGAGGGTGAACCCCAGTTTTGCTTCACTGCCTGATCACCCCAGCTGTCACAGTGGGTAGCAGTCCCAGGCTGTCCAGTGTCTCAACAGGTCCCACCACAGCTCTCCCTTACCCCTGCCGCAGCATGCTCCTGCTCTGGTTCCTGCCACTCCTGTCCCTCGTCCAGGTGTAAGAGACTGCTCTGAGACCATCTCTGATCCTCGGCGGCAAAGATAAAACACCTGGAAGGTTTTGTAATCCAGATGTAATCTAGCTCCCTAGCTCAGGGACATCCACAAGGGACCTCCACCAGGGACCTAGCAGTGGAATCATCCCATTTTGTCCAGCTGCCCCATGCAGACCTCTGCCTGGGAGCCCCACAACCTTCCTCTCCCAGCTGGCAGGATGACTTTCACTGAGTGCTGGATACACAGTATCTCTGTACTGTGCCTCCAGGAAAGACAGAAAATTTTCCCTTCTTCCAAAAGCTTTCTGCAGAGCAGAGCTGTGGGGTTCCCTGGGTGGGAGTTCATGGGGGGCTGTCCCCATGTCATCTCACTCACCTCCCACCTAGTTATTAGCATTGGTAGCGGCTTCTGGACCAGGGCTCTGCAGACAGCCCATGTGCTGCCCTCACTGCCTTTGAGCTGCAGCTGGTTTGAAATACAAAAGGCTTTTCCCAAAGGAGTGCTAAGCAGCAGTACAGAGTCCCTCTGAGCAGTCCCTGCTGCTCTGGCAGTCTGAGAAAATGTTTCCAGAGCAGTTGCTGGTAGCTCTTTTGTTTACCAGGGAGGAGAGTGGGAAGAAGAAGAGCTCCTCCTCCATCACTTGCCCCTCTGTGAACGTTCTGGCAGCTGACAGCCCCCCCAGCTCTTCTCCCACATCCTTGCCAGCAACTAGTGTTGGGACTGCTGCTTCCTCACTCCAAAATCCTCTGGTTTCATCAGCCCTTCATGGTACAGGACTGTGGCCATGCCTGAGCTGGCTCAGGAAGGGCTCAGCCTGGGGTGTGGGACCTGGGCCAAGCATTGCCTTTGCTGTACAGACAGCCATGGGCATTTTGCCAGAGGCAGTGCTCTGATGGAGGCCTGCTCCAAGAAGAGCCCCACAGGGACAGTCAGTGGGATGGTGATGATTTACAGCCCGGCAGGTTTCCACAGCCCTCAGCACAGAGGGTGATCATGCTGGTGCAGCTGCTGCAGGGCTGTGCCTACAGTAGGCACAGTGGCCTAGGGAAGATGTGGCCAGAGTGGGCATGCATGGCCCTGACCCAGCTGGGAGCAGCTGAGCCCTGCAGCTGCAGGAGCATTGAAGTGCAAGGTGGGGGGTGATCCAGATCTCATCATCACTCCTTCTCTCCAGCACCACCTGGCCCATCCCTTCCCTGAGTTTAAAGTGAGGTCTGCACACTCTCCCACCTCATTGCCTGCTCTTGGAGATGTAGGGCCTGTCCAGGTTCAAGGAGGATGAGGGACAGCTGCTGTGTCTCATCTCAAGCAACTCTTGCCTAGGCACAAGTAAGAGAGATTTGTGTTGCCAAACTCAGACAAATGAGTTTTCACTGCTGAGGCAAAAAGCAATTTCCCTGCATGGAGAGATGCTTTTCCCTGAAACTTAGTATAATTAAAAAAATATCAACCCAGGGATTTCTCCAAAGACTAAGCACTTGCTCACATGCCAAGAAAAACAAACTGGATGACCTCTTAAATAATGCCACCTGCTGTCATCTGTGGTAGCACAGAAAATGTGCATCTGAGCCCAGACATGTTGCAGAAGCGTGGGAACAACCCTGACCCTCACAGCTCACAGTTTTTCTTTGGTCATGGTCACACAGGTGGTAAAAGATGAGTTTCTGTAAATGCCAGGACAAGGAGACAGTACCCAGTGTGCCACAGTGACTTACACGTTATGGAAAAACGGATGCTGGGATCTAAGCAATTTCAAGTCAGAACAGCCTCTCTTTAACTCAAGAGTGATGATGGGAAAATGGAAATTTGAACCATTTCCAGCTATTAAGTGCTTTTGTATTTATTTTTGGCCAATGAAATGTCCAGCTTGCATGTGGGGGTTGTGCTCTGTAACTCCTCCAGGAAAATAAGCATGAGGAGAAGGTCCAGAATCCTGACAGAGGGGAGAACAAGACCAAAGCAGACATGGGGAGCAAAACCTGGGCAGACCTGGCTGGGGAGATGAAGATGTTCCTTTGGAACCCAGAGGAGAGAACGTGCCTGGGGAGAACAGCGAAGAGCTGGGGTAGGTCCTTACTTGAGCCCTGCTTTAGGAATTGCTGCCTTTTCTTCACAATGGATGTACTTGCCTGGGAACATCTTTGATAGCCACTGTCACCACTGTCCCATGTTTTCAGGGTAGATATCTCTAACCATCACAATAAAGGACTAGTGAGGAGGAAAACTTTGGGAAAGTTGCCCTCAGGCTGCATGTTAATGTTTACTGAGAATAGGAAGCCAAAGATTTCAGGCTGCCTAGATGGTGTACTGGGAAGAAATTCAGAGCCCTAACAAGTGCGGGGACTGCAGGTTGGTCTGCTGCAGACACCTATCTCTGCTGCTGCCAGCAACCCTGCTCTTATCTGTACGTGTCAGGAGCCCATAGGGAGGTGGCTTTGGTGGGGAAAAGAGTGCCCAAGTTGTGGAGCAGGTGTTTTGGGGAGGGTACACACCACGGGGCTGAGCAGCCCTCCTTGCCTGCATGTGTCCTAGCTCTGGGAAGGGAGGGGTTAGTCAGAACAACCACCTTGTGGCTTCCTGGGGTGTGACATGGTGCCCACAACTGAGCCTGCATGTGCTATCAGGGCTGAGGTGAGCCAGTAAGGCATTTGAGCACCGTGTCTGTTTTATCTGTATCCATGTGGTCTTCAAAAATCATCGCTGAGCCTGGTGGTGCCCCAGATGGTTAAGAGCATGGCTCACAGCTGTAGGGCAAGCACCGCTGCAGGCTCAGTTTGAGACCAAGGTGCCTCATGTGATGCCATCTACCCTTGCAGTTCTGTTCTCCTGACAGCTCACAGTCCCCACAGTGGGGTGAAAACCCCCAACTTCAGCCCAGCATCACATGTGCATCTGCACCAATGAAAGGCTGTAAATCGTTGGAGGCTGCTGCTCTGCTCATGAGCACCAGAGGGTTCTGAAAACCTGCAAGCATGAGTCTGGGCCAGGCCCTGAAATCCATGCTTGCTCCCCCATGCCCTCTGCCAGCCATGGAATCAACCTGGTTTTGGTCCTTTGCTGAATGGGAAAGTGTAGACTGGAGTGTGGAAGCAGTATAGCAGTATATAGCAGTATAGGAAGCAGTCCCTTGAGATGTGGGTTTGTGTTTCTGGAGGCTCTTCCAAGTGCTGTGAAAAGCCTTGTGAGAGGACTTGCTCAGGCTTGTGTGGAAATGTTCCTGGCTGGCTACTGCTGGAAGTTATTTATTGACGCCCTCGGGGAGGGCGCAGTGTCCTCCTGCACCCCATGAGCATCACAGCCTGTGCTCTTTGGCCCCACAGCCCAGCTCACACACGTACCCCTGGCTGCACAGGCTCATGTGCTCACGTGCCCATACAGTGGGGCAGGAGAGAGTCACTGAAAATAATGGAACCATAGAATGGTTTGGGTTGAAAGGGACCTTAAAGATCACCCTAGTTCCGATCCCCCCTGCCATAGGCAGGCACACCTTACACAAGACAAGGCTGGTCATCCAACCTGGCCTTGGACACTTCAAGGGAGGGTGCAACCACAACTTCTTTGAGCAGTTTGTTCCAGTGTTTTACCACCTTCACAGTAAAGATTTTTTTCCTAATGCATAATCTAAATCTGCCCATTTTAAGTTTAAAACTGTTACCCTTCATCCTGTCACTACACTCCCTGATAACAATCCCCTTCCCATTTTTCCTGTAGTCCCCTTGCAAGTACTGGAAAGCTGCTGTAGGGGCTGCCTGGAGCTGTCCCTCCTCCAGGCTGAACAACCCCAACTCTCTCAGCCTGTCCTCACAGGGGTATTTTAAAATGAGAGTATTTGGAGGTGAATAGAGCTGAACTTTCCCACTCTCATCTCACAGGTGAGGGGTTTGTCCAGCCTGGGGCTGACCTTTCTCACTAGCCTCGAAGGTGTTCCCCAGGGACAGGGAACTCAGGATACCTGCTCTGCCAGAATGCAAGGAGCCTGCTGGCCACAGGCTCAGCATTGGAACCCCAGCCCCTGGGAAAAGCTCCACACCCAGCTCTGCTGGGGACAACATTTCCTGCTGCATTGCAGGAAAGAATGGGGCACCGTGTCCCAACAAGCATCAGCTCAGCACCCTGGCAGCAAATCCAACCCTGCCAGGCTGGTGTAGAGGCACCGTCCCAGCATCATTGTGGCAGGGCAGGATATTGTCTCTGCTGTACTACCAGCAGCAGTGATGGTCCCATCTACCCTGGCTTGGCCCGCAGCAGGACATGGCCCTGCAGTGCTTCCCAGCCCCGTGGCCACAGCAAGAGCACACATCTGTGTTCCCAGGGCTCCTTCTGAGCTGCCGGCACATTTCTCCTGGGAAATGTTTGCGTTAGGGCTTCACTTTGCTTTCTGAGCTGCTGGGTTTTATTCATAGGCCATGGACTCTTGAGACATCCTCAACCATCAGCTTGGTCCGGAGGAAAAACAAACCCTAGATGTCAGAGCTATGCAACAGCCAATGGTGCCACAACCCCTGAGTGATGCCACTGACCGCAGCCCCAGCACTGGGTCACTGCTGTGCAGGTGACAGGAGCTGGGGCAGGAGCACCATCGCACAGCTCCCATTGGGAGTTTGGATGTGCTGAAGCCACTAGGTAACTTCACGTGTTACCAAGAGGAGGTGGGAAGGGCAAGAGCCAAGCTCAGGTCTGTCTGTTGGAAAGAGCTGAGGTAGGTAGACACACAGACCTAGTCCTGACCCAGCTCTGGGAAGGGCCACACAGCAAAAGGGATTCAGAGTCAGACAGCAACTTCTTCAGCCCTGTGGTGGGGAGTGTGTCTGGCTGAGTCCTGCACCCCAAAAACATCAAGATTTGTGTGCAGAGAGGGCTGCAAGCTCCTACCTCCACAATGGACTCAGACTGCGGAGGACGCCATGCTGAGCACGGCTGTGCATCCCTGTGGGACACAGCCCATGGGACATGCTCTGATTGCATTAACAGCAACATGCCCTCTCCCTTCTTTGCAGGCCTGATCTTTCTGTTTTACTTCATTTTCTACACGTGCCTGGCGGGAATGTTTGCCTTCTGCCTCTACGTGATGCTGCTCACGCTGAGCCCCTACACGCCCAGGCACCGGGACCGTGTGTCCCCACCAGGTATGTACCCCAGCCAGCCTGGCCTCGGGCACCTCTGCCTGCACTTGCCTGGCAAAGTGATACTAAAATGTGGTGGCAGGGGCCTCAGGTCGAGCCCCACTGGAGCTGTATGCTCAGCCAGGCCTCCATAGCACCACTTGTCTCAGGGCACTGACAGTGCTGCAGGTGCACTACAGAGGATCAGTCATTTTAAACAGCCCCATGTGAAGCATTCATTCTAATTATACTAATTGTTGTTCTAATTTTGCTAATTATTAGGCTAAATATTCTCAAGGTACATGAGCAAGTTCAGGCATTTCATAGGTGATGCCCATTCAGTTACACTCCATATCTTCAAAATAAAATGCAAACCAAGAGTACCTTCTATGTGTTACTAATTGGGAGAGTCCTGGCAAGGTAATGCTCAAAGCCACCTTTCCTATGACAGAAGCTACTTTTTCCCTGTGTTTGCATGTTGGTGGGAAACACAAGGTCCCCTCACCCTGCTCCCTGTCTGGATCTGGCTACATGACTGAGAACATAGGGGACCCTTCAGCCTCTGTGTGCAGCCCCAAGCTCATCTCTTCCCTGCAGTGCTGCTGAGACCCTCCAGGTGTCCCATGTTTTTGGAGACATTTTGATGTGCATAGTGTTCTCTGGGTCTGAAATGGAGATGAGGGATCAGACCCAAGCCTGGTCACAGTGCAACCAGCAACCAGCCTCAAGCCTGTGGCCTGTCTACCCATGTCTGCTCTAACAGGGTCTGTTTCCTTCTCCAGGAGTAATGATCAGACCACACTTGAATGGGTTCACCATTGCCTTCAACGTCTCTCAGCCTAGCACATGGCAACCCTACGTGGACAGCATGCATCGCTTCCTACAAGGTAAGCTCTTAGACACCCCGGGAGTCATGTTCGCAAGTTGTTTGCATGCAGGTACACAGTGAAGAGGTCTCCTCCTGGGGCACAGATCAGCTGTTGGCATCTCATGACTCCCATTTAGAAAGTCTCATAAGGTGGTTGTGGGAGCTTCTGTGGGAGGGATCCTTGCTTTTCCAAGTGGGACTTTCTAACTCCCTTGACATGCAAATGTACTGAGAGCATGATTCTGTGCAGGCCTCAAGAAACACTAACAAGTCTCTCGGTCCCCACCAGCTTATGATGACAAAGTTCAAGAGGAGAAGAATATTGAGTGTGTCTCAGGACAGTACTTCATCCAAGAGGGCAATGAAAGTGAGGAGAAAAAGGCCTGCCAGTTCAAGCGCTCGCTGCTGCAGAACTGCTCTGGCATTGAGGATTCAACATTTGGCTACTCTAAAGGCCAGCCCTGCATCCTGCTGAAGATGAACCGGGTACAGAGAAAGCCACTCATCCTTACTCCTTCCTTTGTTGCATCCCAGCATGAAAAAGACCATGCAGGGACTGAAACTCCTCCACTTCCAAGGCCCAGGGAAAAAGGGAACTAGAATCCCCAAACCTGGTAGCTAATATTTGCTAGAAAACATAAAAAAGAAACACAACAAAACTTTCTTGATTTGATTTGATGAGGCTTGAGTACTGGAGGATCTTGAGCTAGGCTTCTGTACAGAAGCAACTATGCTTTGGGGCTACACCCCAGACCCCTGTCTCTTTATTGTGGAATTTCCATTGAATTTTTATTTGAAATCTTCTAATAGCATGGAGTATGGAAAAATAAGTGTGAAGGGGATGTAAACTCTGTGGAGAAGTGGCTGTGTTATTCCAGAAGGTTTGGGCTTTCTGCAGTTCTCTGCTCTGGCTTGGCTCTCAGGCACCAATCCTGCACTTGGGCACAGACAAATTGCACTGCATGAGGTGGCAGACCCTGCTTCCAGGGGCAGGTAACTCCTGTCCTGAGCAACATGGCTGGCACACAGAAGAACTTAAGCCCTGGGGGAGGGAGGCAGCACACATTTGACACTGCATTTCATAAAGGACGGATGTCTTTTGTTTTTGCAGATCATAGGCTACCGTCCTGGTGCTGGGGTTCCCGTGAGCGTGGACTGCAAAGTGCTGGTACTGCTTTCATTCATGCTGGGCAGAGTGGTGCACTGAAGGCCAAATGTCTCTCTCTGATGGACCCTACCAATGTCTATCCTTGTTTTAGCCCCAAACACTCATAGGCCCCAGTGCTGCTGATGCCTCTGAACATAAAGGGGCTCAGCCTGCTGAGGATCACAGAGGCCACTAGTCTCTTGCCTCCCGCCCTGGTTCTTGCCCTCCAAGTGCTGTTAGCTCCTGCCAGCCTCACCAGAACTGTTCTGCTTAGCCCTTGAGGGCAGGCCCACAGGGCTGGGTGCTGGGGTGCAGCTAGAGCCTGGAGCCGAGGGGAAAGAGGCAGGAGCTGCTCACATCCATCCCCACCAGCTCTGCAAGACTGGTCCTGGGGAGTAACCTGCAAGCTAAGAGCCACTGGGTAGACAAAGGGTTCCTGCAGCCTGGGCAGCAGCTGCATCATATGCTTAGAGAGCAGCAAAGTAGTAGGAAGCACAGAGAGGGACTGACTGGCAGCAAATTCACTGTCCCTCACTGGTGCCTTCATAGCACAGCTATGCTCTGGCTCGCTGCAGCAGCAGTTGGTTCCCACAGCTCAGTCCCCATCCAGATTTGCAGATGTTGGTATTAAAGCTCCCTCCCTTACTCTGAAGGGAGCTGTATTTTGTGTCCCCTATGCTAGGTACATCCCTTTATTTTTTTCACAACCACAGAAAGGCAATGAGAGTGATCTCAGATCAGTGGACTTCTACCCTGGAAATGGGACGTTTGATCTCATGTATTATCCCTACTACGGCAAGTTCACTCATGTAAGTAAGGATTCGTTTGTTATGTTTCCCTGGGAAGGGCAGGAGCTGCAGAGAGTACAGATATGCTTTCTGGCTATTTTGGGTGGATGTGGGCAGCAGAGAGGCCATGGGCACTGGGATTACAGAGCTCTATTTCTGTCTCCAGCAAACTGCAGGAAATCCTTGGGGACTCCAGTTCCCTCTTGCCAGCAGTGGGAATGATTACATTTATCATCTGGCAACTAAGACTGGCTTTGCTACCTCCCAGAGAAGGTCTCAACATCAACATTTTCCCAGGGGTTAGGCAAGTCAGAGGTTAGGTGATGCAAGGACAAGGCTTCTGTCAAAACTGTGAAAAACGACTTTATGCCAGGTGTCTCAAACCAGCAGCAGTCCAGCATTGGGTGGCTATTTCTGAGTATGCCAGCCAGTATTGCTTTGGTCTGTGCTGGGCTGTACAGCGTTAGGAGTAAAGAACCTTCACAACAGAAGTGGAAATGAAAGATGAGGCTGACTCCTATAGTCATGCTGCTACTGGCTGAGGATGAGCAACAGCCCTAGACACCAGGTCTTGCATGACTTTTGAGCACACAGACCTGAGGAACACCATGGATTCCTCATTACAAGCCATAGACTGGTTTTCAGACCAGCAGAAACTATTTGAGAGTCCCATTACCCAGTGTTCCTTGTCCTGGCTAATCAACCCGAGAGGAACAGTGCAGTGCAGAACTCTTAATGTGATCCCATCCCTCTGAGGCCCAGGCACAGAAAGGCTCAGTTTCAGCATCTGGAGGGACCATAGAGGACATCAGGTAAATGCACTCAAGACACCTGGGAACCAGAAACCAAGTACAGATGATTTTTACTGAACATGAAAGCAGTGCCTGCTTTTCTGCTCCCTCAGAAATTACAGTTAAATCTCCCTTCTTTTCAGGTGAACTATACATCCCCACTGGTGGCTATGCACTTTACAGATGTGAGAAGGAATTATTTGGTCCCCATTCAGTGCAGACTGAACGGGAAAGGTATTATCAATGACCTTAACAGCGACCGCTTCCTGGGCCGAATCATCTTCACACTCAACATTGGAAAGTAGCCACCACAAATGCTGGGCACTTAGGTTAAGTCAGTCAGAGGCTTTTTTTTTCCTTTTTAAAGCATAAAGTCAGTGGTTTTTTTCTGCTAGGAATAACAAGCACATGGAGATTACTGCTAATTTATTTTTGTTCACAGTTAGGAAACAAATGAGATGCAGGGGAGTGTGGAACCACGTTTTTCATCACCTGCTGTAAATCATTATTAGTAAAAATTATCTCCTGGGCAGAGAACCTGCAAAAGCATTTCAGTTTTGATTAAAAAAAAAAAACCCTCTGGTATCTGACCACTGTTTTCATAAGGTCTTTTATGAGTGACCTTGTTAGAATGTGGTTTTCCTGACTAAGTTTTCATTTCAACCATAAGTTTATGTGTATTTCTCAGACAAAAGCATACAAGAGTAGTTTATTAACACTATTCTTGTTAAAATAATAAACAGCAACATTTTTGGATTATGCTTGAAATGTCACAGCTAAAAAGTGAAAATGGCAGCTCTAAACACCTCTTCCAGAATTTCTACAACGGGAGCATCTTGACTTACAGTTTGTTCAGCACACACAAGGTATCAGAGCAAAGGCCAGGCAAAAAATCCTTTGTCCTTGAATCTCTCCAACTGTTCCTTTCTGAAGGGGCAAGATGAGCGTATTTCTCCCTCCACCTCCTCACCCCAGTACTTCTCCCTGCCCCAGGAATCTCCATCAAGTCTGATAGGCAGGGATGAGCGAAAGCAGCTTTTCTTTCATCATGGTTTTCAGGTTGAGAGCTCCCACTTCCCTCTTCAGGCACAGAAGTGCCAGAGAAAGATGTTGGACCCTCCTAAATATTTCTGGCCTGTCCTTCCCTGATCCAGAGAGGTCACAGCTGTAATGCTGCAAAGAACTGCAGAGAAATACTCAGTCGTTTTCTTGCTAAGGTGTCAGTGAAGTCAAAGGCCTATGAAGCACACTTGCCCTTCTCAGCAGGGTGCTGTCAACCTGAGCAACCTCTGCTGTGTGGCAGCCAGACCCTCCCCAACCCGTGAGCATCAGCATGCAGGCTTCGTACCTGACAGAGCCCAACTGTGCTCTGAGTCTTACAAGCAATAAGAACACAGCAGGACAGGACACCTTAGGATAATGCACTAGTTGGAAAGCACACTTACTAAAATTACTGACTGAACAAGAGCATTATGGTATGTTTGTCCTACATCCTAGACCAGGTACTTAATCTGCCATCATTTCCTGGTCCATATAAGTCTCTAAGAAGTCATTCTTTGTATTAAAAATAAAGTGACTACAGCAAAATTAGCTCTGTGGTACCATTCTTAAAACACTGGTGTATGAGAGTGGTTTGGGACTGAATCTCAAAGCAGCACATAATGGGATCCTTGAATTTTGAGCATTTGAATAACTTTCTAGGGCCAAAGAGTTTAGAAGCCCAGTACACTGTACATGAAGACTCAAAATGTGCTGATTATCACAAACAACCAATAGGCAAAAACTACTTAAGAAATGTTTAAAAAATGAACTAGAGGTGGTTAGGAACTAATTTTGCTCAGACATGGTTATTCATATGATAACAACAGAGCTAAGGCAACACAATTATTCTGCCTGCACAGCTTATCCGGAAGAGCATTTTCTGATCAACATAAACCAGCTTCTGCCAAGGAAGATGCTGCTGTGGCAGTGGCTCTTCCTTTGACATCAGAAAGAAGTTAAACTCACAAATGCTTCCCTGCCTGCCAATTGCTTCAACACATTTATATATCTGCAAAATACTAAAAGTAATCCAAACCCTCCATGCTTCAAGCCATGAAAACAACAGCTCTCCAGCTAGCACCAGGACAAAATTCTAGTTATAGCTATTTCCTACCTTCCTATTGAAAAGATTAATGAAACAGCTGCTCGTGCTTTGATCCAATCAACGAAGAAAGATAACAAATTGGGATGTAACTATGCAAACAGCTTAGAAGCTAAAATTTCTGTTTCTCCACCAACATCCAGACCCAGGCACATTGACATTCTCACTGGAAAAGCTCTCAGAAATAGCATGTGTGTACTTACACTAAAACAAAGCTTTAAAAACACCACAGTTAACTTTATTTTCCATACGCATTCTGTTTTCAGCATATTTGTACAGTCATTTAAAGATTTGGAGAATTGTAGAAACCACTCTTCATGCTACAACCACCTTAACGTGCTGGCTTATTTTTGTTATTTCTATTGAAGGCCAGAATAACACTTTACATGTATCTATAAATAGATGCATGCATGCATATATATATATACACACACATATATATGCATGCATGCATCTAGGAAATAGCCACGTTTTACTAAAATAACCTAGCAAAAGTGATGCAATGTACTTTTCTCTGCAGTCTGAGCATGAAACCATGGATGGAATCCATCTGCTGGCAGCAGAGAAGCAGCACACTCTGAGAAGCAACTGTTACTCACAAATTGCCAGTTTCAGAATAATTCATTCTTTGCCACTCTGCAGGGAAAACAAGTACTGTGGGAGCAAAGGTACAGCACAAAAGCCCAAGACAACCAAAACCAAAAGCACACACTCCAACTCAGCAGCATTACACTCCTAAAAAAAGACCATTTGGTTCAAGAGCCCATTTTCAGTACAAAAGTAATTTTTGTCAGATTCAGGTAAAGCTTCTCTTTGGTCAAAGTGAGGACATACAGGTGTTTTTCTAACATGAAAATTAACTCTCCAGCAATCTCCCTTCCCTGGATATACAGCTACTGTGAGTTTCTTAGTGTTGATTGCCTCCTTTGTGCAGGTGAATTACTGAAGGTTTTTTTCCCTACAACATAGAGGCTCAATGTATAAAGTGATTAAATACTAAAGTAGCTTTAGTAAACACTTGCTGCAGAGGACAGAAACTTTGTGTGCTGTCAGTAGCTCTCTGCAGACCTGGCAGCTGAACTGTTCCACGGTTGGAAATCAGGGTTCACTTGAGCTGTAAAAGGTTTTTTTACCAAGATGGATCAAAGAGGCTGAAAGAGCAAGAGACTTCTTTCATCTTACCAATATGAACCCCATTGGAATGAAGTAGAACACAACTACAAACAACTAGCTTCTATTTTGGTACAATTTAGATATAGAGCATAGAATTGCAAAGGGTATGGCACTAATACAAACAAGTCAGATGCGCTCATTTCTTTGGAAGTCACTTTCTTCACCATACATTTATTAGTTGCTGCTTTATCATCAGCATTTCTCATACTAGAAATTTTGTCCTCTCACTCTTCAAATGTTATTTGACAGAAATAATTGGGAAGTTAAAAGCAGATTAATCCTATCAAAACAGGCGGGTTTTATATAATCAGTTGCATTCCTTGATCGCAGATTTTCAGCGACCTTGTTAACCTATGAAAGCCATCCAAAGGAACTGCAGGAACTGCTGAACGACCTGTGCTCTAAGTCAGTTTTTAAGCGCTCTCAAAATACTCTTGAGCCTCACAGGGGCCAGTGCTGAAAGGCTGTGGAGTTTCTTTTATGTGCACAGAATCAAAGCTAAGACAAACTGCAGCTGGTGAAACTCCAGCCTCCCGCCTTCATTTCACAATTGAGCTCCAAACAAGAGAAAACACAGACAAACAGAAAAGCACAGGACATTTCCTTTAGTAGACTGTTGCCTTTTCTGAGTAGTGGAAGCTCCCTAGGACCGAGCCTTATCTTAGTGAATAAAAACATTACAGACAAAGCAAAGCTGTTATACATACGTTAGCAGTCAGCTTCTCCATACTGATTAACTTACTAGAAGAATGGGATGTTCTTCTCCTACTACTGTTAGTTTATTGGTGAAATCAGGTACTACCTTTACATTCAGAAAGAACAGGAAATTCAGACGGATTCACAAAAACAAGCTGCTAATGAGAAAAGACAACAGCCATATGCCAAGTTGCTAATTGAAGCCCATAAATAACTTGGGGTTCATTTTCCTACAGCAGGTACAGTCCCTTTCGATATAGCAGCCACACCATTAGTCATGGTTTTAGCTTTAGCACTCTCCAAGATGTACACAGCTAGAAATTTTCTTGTATAAAAACATTAAACAACAGAAATAAAGTTTGTTTTCTTTACTCAAAATAATCACATTTCTCACATGGACATACATCAACCCGGTCCTCAGAACACTTACTTTCTCCAAAAGCATACAGAAGCTTCAAATGATTCTGCAACTCATCTTCAGGCTCATGGCATGTTCCCCTGTCATATTTTGCTGTTTGTTTTTTTTAAATGAAGAAAATATGAATCAATTTTTATTTCTTCTTTTATAAGGAGCAGGTCAGGGTATCTGGGAAAAGGGGAAGAGCAGGAAAGGTGGCAACAGAGATGGAATTAAGAGATTATACAGATTGGTAGCCAGTACGACTTTTTCTTCTTCCAATAATGTAAGATATAAAGACAAGAATGATAAGGAAGCCAAGTGCCATGCCCACTGCGATTGGAATAAGAAAGTTCAGGTCAGAATCAGCAAAGCATTCTTCAGCTGCAGAAAAAGGAAAAACAGAAGCAAGGGAGAATAAATTAGTAAATGTTAGAAACCAAAGAAAGTAAGGAGCAAACAGTTTCAAGAATTTACACTGTATGAGAAACAGTAACACATCTAAAGTAAAATCAATATTGAATAAAGAATTCATGGAAAGATTAATTTCTTTACACATATACTACACCCATCATTTGTATTGGTAATATACTTCTTCCATTTGTATGTTTTAACTTCATCTTCCTCTACCAAGCAGTCCACTCAGATTAGAAATGAGGAGAAAAACAGCAGTCTGTGCATGCATCAGCTGATCACTGCTCAGTTAACAGCAATACAGCAGCAAAGACAGACAGGCAGTATGTTACTGCCTTGTCCAAATGATTTCCCAAACCCTCAAGTCACCAGCACTTCTCTAGGTTCTAGACATGAAGAGAAATGATAGGAAACCAAGTAACAAAGTAGGAAAGATGGCTGAGATACATATGCTGAAAGCACCAAAAACACTGTCTTTGAGTAACTTTTATTTTCAATTCAAACAGAATAAAAGGGTTATGAGTTTCAGCTCAGAACTATGCAGACCTTATTAAAATCAATATAGAAAAAAAAAGAGGCAGCTGTAATGCTACAGTGTTTTTAAATAAACAGGTTGTGAAATACATGATGAACTCCTTGCTGATACAAACACTCATGCAAGGATTAGCAAACACCACTGGGAACTGACTCCAAACTCAATGATACACATTAGAGATGAAGGCAGGGCTCAGCCTTCCTCCTGTTTGTAAGGAAAGCAGAGCACCAGCTGTGTGGTGCCAAGATAAAATGTTTAGTGAGATAAAACAGTTGTGTGTGTACTGCTTCAACACTGCAAGGGTGCTGGGCTTACATGTCTGTTGTAAAGCTGAGCGCCTTATAAAACTTCTTCGCTCGAGCTTGTATTAGAGCAGAGCAAGTGCAAGGAACACATTCAATGTTTTAACAAAAGCTAGCTACTGTTTCAAGTGAGTATTCAAAGCATTTGAGCCTCTAACTGAATCAGCCTTAGTTCGGGGAAATGTGCTGTCTTAATTTAGCTCACGATAGTCTAGTACACACTTGCCACTACCCCTTCACAAAAGGCTATACAAAGCCTTTGGCTAAGAGGAAAAAAAACAACACACAGAGGTTCAGCAGTTGAAAACACTAAATTCAGACAATTTGAAAGCACTTACTGCTAAGTAGAGCTGCAGTTCTAAGGAAAATAAAGAGGAAATACATACCTTATACATAAAAAGTGAGCTACTTCAAAACATTCTGACTGCCCAGAAAGCATCTCAGAGAACAGCATTTGATGTTTCGGTATCTTTGTTCACTGAAGATCAATGTATGCTACTGAACTACATGCTGGGTAAGGGTCATTGATACTAAACATCAGTGGATTTGCTAAGAATGAAAGGTGCCCAGCAGGCAACAGAAATTCCCTTCCTCTCTTTGTTCGAGGAAGGAGATTGCTGCTGTACACACCACACTATGGCACTGTTACAAGGAATTCCTAGGATAAAAAGCATTTAAAGTTTCATACCAGGAACACTCCATCCTCTACCTCTGTCCAGTTTATGACTGTTGCTGGCACAGATCTATCCATGTATTGTCCTGGTGCAATGGTTAGAAGCTTCAGAGAAGCGTCTTCAAATGCAGAATCTGGTCACTGTATACCACAAGCAGCCTCCATGTTCAGGCCAGAAGGAACAGCTTTTTTGATACATTTGGTTGAATGCATCTCCATTCAAAAATCACCAGAAATTTCAACCCCTGACATTTTTAGCCCCAGTATAAAAATCTATCTTCCCTTCTAGTTCCAATCACGAGATGCAACTGACAGCCCCCATCTCTTTGGGTTTATTGGTATATGCTATACAACAGAGAACACTGAGGTGAAGAAATTTTTTAGAAAAGCAGAGACAGGATCAACACAGCATCTCCCACAGAGGATGAAGCTACTGCCCAATTCCCAGAAGGCTCCCTAAAGCTATCCCACTTCTGCTGAATGCAGAGACTGATTTAATTTTCCAGGAAGACTGCAAGAAGAAACCGAAGTGTTCACATCTGTACATGAATTTAAGATGGCTGACAAAAAAAATCATAAAACACCATGTCTGGATGTGGCTACAACTGACAAAAAAGGCTTACAAGGAAATTGCTACTGATGAACCAGATCTACAGTGTCTGTTAGCTCCCAAGCTGCCTCTGCTGGCAAACTGTACCCAAGCACACTTCAGAATGTGCTGCAGTACAATGCATTAAGACATAGACAGAAGCCTCTTTGAGGAACACCTCTACCTGCTATATAACAGAATCTCAGATATAAACTGATGGAAGTTGACCTTACTCATTTAGTTTATTTTCTTTAAAGAGAAATTACAAGATGTCTGTTTTCAAATAAGTTAAAAAATGTGAACAAATTTCCTTAAGAAATAGAACAATCTTTATTATTTAAAGCACATTGAACAGGTTGACAGTTCCCTACGGAGCAATACATACAGAAAAATTAGTGGTTTTATAAGAACAGGCAGCCAGGTGACATTCAGATGTTTTTTGAACCAGTTACCTGCACATCAGTCTAGGAGTACTTCAATCTGGGCCAATATGGTTGTAAATGAAGATTAAGTTGCAGGTTTTTGCAAAACTACTTCCAGTATTGTTCTGTTTTAGGAACAGTTTGTACTAATCTTCTATAGATTCATTTGGAAACTGTGCATAGTTCAAAAATCAGCATGGTAACTGCTCCTGAACAGAAATGCACTTGTAACTGGTGCCACTAAACATCAGTCAGGAAAATGCTAAGAATCTTTATGAACTTCTGCATTTGAGGATCTATTAATATGAAAGTCATTAGATCATTTTTTTTTTTAATTAAAATGGAAAGTCCTGAAGCCTGTTTCAGCATTAAATGTCTAGTGGTTCCCCACTTCTATTAAAACAAAGTTCAGTAACTGATGCAAAATTCAAGCTGTACACTACAATTTGTAGTAAGCATGACCTACCCATACTTGCTTCCTTGGCTAGAGTCAAAATAAACTGTGTTTTTAAAAAAAAAATTATTGAAAGAAGTGTATTTTATGGTTCGTATACAAACATGCCACAGATGTCTACAACCCTAGAAAACACTAATAAAACACTAAACCAGCTTTGATGCATGTTAAACTTATTCTAAAGGGGGAGACAATGTTATATTCATTAAATAACTACCTTAGGCAGCTCATGTTATGACATACGCAAAAAAGCCACACTAACCTAAAAGTCTAAAAGACTTTTTTTCCCCATGCAGTAAGAAATGTTTTTCAGCACAAGGAAGTCAGAGAAAGCTGTGCAGCAAGTGTTAGTCTCTACAGAGCTGCACTTTAGGAACAGTCCAGTTGCACTGCATTTTTAAGCTATAATTATCCTTTCCATACAGCAAGGAAAAATAGGTGTTGTGGGTCCATCTCAGGCTTGTTTGGCTTTTGCATTCTTAACACTAATAAATGCTATACAGCAATCAAACACAAAGTACATTAAACATTCAGAATGCCAATGACAGGCAGTGCTAATGTGAATTTTGATTGGCAGAGACCCATTCAAGGATTTAAAGACAGCTCAAGCTGCAACAATAGATACTGGCTCATTACATGAAAGCATCTTTAAACAATGGTCATTCAAAGCAACAAAACAGACCAGTTCTGTGCAGAGTTGGATATATAGTTAAGTGCACTTGAAAATTCTGGAATATTCGGAAAGGTTATTCCCTTTAAATTGATGTCAGCAAAAAAGCTTGCATTAATTTAGCAGAACTCTACCTCATCTGAGTATTTTAGATGATTGCCAAGGTATAACAAGTGATGAAGATTTCAATGCCTAACAGTAATTTTTTAAAAGATTTTTTTGTTTTTTGTATGTGTGAAACAGCACTGAAGTCTTCCTACATATCTACCATTGGCAAGTACAGGTTATCTACTTTGTTTGTACAGCCAGGATATAGGAATGATTCCTGAAACCACATCAAGGCAGGAGTAAACTACTCAGATGCTGTCAAAGCTAAGTTACTGCTGCCACTTCAAAAGATCTCTTAATCACCAGCCTAAAGTTAACTCTATGAAAAACACAGTTGTTACTGGGCATTGTACAATCCTTGTTAAATATGAGTCAATGTAGTGACTAATGTTGCCAGCTTAACCCACAGTTATTACAACTAAGGAATGCAGAGGAGAGAAGCAAGTACAAATTCTATGCTATTCTGGGAATTGCCCAATGCACATCAGTTTAGAACATGTTGTTGTTTCAGGCTGCAATTTGTAAAAAGCAGAATGTAAATCCTGAATACTTTAGGGTTTTTGCAAGATGAAATCCTTAGCCTAGCAATTCATCCAAGACTTGACATCTTCAAAACAGCTATGAAACTCATGTCGTCTTCTTACAGCAGGAAAACTAAAACCGTAGTTCTGCTTCATCTGAGAGAAACATTCTGTTTCTCAGCTTCAACTAGCTGTGGCTAGTAATTACTCCTAAGTTTTAGGTCTTTTTTGGATTTCAGAACTTGCACTTGCTTTGTTTAGAGTGAAATCAGAACAGGAATCACATCTAAATTCACAACGTTTGATATCCAGCATAACTCTTTCTTCTGCCAATTATGTAAGCAACCACTATGATGGCAATCAAGCCAGCAAGTGCAGCACCAACTATAATTGGGATTAGAATGCTGTCATCATCCACCGAACACTCCAGGGCTGTAGATGAGAAAAAGGTTGCAACAAGGAATAAATAAAGACAGAATACTTGCCAAGTGTGGTATAAAAATCTGTTTTCCTTAATATGGTGCTCAAAAAGTATTATTACATATTTCAACTAGAGACAAAAAAACGCAGAGGTCTCATTGGCACACACTAAGCATTACAATCACTTGGAACGTTTGATTAACTACAGTAACCTAAGGGTGTACAAGTCTATGGTGCACAAGATCTGTACTAGACAAGGGAGTAGCCAGTCCTCTACTTTTAAGACAGAACAAGGCTTATCTCTGTCATGCTTAAAGTATAGTGTTTTTCCTCATTAAGAATAAAGTGACCTAGGTTTGGTATCACGAACCTATCCAGACTGGAGACATGTTACAGATACACACTAACTCTAATGAGAGGGAAGGTAGCTGTAACTTGAACTACAGAGTGAAATGAGACTAACTCTTCAGAGCTTATTACGATAAATCCTGCTTACTCTGCGTACATTTGGGGAGTTAACTTACTGCTGCCTAAAAGTAACTTCAAAAATCTGCACCTGATCTATTTGTAAACAGATTTACTTAGTAAGACTGTGCTGCAAATGTTACCATGAAGTACACCAACCAGGTTACACTAAAGATTAAGAAAAAGGTCATTTAAGCTATTTCAGTTTTCCCCACACAAGACCAGGATACTGCAGCAAACATTTCGGAAACTTTCTTCAGTTCTGGGTATTCAAGACTTTATCATAAAGAAGTTCTGTCAGTTCATTTCCCCCTCAACACTCCTAGTCTTTAGACTGACAGGTAAAAAAAGAAATTAAACACCTGATGGTATTACTGAAGTCCACTTCTGCTTAAGTTTTGTCCCATATTCTTATATATTCAAGTTACAAAAAGCTGTATGTCAAGATGGTATCAGACAACTTCTAACCTATTCTTCAAGGCAATGCTCAAGTACCTCTTCAGTGTCTCTAGCTACTTCAAGTTTAAAGAAGGAAAAACAACATATCCAACAGACATTTTCTAAGTGAGAACAAAACTTTACTTGAACTTCAATGTCAGTCTGGGAACTTCATTTCATGTGTAAATTAAAGTGCTTGTGCCCTATGCTGGTGCTTTTTAGCACGTAGAATTTTACAAACATTGGAAGAATTAACAAAAAAAGAACTCTTACCTGCAGAGAACTTATTTTCCCTCACAAGGAATGGTTGAACCCAGAGATTAAAAGTGTTTATTTGAAATTCTTCATTAATCTCAAGAGTTTGCTCTTTCCGGCACATGTAAGAACTGCCAAGGAAAGCATCCCACTTGCTGAAATTGTTGTTATCTGCATGTGAAATGACTAAACAAAGAGGGGAAAAAAACCAAGAGAATCGTTAATACAATTGTAAGGCTAATGAGTTGGATCTACAGCAGCTAACTTTTCAACTGAGAACTCTGAAAAACAAGATGCTCTGAAGTGTGACTGATCTGCTTAACCCAAAGAAGTTATTACTGTACTTAGCAGTAACCTATTCTCCACATCAATACAACACAGGGCTTTCCTTGTACCTGCAACTCAAACCATTGCAGAGTTGCAAGCAGTTTAGCTTTAGTGCCCTTTTAACTACAATAGCTGTGACAAAACTCTAAAAAAATCCTGTACTCTTGATTTGGGAAAAAAAAAGTGTACTTCAGTTTTTGAAGGTGTGGTCTCTTTTCCCAGCAAGAGTTAAGTACAAGTGTTTGGAAGATGCAGCAACATCTTCAATCCAAGACGACAATTGTCTTAGGAAAACCAAAAAGCTTCAGAGGTGGTTCAATTGTATTTCACACTTCAAAACACTGTTACTGAAAACACAAAGAAGGCCTCTTTATTTATATGTTTATCACAAAGTGAGAGACCCCATTACCAGAAGCTTCAGAGAATAATAAAACAAAACCATCACAATTCCGCAGTGTTGTTTTAAGTGACTCTTACAACCATTTCTGCTTATTGCTTTTGTTCATACCAACTTAAAAGACTTAAAGCAAGAAGTAACAGTAAGCATGAACAGCACAGGGAAAAAAAAGTCAGTAGTATTGAATACAGACATTGAATAAAAGCTTTCTTTAAGGCAGATATTTTTACTTACCAGAACCATTCAAATGGTTGAGCAGTGTAACATTCACCTCTTTCAGGTAAAATTTTTGTCCACCTCCACTTGCATTTTTCTGTTTAAGAAACAACAACCAACCATCAATGCGCAGTTCTGCGTTTTTAACATCAAGAACACAGGCTGTACAAAGGCTAAGACATTTACCACAGACATATTCTCTACAACTTTAAACCAATTCTCCATTTGCTCTGAGGCAGCCAGTTGGCCAGTTCAACTTTCCATATGGGAACAGCCTACCACCAGCAAGTGACAGAAGGATTTTACTATGACTGATCATCACTCAATGCTGTTAAAGTGAAAACTTATTTCAAACTAAGTTACTTACAACTACAAATGTGAAACCAATCAATGTGCTATTTCCATCATTCAGTTTCAGAGTAGCTGTTGTGTTACCACATGCACCATCTGCAACAGTCGTTTTTGGATTGATGTTGATCAGGAGAGGCTGAAATATAGACATACCACATCAAAGACATTCAGCTGCTATTAGGAATCCATTGTTTCAGTCAGTAGCAGTCGTAGGCTAGAAGACTGCTACTGTTATAAAATTGACAGCAGAAAGACTAAGCCTGGCTACTATTAAACCAAGGCTACCTGAGTTAAATTTACATGCTGGTAATACTGAAGCAAACAAATTGCCCAGTCTTACTTTGTTGATCTAATACAAGGTTAGTTTTGGCTCCCTCTGTGGGGAAAGACGGGATCTGCAGGGACCAACAGCCTTAACAGCTAAGAAAGTTCCAGGCTTTTAATGTTAGAGATACTATACTCTGTAATGAGCTATGTTGAATCCATGTAAAGTTCTGAGGCTAGGTATTATGTCACAAAACTATTCTGATGTCAGAGAGGTGCTATATATAGTACTTAGAAGCAGTTTTGGACAGCCAGCAAATAACCCTGCATTCACTTTTCATACCAAGTAACTACAACATTTCTACTCTTCTAAAATAGGAGAACCACCTTGTCCTGGGACACATTCAGCTGCAGCCCCACAGTAGCCAGAAGACAAGTTCTATTTCCACTTTTAAGAGAATAGTTTCCTGTCTCCGGATTCTCCACAGGTTTGGGAGTGGTGGTTGGACTAGGTGATAAAGTGGTGGTAGATGCATTAGTAGGCAGAATAGTAGGTGCAGAAGTAGGCATATCCGCAGGACATCTAGACTCTGAAAAGAAATGTTGATCACCATTTCAGTTCTGAAGCTTTATTAAGTCTAATGACTCAGAGGTCAGCTCAATACAGTTACCAATTTATCTGTTGAAACACAGGCTGATTGGGAGTCTGGTAATCACTCAGTCAGAAGTCTCAAACCAGCACAACAGCACAGTGTTCCAAACTATTTACAGCTACTACTTGTTCTCAAGTTCTGCCCCAAATCAAACACCCAGTCTTAAATCCATGTAGCACATGCAGTACTCACCTCCAACACACAGAAGCGAAACACAAGGACAAAGATCACTAAGTGGTGTCATGGTTTAACACCAATTAACTCTGTCCCAGCCAAAACCAGCACAAGAGGTTATAAAAGCGTGGTATGGATTTGCTGTAGACAATGTTAAGCAGCCCTGCTGAGCTTGTGCAGCAAGATGACACACTCATCTTTTAAGTAGTTTTGAGACAAGAGGAGACAACAAGCTCTACACTATTTAAATTAAAAAGCAGAGGCTACCACTGAAAACGGAAGGCAGTCAGTTAAAAACTAGGAAGCTCAAATGATCTACTTAACAACAGTATTTCTGAAGTATTTGTTTTTAATATTCCAATTACTGGAATACACTATGAGATGACTGCTTTGGCATGGGACCAATCTGCTTTGCTATATACTGCTGAATCAATTCTACTAATCTATTTTTCCAGCAACAAGGAATGACATAATAAAGGATATTTACATGAACATTTTTCAATATAGCCCATCTTAGAACCAGTGGATTCTTTATAATGGGCCTTTACTCTGGCAGTGAGGTGCAACACAAAAAAAGCTCATTCACAAACTGAAATGCTCACCTTTTTTACTGATTGTGCCATTCTGAACAAAAGCCTGCACAGTAACATTCCAGAAAATCTGTGTTACATTTTCTGCTTCAAGAAAGTCAGCATTATGACACACAAAGACGTTATTCAGTTGAACTGGACGCATGGTATCCTTTACAACAATGGTAACTGGTCCTACAAACAAGCACAAATATTTCAATGCCTTATGAAGTACAAGAACATTTATAGGTAGTTATGTTTTCTATTAATTCTGCAAGACAAAGTGTAAGAGATAATTAAGTTTAACCCTAGCTTCTTTTGAATGTTTTACCTATGTGTCCTGACCTAAGTATTAAGTAATCAAGCTTCTAGAACTAGAGAAGCCATTAAAAAGGTGAATCCTTTTACTCAAGCTTTTATTTAAAGGGAAAAAAAAAAATCTATTATTAGTAGGTATGCATACATGAAAGCCTAACACCATATTATTTTGTTCGGTGGAAGGTCACAAAAATTAATCTTCCATATGCCTGTTGTCTTATTACCAGCCCCTCTCTGAGCACAGCTGTTCAAACAGTTAACCTTCCCCTTCTGTTCCACTTAAAGGAATTACAGATTCAGTGAAGCTAACTAGTCTGTACTCTTATCTGGCAGACAGGCACAATGACTGGTCAGGCAACATATGGCACAGTCCTCCTAACTTTGAAAAAGCCAACGAAGGTGAGGCACATGAGATCTGACACTGTAGCCAGGACTGTTTTGTAAGTAGGACTCTGCATTGAACGTTACCTTTTCTTCTAGCATCAGGAAATATAATGGTGTCGTTGGTGTTGTAGGTAAATGTGATGAAGTCCCCCTGGTAAGTTTCATTGTTTTTTGTAAAGTTAACGCTCCAAGAGTGGCCTCCTCCGAACTGTACCGCCACAAGTGCAGCTTGTGTGTCATTGCCACAGATGCTTCCGTTGTGTGTCACGTTAGATGACAAAGTCAAAGTTGTGTTTTTCTACAAGAAAAACGTAATCTTAAATATTTTTGCAAAACACAGTTCTTCCCCATGACACTGTCACAATGCTGTCAGAATTAGATGGAACCTTGTATGAGGTTAATGAGATTATTTCAGGTTATTCCACAAAATTATGAAAAGGCTCCTTCATGTCTGACTTCTGAAGGATTCAAGTACAACAGCAGAAATCTAATTTGACTGTAAAGCTGTAAATCTTGACTGTGCTGACCATTTACTATTTGGACTAAGAACGCTACTACACCGATACACAAAAGGCTGACCAGTATGCCACTTAAGTGCAATAGGGCACTTGCACCTGTTTGTATTATTAATTGAGAACTTATACTTTGTTTTAAAATTAGGATTTAGAAATAGTAACAACTGAGCTAGTAACACCAAACAAAATAAACCCCAAAACACTTGAGGTGAAAGAATGTACCTAAACTTTTACCCAGGACAAAACACAGTTCTCAACAAATATGATCTCCAAATACTCACATAATCGCTACTGTTTGTTTCATAATTTATCAAGAAACTCATCATCCATTTTGCATACAGGCACGTAACATTAGAGGCATCCTTCACATCTACTTCCACTGCATATGACTTGAAAAAACCTACAAGATATGATTATTAGTTGTTAAGGCATTGCTTTTATTTAATTTTTCTAGAATCACTTAAGAGGACAGCTCATTACAAAGTAGTAAATTATTTCAGGACTGGATTTGATTTGCCAGACACTGAAAGCATAGCTAGATTTCTAAAAAGCACTGGAACTAGGAAGCACAATGAAGTTATTGAAGCTAGAAAAAAAACTGAGAGAATGTTTTATAGTGCATTTACCTGACAAAGACTAGTAATCATAGAATGGCTTGGGTTGGAAGGAATGTTGAAGATCATCTAGTTCCAAGTCCACTGCTATGGGCAGGGACACTTTCCACTAGACCAGACTGCTGAGAGCCCCATCCGACCTGGCCTTGAACACTTCCACAACTTGCCTGGGCAACCTGTTCCAGTGTCTCACCACCCCTGCAGTGACAACTTTCTTACAGCTATCTAATATAAACTTACCCTCTAGCTTTAAATGAGCATTTGCTCTCTGGTGAAAAACTCAGTAAGTTGAAATGTATGGCATAGCACTTAAGACACAGCCGGGTCTTCTGGCTCAAAAGGCACGCATGTTGCATTCCCTTTAGGTATTTAAAGACCTTTTTATAGTTGTTCGACTGTTTAACCCAGTGACTTTCAACAGAGACTTTCCCGCGAGGCCAGTCTGCATTTACACTGCTGTGACCGCTGACCCCACAAGATGAACAGGGCTGAAAGGCTCCACACACGCAGATAAACCACTGCCTGGGAGCCCCGCTTAGGTGGGGCAGCAGCCGGCGGGCCGCCCTGGCCAGCGGCGACACACCCTCGTCAGCCAGCTTCTGCCCCAGCCTGGAGAGGGCGCCCGGCCGGACACCGCCACCCCTCTGCCCAGCGGCACCCGGTCCCCGCTCCCCATCTGCGGGTGACAGCCTGGCGGGGAGCAGCCCGGCACCGCCTCCGCCGCAGGCAAGCCGCCACCCGGCTGAGGCGGCCCCGGGTCTGGAGGTGCTAGGCGGCCCTGCAGCACCCCCGCGCGCGACCGCCCGTTGCCCAACGCCGCGTCACGTGGGGGGTGGGAGGGGGCAGGGCAGGGAGAACAGACCTGCCTGATTCCTCCCCCCCCCCCCGGCCTCCCCGGCTCCAGCCGCCCGCAGGCCCGCCGGCCGCGGCACAGACATCACCCCACTCACCGGAGGTACCAAGGAGCAGCAGGAAGAGGAGGCAGGGGGTAAAGCAGCGCGGCCCCATGCTCGCGGCGGCACCGACAGACAGCAAGCAGCAACCGGGCGAAGCTAGCTGCCGCGAGCGCAACCTCGCCATCGGTCATGTGAGGGGCGGGGCGACGCCGCCCGCGCGCCGCCAATCGCCGCGCGGGTGCTCAATTCGATGTCTCACGGATAGAGTGGTAGCCGCGAAGCGCCTCGGGCGGGCTGTTGCCCCCGCCTGCGCGGGGCTTCTGGTGGGACCTGTCCGGGGAGTGGCAGAGGCCACCTGCCGTTGCTTTGCGAGGCCACTGCGGGTCTCTGCAGAGGCTTGACTTGGTCCTTTGCGGTCTCCACTGGAGCTGCTGCAGGTTGAAAAGAGGAAGCTGAAAGGAGGTACACGTTCACAGAAATTTGATTTAGAAGTTTTCAGTGCAACAAATTCAAGAACTGTGATATTTTTCATGTTTAGAAGAAATAAAAAGGGGGAGAGAGGGCCCAAACTGACAATACTGAATGCAAAGTTAGAGGAGCAGCACTGGGTTACAAGGCGGGGTCATGGGGGCCTGGCGGGCCTGCCCTCGAGGCTCTAGTGCCGGGGTGGCCTTTGGTGTCTGACGGTGTCCCTCTGGGCTGACACGACTATCGTTGCTGTCTGGTACCCAAAGCCGACCAGAGATGTGCTGAGGCTCTCTGGGGACTGTGCCTGTACAGTGACAGGGCTCAAGCTGTGCCAGTGATGGTCTCTGTAGAGCAGGGAGTGATTGGCACCTGCACCCAGAACAGGGACCTTTTGTATCTGCTGGAACATTTACTTCAGGACATGTAGTTTTATGTATAAACATTGGTATGTTCACACACTCTCATGCTCTGAGTGAAGAATCCTGAATGTTTTTATTTCTTGCTTGCACATAGGAAATAGACTGTAAAATGATGATGTGAGATGTTCCGCATATATAAAAAGAAGGCTGATTACCTTCTTTGCTTTATGCCAATTCATTGAAGCTTGAAATTAAATCAAGGTAGCTATCATTAAAATCAAATCAATTTCTGTTTAATAGCAGAATAAAAGTAGCAACCACTGTGGGATTAAAAGAACGGTATCGTTTATATAATTTACTGTAAGGAAAAGTATATTGTTTCGCAACAGAAATACCATCATTAACATCAGAACACAGAAACACAGATTATTCTCTTTCTCTGTGCACCTGGTTGCTTTGCCCTCCCTGTATCTCCATCCCTGCCATGCAGCTGTCCTTCATGGGCACTTTGTGGTAGTACATGATTTACTGTGAGCTTAGCAGGCACACTTTTCATTCAGAGGCTTACTTCTTGCTTGTTTTATCAGTCAGGATAAATTAGAAGACAGTTCCTCCCTGGGAGCTATGGAAAAACAATGCTTGAGCTAATTCCACATTCAGTTCAGTCAGTGCCAAACTGGCTGTAGGAGCAGCTTTTTTACAAGAAAGATGAAGCTGTATGGATTGGAAACTGTGAACTTGTTTGTAGTTTATCATGGTGTGTATATGTCAAGGCTGACCCTACCAACAACATGGGAGACTATGAAGCAGCCACAAAGGCTGGCCGCGGGGTTCCTGTCCTTGTGTGGAGTCAAATTCCACCTGCAGGGAGTTGGTACTGGCACCTCACATTCATGTACAGGATGAAGTCTGCCCAGCAAAACCCACATGCTCCAGCCATTTGAATGTGTTAAAAGGTTGTTAAAAACAATGTGTTCTTGCATTAGCACAGCAATAATCTCTTGCCCAGCCAACTAACAGAAACTTGTTTTTGGCATTATTATCCCTAAATGGAGGATCTCGGAATTCCCAAAGCCTGTTGCTTGTCTCTGGTCTATAGCTCTAGAAGGAGAAAGTGAAACTCCCATTCCTCTTTTTTCAACAGATCCTTTATCTTGGGGTCAGATGTTGTCCTATTACTCTTAAATTCCATGGAAAGCTATTATGGTCAGTACTTGTAGGAGTCAACCTTTCATAAGTATCTGCTGCACTTTATTTATCATGAGTAATTTCTTTGTTGATTGTGGCAGTCTTAAAGAACAGTAACATTTATTTGCTAATCAGTCTTCAGTGACATAAGATCAAACTCTATGATTGGCTGCTTTCCTTTAACGATAGAAAGGTGAATGATTATTACTGTGATGCAGAGAAAATGTCTTACCTTTATGCTTCCAAGAAGGAAGTAATTTTGCAGTTGGCATGATTTTGGGAGCCACTGATGGATGGCAGACTGATACTGGTTTTCTAAGACATTCCTTAGGTTTATTGCTGGATGTAACAATGAGGAGTGTAACGTTTCTGTATGGCATTACATTTTTACTACATGTTTTATTTAGTCTCTTCTCAGTGGTTTTAAGAAGGTATTGACATATGCTGAGAACAAATATGAAAATCCGTATGATTTCTTTTTGAAGCTTTGTTTCATCAAGGAGCACAAATTTAGGCCTAATTTCAAATGCATGGACTGTTCTGTGACTTTTGTTCACATCATCTTCCTGATGTCCAGTATATGCTTAATGCTTTGCAAATCCTTTAGCAGCTTTAGCTGGTTAGATATGATGTATGTAATCAAACTTCCCTTAACCCTGGGACTTGCAAAAATTGATGGATGTATGTGGTCAGAAGCTAAGTGTGCAGTGTTTAATGAAACACCAAATAACTTAATGTTTCTGATTTCTGGTGCAGAAGACAACTTGTGGAGAAATTAATAGAGAGGTAATTATAGAACATGCAATAATCACTACCTTTCCCTGATGTATTTTTATTCATTCCCTTAGATGTCTCTTTAAAGAACAGGGCATTTTCTGTATTTTTTTTTCCAGGGACAGGATTATAGCATATAGTGGGTTGAAAATTTCCCCCCAACATTAACTTTGCCAGACTAGCTCAGGTAGAAGGAAATGGAAGCTGTATTTACAAGCCAAAACTACAATCTACAATGGAATGCAATGAATATGTACAAATATACAATATTTACAGGGACTTACAATTAACAAACAGCACAAGCAACCCCTTGGCCATAGATCAGGGGAGCTAATAGCTTCTCTCTCCCTGCCTCCCCCTTACCCCCCTGTTAGTATCTCCCAGCCTGAAACAAGAAAAGAGAGAGATTGTTTTGGGAACCAAATCTAATGGAAGATATCTCTCCAATGGGATTGTTTAGAATTATATTTATTTTCCTTTTTACACCCAATAGTGATTTATTTACATCTTCCTACTTTCTGCTCAAGATCTGTGAAAAAAATTTAAAGGCATAGCCTAAAACTACCACACAGCAGAACCAATTCTTTCCAGGAGGCAGGAACAGTTCACAGGGAAGGGGTGGAAAGAGGAAGAGATTAATGCTGGCCAAAGAGGTCACAGACACATCTAGTAGAGGCAGATGAACCACAGGGACCTTCTTGGAACCGTGCCAGCGACTGAGAGTTACAACTCTTCACCAAAGTTTTCCTTCTCACGCAGCTCCCTTGTCGCCTGGAGAATACAGATTTGCTGTGACCTAGGCACTGTAACGAAGACCATGCTTTGTCGAGCACGATGTGACATCTGCAGTGCTGCGAGTGCCAGCCTGCCCAGCGGCAGGAAAGGGATGGCTCCCGAGAGCTCTGCTGTGCTAGAGCTGGAAAAACCGCGGATGATCTAAGAGGTGCGAAAGCTGTGGTTTGCATGGTTTTGAGCAGATGGCAGCGTTTGGGAGCCGCCGGGTTTCTGGAGGAGGTGGTGGTAGGAAACCAAACCATTAAAGTGATGCGGGAAACTGCTGAGTCAAGACCGGGGCAATCACGTGAAACGCCAGAAAAAGAAACCTCGGTGGGGAGGTGAGGAGATCAGAGAGCAGGTTGCGGCAGCCAGCTGCAAAACTTCCTGCCAAAGCTCTCTGAGATCTCCTGTTGTGACACAGCTGGAAAAACACCTTCCCATTTTAGCAGGAAGGAGGCACAGGCTCCGTCACCAGCGTGTTACACAAACAGCTCGGTACATGCAGCCTGGTTCAAGCATACGCTGTCTGCCCGCGAAGGCGAGGCAGGAGCTGGTCTTTGACATGGTGCCATCCCACCACTGAAATCCGTGATGCAGCGGGACGCGGGATGAGGAGGTGCCGTTGGTGGTGGGGGTGCTCACTTGTGCTCCAGCTGCTGCTGGATGGGACTAGAATACAAGCATCTGGGGTTAACATGTGGCAGCCGATGAGATTTATGTTTTTTTTGTGATTCATGCCAAACCACTTCTAGCTGTGGATCTGTTTGATGTGAAAAAAACCCTTTGCTGACAGCTCAAAATACTCATTGGGCTTGTAACAGCAAAGTAGAAAAATGTCAGTACTCTCAGTTTTGTGTTTTTATCCACATACATCGCTAACTTGCTGAGGATACACCTGTCAGCTTCAGAGCAGCAATGACTTTCTGAAAATCTCTGGCTCTGCATGTGAGGCACCTCCCACTTCCAACTCTTATGAAGGATGTGTTGACTGTAACTTTTTCTGAGAGATTTCAGCAGGAAAGGAAGTTGCATCTAAAAATACAGGGTTGAAAGGAATACAGTCATGGTCATAGCTGAATAACTGAAGGACTTCAGCACTACAAGATTCCTTGTGACCTAGGAGTAACATTATACCTTATCTGTGGAGAGCACATCAGATGATAAATGTAACTACTCTACAGCTTCTAGCTCTGACAGAGGCAGGAAACTAGGACTGTCAAACTCTAAGCTAATGTTTGTTCACTGCATTTATCCTGAGCAACAAAACTCTCCCAGGGAATAATTTTTCTGCACTTTGAGGTTGCATGCCTGCTTTTGGAGCTAGGATTTTAAGCAGCTCCTGCTGCTGTAGAAATACAAAGGAAGGAACTAAAGAGATATGCAGGAGGTGCCAGTTCTGCAAGTGACAGAATCAGCCCTTTGGTTGCAGAACTAGTTCTTGGGAGGAGTGAGCCTGACCTACTCCCTGGCTGCAGTGTACAAGCAAGCTTTACCTGCATGGTGACAAGATTCCAACTCACTGCTGCGGAGGCTGCACATCATAGCCTTTGTTTCCATCTCCTGCCAGAAAGGCTGTACCTGCTCCCTAGCCTGCACCTGGTCTGTAGTGTCTTGCCCAGCCTTCAGTAAAAAGCAGAGCAGTCTTGCTTTGAACCTTAAACTAGCACCAACTGATTTTTTTGATGTAGTTAAGAGACTGCTTTTGAAGAAGCTATCTGTTTTTGACCATGGTAAATTATTCTCAGATATACTTCAAGCTTCAGAGACTGCCCAAGGGTAAACCTGAACATGCAGTGTAGTAATTTCATGGGAGATTTGGTCTGGGAGGGGGGAAAAGGCTGTGTACTAAGTGAACATGCTCTTAATCCAGCACCAATGTTTCATGCTGTGTTAAAATTACTTACTACTACAAAATGGTAAAAGATAATCCATTCCATACAATTATGGATTCAATTTACTTGCATACCAGCCCTTCTCTATTTGCAAAGGCATAGTGACTAAGCTTTGCAAAGCAGCATTGTAACCCTTGAGCCTTGCAATGGCCTAGGCATTATCAGAACCTCTGATGCCTGACCCTCTGCGTGCCTGAACTGTATACAGCATCTAAAAGTTTGATCTGCTGAAGAAGCAGTACTTCCTTATTGCTGAAAATATTTTTAGATTGAGCAGAATCTCTACGTTTAACACTTCTTTGAAAAAGTAAAATTTTGTATCAAAAGCATATTAAATTACTTGCAAATTTTAACACAGAAGTACCCAGTAACATCCCTGTTTTTTTCCACCTCTAAAATACCTCCTTGTTGAAAGGAGTAAGCTAAAGAACTGTCATTGATATTACAGGAAAAAAATTGATTAACTGTATTCTTCTCTAAGTAGTCTTGTTTAGCGTTAGTGGCTGAGCATCTGCAGCTAAAGTAGCTAAAGCCTGAGGCCATGAGAGGTGACTAAATGTAAACTTTTCATAGAACGAATGCTGCTAAGCTCAATGAATTCAATAGGTATGAGCAGAATAAAGGTAAGGGCGAAGAAGACAATTCCAAGAGATTGAAGTAACTTCAGAAGGCAGTAACTTCATCCCAGCAACAGTGAAAACCAGTCAGAAATCAAGAGAACACTGACCAGAATTATGATTGGACTTGGGGTTGGACTTAGCTGAGGGGGTGATAGGTGGAACCGGTATATTTGAGGTGTCAGCTGGAGTAGCAGTCCTTCTCCAAAGGCACTCAGCTCAAGCTGTAACTGAAGAACTTATAAAAGACTATTTGGAAACCTTAATTCAGACTTGGCATTCTCAGCAGGATCTTAGTGACAGACCCTGTTACAATGCCATTGTACCTAAATCCATACCAACCAATGAAAGTTTGGTATTTGCTAGATGTAAACTACTTTTCCTAAGAAAAGGGGTTTATGTACAGTGCTGCTGTGTCTTACTGATCAACCCCCCCAAACTTTCTTCCTTCATTTGTATCTTAATGCTTATTTCTCATAAGAAGCAGCAAGAGTTCTAAAAGCCATTTTAAAGATGACCTTGTACTAGGAAGCAGTTACCTAACCAGAAGAAAAGCCTGCTCCAGTGCGGGTTCATTGACATCCATTGCTTCTCTTTCCAGTTAACTCTGTATCTTCCAAGATGCCCTCTGCACAAAGTCCAATGTTTCTGAAGCACTCAAGCAGGTTTTGAGCTGTTTCTTTTCTAAATACCACAGTATGTCCATAAGCCCTTGCCTCTTCAAGGGTGTGGGTGGGGGAAACAAATCCAATGATACTGCCTTAATTTTGATTTGGCACCAGTTTCTGTGAAAATCAAGAGATAGTATAGCAACAGAAATTAGAAGTATTTACTGCATTACATTACTTTTCTCTGAGAAGAGATCAACCTCCAAATAGCCAACTGCTTCTGTAGTGTGTATGTGTATATATATACATATATATATACACACACCCCCCACACCAAATTCTGCAGTATTGCAGAGAATGTAGGAATTATTCTCTTTAAGGAAAAATTCTTAGAAAAACGGTCCCATGCCTTTAGATTTCTCCAAGGTGTAACACAGAAAGCAAGCACTGGAGCAGTATTAGTGGAAGAGATTCACCATACCTATGAAACCCACCACAATAGGAAGGTTTTGGGAGTGCAGCAGTGCTATGCAATGTCAGCCTCCCTGCAATGCAATATACACAAGCCTTCAATGGAGGTCAGTTTGGAGGATCAGCACTTGCATTGCTTCAGCTGTGTCTCCCAACCACCCCTCCAGAACTCAGAAAGTAATGTGAATCACTCTGCTTCCCTTCTCCATTAAGTCCACAGAGTACCAGGACCAGGAAGGGTCATCCTAAAGATATTCCTCTCAAATTCTGCTCAGGCATAGTTCAGCAGTTCCAAATGCTTGAAGAACAATTAAGAAATGCCCCAGTTGGCCATCAGCAACAGTAGCACATTCCCTGACCAGCCCTGTCCTTTGTACTTAAATAATTGTACCAGAGCCATTAAAACCACTACCTATACTGGTAAACAAGGAAGGAGTGGCCTCCTCTACTACCAATGACCCTTTGTTATTTTTGAAGCATTTCTGTCACTGCCATGCATTTTAATCCCAATTCAGAGTTTGCAAGGATGTTCATATCCTTCCCCTCCAATAACCTGGTAGAAGACTCAGAAAAATAAATTCAGGAATGGAAGCCACTTAGAAAACTCAAGGGATTTTAATGACTGAATGAAGAAGGAACTAATTGTTATATTTAAGCAGCAAACAAGTATTTTGCTATCAAAGCACAAGCTAAAGAATTTAAAGCCATAAACATCAGTAAGCCCAACATACAGAACTTTGAGTAAGAAGGCATTTTACACACGAGTTTATCAACACAAAACTGTTTAATATTTATTAAATGACACAAAATACCTAGATAACAGACTCACTCTCCAAAAGGACATGTATTTACATTATTTACCAACTTAAGAAAGACTCTCTGTACCCATATCAGACTTATGAAACTTAAAAAAGGTTTTGCTGCTTTTTGCATCGAAGGATGCAATGGTGATACATGCCCTGTTTGCAAGTCTGCATGAACTATAACTTTTTGATGCAGTGAAAAGCACAATTTTCATATTCTGGTAGCTGAGGGAAGAGGCTTCTGAAAAGTAACAGGGTTAGTTTTTTCTCCCCACTCCAGAGATACTCTGAAGAACTGTTATACAAAAAGTATATTACATTTTTGAATGCTGCTGTACTCTTACAATTTTAGTGTAACGTTTCAAAGAAAATATTCTTCCTACTATATGAAATTGCTAAAAAAGTGGTATTTGAACATTTCTTTAGATGCATGTCTTTTTTTTAATTTTTTTTTTTTTAAGAAAGCATTAGGGCAAATGATATGTCTAGGAAAAAATGAAAGGCTGACAAAAAAAGAAAAAAAAAAAAGCAGAGACCAAAATATGAAGAACAGCTAAAGCAACTTAATTTGCTAGGGTTTTTTTTGTTTGTTTTTATTAACTATTTACTTTGGCACCTTTGTGTAAACTATAGAACAAAATGACGTTTACAACACATTTGCAATTACAGCATTTAAACAAAATGGTCACTTTTTAAACCAGCCAAGACAAAAAAATAGTCCATTTATGGGTATAAAGATTAAAAAACCTAAAATATATATTTCTAAGAATAAACTGCAATTTCTTATGAACAAGGTGCTATAAACTGCATGCAAGAGTCAAGATTAAAAATGTGTGGCCAAACAGACAAGCTGTGTTATAGCCAGATGAGCTGTGGTCCAAGCCCACTTTAATTTTTTTCTTACAGAGATATATATGGCTCAATAGGCAGGCACATGATCCCAGCAAGAAGTTGCAGATTTGTACGGCTGGATGATAAATCTTGGCTGCAGCTTTGTCATTAACCAGGAATGAGTAAGACCTTAGCAGAAGAGATGAACAGGTTCTTGGGGAGAACCCATGAAGCCTTCTCCCCTCCCCCTCTCTCAGCCTGGTCAGGGTTCTCAAAGTCTATTCTTCGGTTTGCTTTAACTAGATTGCCGCTTAGGGTCTGCCTCAGATCATGGAAGTCTGATGAAATGTGAGGATGTCTGCCAGATAGTATCTTTTGCATTTAAGTTACTGAAATGGATAGGCTAAAAATTATATAGACCTTTCCAGTTAGACTGAATGCAACACACTTGTCTAATGAGGGAGGATTGTACCAGAACAGGCATTTTAAACGTGTAGTGATATTAGATTTATAAGCTACAGACTGAATGCAACCAGTTCAATACTGATACTCATCACCTCCTGTCTACTGAAGACTCAAGTTCTATGCTCCTTCTCCAAAACACCTTTTAAAAAGGAATCATTTATTGGCTAGAGAGACAAAACACACAAGAAAAAGAACATCAGATACAAAATACCTAATTTTTTTGGGGGGAGGGACATTTTTTTTCCTCCCCAGAGGGTCTTTATTTGAACTAATACTTAAAAAGATCTGCAGGAGCAGTCTTCAAGTTTCTTACCAGATAACTCTACAGTTAGTATTTTTCTAATAGAGGCAAGGGTGGTCCTGGATGTCTACCAGTGGTTATGCTGCAGCAGTGTCTAAGGATAAGGTAGATTTTCTGCAGATTACAAAGAGCTGTATGACATTTAGTAGAGGGTGACAGCAAATAATTTAGTAGGAGAAACAAAACATCTGTTTCATCTGTCAGCTGAAAACTGCATATAAAAGCTTGAGAGAAAACACAGCTGCAGAAAATATGGAATTAAAGAGTAGATTAAAAAAGCAGCAAAGATGGGATGTGTCAGATACAAAATATGCATACACACACTCTCCCTCTCACACATGCACACCCCTGATTGTGGGATCACAGTGATAAAAGTTAGAGATCTAAGTTACACTGCCATTTAAACAAAAGTAACATCTTTCAAGAAATATCTGGTATTCCCGAGGACTATCAGTGCCTGAAAGAGCACACAACTGATCATAGGTCTAAAGCTTGGCTGGGTAAGGAAGAACTTATGTGGAGGAGTTACCTTTCCTGCAGACACTTTTCTCCATGTATTCCTGGCACATGCTGCTATAGCAATAAGAAAAATGTATTTTGTTGAAACAAAGCTCTACATTCACGTGACTTATTCTCCCATGTCTTATAAAGATGCAAGGAATGCTCTCTGGTCATCTAAGAAAATACATTTTAGATGCCTTGTAGCAATACTTAGCTTTCTATATGAGAGGTAGGCTTCTGGGTTCTAGGAGGCCTGCCACATCTAGGGCTGAGTTCTTAAAGCTTTAAGTTAAAGCAATCCAAAGCAGGGCAGTCTTTAAAAAGAGCTGCCCTGTCTAAACCTTGAGGTTAGTTCAAGTTTAGAATGTTGCAAAGCAAAACAAGTATTAAAATCCATTTGCAACTTTTGTTCTTACAGTGTTACCACAAGAACAGTGTGGCTTTTCATAGATATCTGTAAATAGAGTCTCTTTTCTAGAGTATTGCTGCCAAGAGGTGAAGGCCTCCTACCCATGACTAGTAAAAAACTGTCACTTTTTCCATTATGGCTGTTTTATGCTTAGAATTCCCAAAGGTGTACACTGAAGTCTTATAGGCAAGCCATATAAATCTAATCTGAACTTCTTTTGTTGTAGCAGTTACTTAAGAATGGTGTTTGTATATACAGTACATATGCCCACACTACAAACTTTACACATTTTATATTGGTACCATTTTGTTTTAATTGCAACCAGGAGTATTTTCCATTAGATCAGCAATAAGCATAGCTTGGCTTATTCCCAATTTTCCCTCCCTCAAGGGAAAAATCCAAGTGTGGGCATCAACCAAACCAATGGCATGTTACTAACTCAAATGCATTCTTTACAGTAAATTAAAATTTTGCATGCAGTTTAAGCATTTTAAAGGCTATTTTCTTATATTAATTAACCTTCTGTTTCCATTTAGAGGTGTGAAAGATCTGTCATCTATCAAGGGACTCCTCTTCAGACCCAGAGACAAATGGAATCACAAAGACCAGGTACTTTCTTTCAGCTTTCTGCACATCTTACTAAATAACATGCAAAGAGTTCAACAGCATTCTTCTTAAAATGTAAATAGTACTCTTTAAATGGGCATGTTAACCACTGAAAGAAGTCCACTCTACTATACTTTTCCATTACACTGCTTTCATTCAATCATCGGTAGTATAAAAAGTCAATTAACAGGATCAACAGGCTAGTTTATTCACTGGCAACTGTGTATGACACCAAGTGTGCAGTAAAACAAAGGCCAACATATGTTTATGCAATATAGTTGTACTGATTTGGGTTTTCTTTATCTCTTTCCATGTAGTCCCTGTCAATTAAGGATTCTATTCTCTTCTTAAGGTCAGCAGGCTGTAAAATAAAGCAGATGGCAGCATTATTACTTTGCAGTTAATGTTTCCTGGTTCTTTCTACTTAAGCCAAATATCCATACTGCTTAAGATGTCTGAAGAAACAGAAATCAGTTTAAAAAAAAAAATCCCTTAAAGCATCAAAGCTTCTGAAATCTGCAATGCATGGTTGACTGAAGAGAAAGTTACAAAATTAGCTTGTCACCTGCAGCTAAGCATACTCTTTATAGCAGGGAAAGATATTTGCTGCTGTTTGAACTCTAAAGAACTGCAACTCATGCATTATGTACCAAAGTGTTTCTATTTCTGACTTCTTCCTAGTAAAAGATGGTACAAGTTGCCTTTGATCTTGAGATCAGGGAATTCTGCAATAGTTTGGGAGCCCTATGATTTTGTTGGGTGAAGGACTTTCTAAAAATGCTTCACAATAGAGTGAGGAAAAGCATTTAAGTCTTCTGTTATAACCCTGCAAAGCCCAACTGTGGTTTAGTCAGTATTTAAAGGCCTGCAGGAACTTAACATGGTAACAAAATAGAATGAGATGGCAGTACTCAAACAGATGCATTACTGTTTGGAAGTACACAGTAAGTAAGCTATTCATTTTACACTGCAGTCATAGACCAATCTAATTCTCATTCCATATGTATGTGTTTATATTTAACCAATATAATCTGTCTAGAAAAAGAACTGTTACTAATATATGAAAAATTATCAAATTAAGAATCAAAGCCAACTCTGAATTACACAGACAAATAATTTTCCCCTTGTCCCCAAGAACATGTTGCCAGAACACTTAAAATGCAAGAATAGTGTACAAGGAGAGCTGGCTACACAGTTACTTGCTAACAGACTCTGGTTCTGAAAGTGTTTGGGAGTAGGTTTAATTAACTTAAAGGCCTGAGGTAATATTCAGATAAATTAATGTAATCTGCATTTTAAGAAATCCAGAAATATTTGCCCTTCCCAACAGTAAAAAGATGCATGTTTTGAACAGAAGGACTCTTCAACTGAGAATAAGCCAGGGAATAAAACCTGGTAGTTTTAGAAGAATAAAAGTCAATACTACACCTTTACTGGGAATTTAAGCTGGTTGTAGACCTCTGAGACAAGCAGGTTATGACTCAGTGTCTTGCGCATCTTCATGATTCGTACAATTGCAGCATCAATCTGGTATTGCCGGTCTTGGAATACTCTCTCTGTAGTGCTTGCCTGTTCCTCTACCTGAAGGATCCATTTAGATAAGTTTTGAAGAGAACATTAGAACTGTCAAAACAATCCTTCTTTGTATCTCAGATTTCTCAGCATAAGACAGTAAAATGTCAGTTGTCAAATATTTGACATAAGTCCTTCACGAATATGAAGGCCAACTGTCTATTGAAAACCATTAGTACAAGGAATTAAAAAAATCTTTGCACAAAGTTTACATCAGATGGATGCCAGGGAAAATCCATGTGAACTTTTTGTGTTCACAAACCAGTCAGTAAAGCTCCAAGGAAAGATCAAGGGTGAAAAGAATATTCAGTAATTGGAACTCACTCTTAAGAGACACCTGGCATCACTGGTGTCAAACCATGGAAGCACACACAGTGAACACTGTCATCCAAATTATACACATAACTTTTACAAAGATGTCAGTATGCAAGTTATATCTGAGAGCGAGAAAAGCTTGTAAATGGGCAGGCAACAAGATATTTAACCCAAGAAGGTAACCCCCAAAGGATTAAAAAGAACGTACCGTTTCTTTCATCTGAATTTGGTTGATCTTTATCCTGAAGAGCTTATGTCTGAAATCATCATTACACGTGAATTTATCACCATCTTCCACATCTTTACCTTTGGGGTTTTTAGTCAGTACTCTGGCTTTGCCACAAGCCAGAGATTGAAGAGTCCTTCTCAGCTCGCCATCCTCTAAAGCAGAAACAAGTTTGTTTTTGTGGGTTTTTTTTTAAAGTAATAACACCTGGAAGTAGTCACCTGTTTTCAATACCAACCTATCCCAGTGGCTTGCTTTATCTCCTCTAAACTGAACTCCTCTCCTTCATTAAACATGAGGAGCACCAGTGTCTGGAACAAAGAGACCTGAAGTTCTTTCTTGCCCTGTCACAAGGAAAATAAACATTACTAGGCTGTTGGTTTTCTTTTTGTGGGGTGGAGAGGAAGGAACAAGTCACTCTATGTCCATTATTTCACTTAAAGTATTTGATTGTTATTTTATTCATTTGAGAATATGAAAGAAAAGTTACTGGTCACCTTGAGTTTACTATGAAATACAGAAAGAACTCCAGGTCAGAAGGTTAGACTATTACATCCAGTGACAAAACTTGGCCCAGATATGCATCAACTTACAAAACTCAGAGCACCGAGTGCTTAAAATTACAATCTGAAAGACCTTTAAAGCCAAGGTGTAACACAACCATGAGTTTAAGAAACAGTATTAGGAACTACAGACCCTTTGAAATAGCCAAGTTTGATAATACTTATTTCACCATTACTGTTTTTCTGAGAAGTAGATCTGGCATAAACATACACATTCTGAAAATCTTCTTAAAAATGTATTTGTGCCATGAAGAAATGCCGAAGGAGAATGACTGGAAGTCCTATAGAAACAGTTGTGTTCTCAATCAAAAACTTCACTGCAGTAGTAAAAAGCTTACTGTGAAGATGCTTAATACTGTCAGATGAAGTAACATCATCTATGGAACATGGCTCCTTTGTTTTTTCTCTCCAGTATAAAAATTAGTGCCATTTTTAATATGGAACTAAACCCATTTGATATTTTCCCCAAGCAGTGACCAGTAGCTTTTGCCATTGATACAGAAATCAGATGCACCTTCTTAGACACATTTATTTCAGAAACTACCAACTCCAGAAATGAAAACAAGAGGATGGAAGTAAAAAGTAACTGCAAAACCAGAGCTAGGTTGGCTATCACAGCCTAAAAAAGCTTCCAGACATATCCCTAAGGTACAACCCAGACTTGGAATGAGCAAAGCAGCAGGAATAAGAGCAATAATACACTAACCTCTTTAAATTCTGCTTTTAGTACACAGTGTCCTAGTGTTGACTGCCACTGAAGTTTCCGACCACTGTGTTTTCCCAAATAAAAGGTCTTGAATATCTCCTGTAGCTTTACCATCTACAAAAAAGTAAAAAAGAAAACTCAAAAGACTAAAACAGTTTCTACTTTAAAAGCATCCTTCCATTCCTTCACAATCAAATAAGCCTTAAATAAAGGCTTAGGAAGATGAAAGGAACTGCAAGAAAAGAAAACAGACTTCATTAAAAGACATTTCTTTCTAGAGATTCCATGCATATTTAAAACCAAGCTAAGGTTGATATCAAGATACACTGACAGGCTGATACTTTATGTAATTTGTTTAAATTAATTACCTCCGGGGGCAAATGGACCTCCATAGGCACATAGGTTGGCCAATAACCCATAGTCAGAATATTCACTGTTAGTTCAATGTTGCCAGGTACATTCTGATTTTGCATATACTGCAGAAAGAAACAAAGTATATTGAAATAAAGCAATGTTTACTACACATACTTCAGGTGAAACTGAAAAGTTAGTTAGAACAGACATTAAAAGAGCACAGAAGGCAAGTGACATTATGATGTCTTCACTATACAAACTCTTAAGTTACATACAAAAAAATTGGGCTAAGAAAAAGCATTTTTCTGAAGGTAAGTCCATAGAGGAAAAAAAAAGCAGAAGAAATATTTTAGCAGGCTGATGTGAAGATGTAACCAAGTATGTGTGAATGAAAGAAACAATGTTAAAATTTGCTTGTAATCAAGACATTACAGAACAGCCAGAGCTAATGGCAAAAGCTTTACAAGCCAATCCACCAGAATACAGTTTAAAATACTTTATAACTGGTGTTAAAATGTTTTTACAAGTTTAAAATTCATCTTTTATTACTGCAGGTAGTATCTTTGGTTGGTTAGCTTTTTTTTTTTTTTATTTAAGGAAGCCTATTTTCAGGTTTTTTGTTTTGTTGTTCAGGAAAGCCATTAACAAGGTTCAGTAAAAGTTTCAAAAGCACAGAATTAAGAATTCCAGATGATTTTCAGCAGAGACTTTTCCCAGTTGGGCCTTTGCTCACTCCTTCTCAAAGCAATCACCTACGAAGTCTTGGTAGTGAGAGAATATTGCAGACAACTGGACTAATTCGTAAGGAGCTTAACCCGATCACAATAGAAACGTTTGTAACTGAAGACATCCTGCACCTTCTTGTTCAGCTCTCAGAATAATTCATTCAAAAAGCAAATAAATGAAGGAGCCATGGCAGGCTTTCCCACAGTACCTGTTTAAATTGTATCATTATGTCTTTTGAAAGCTCCATATCTTTAAACATTCCTTCAAGTTTGCTGGTGAAAGCAGCTCCACATTCTATAAAAGAGAAAAATGTAAATCTTAATCTTGTTTATTTTCAACACCATAGCTCCTGCTAAATATCAGAAAGTACTTTGAAGAAAGAAGACCTGTTTCAGCAGATGTTCTTACGTTAAGACCTGGATGCCATTTAAGTTACAGAATAAGGTTATAAACAAGAAGGGGAAAAATGTCTTAATGTGACAACTATTTTGTAACTCCATTGTTTTTCCATATGGATCCTAGGACTCCACTGGCAATCTGTCACTCAGACAACAATTCTAATCCCTGTTAGCTGCCTGCCAAACTGTCCTTCAATGATAGAACAAGATCAAGACGTAAAAATCTTGCTCTTACTCCCAGATGACTCCATCCTAGGAAACAATGAAGACCAGACTAGAAGACTGCTAGTTGGCAGTTTCAAATTTCAGACCTTATGTAGAATGAATAACAAGCAGAAGTTGTGCTCAGGTTTTCTGAGTACCTCACTGATTTATTCATCAGAGAACTTCAACTCTATTCCACAGGCCAAGATACACCATGCACTTTTAAGATCCTAGTTTTTGGTTATTATTGCTATTATTACAAAGGTAAAATCAAATTAACTTCCTCAAAACCTCAACACCTGCATGTCAAGGGCAAATATAGCACTTCTGGGAAGGCTGTCTTAAGTTGTTAACATGACTATTTATAAGAGAAGGCAAGACAACAGACATACTTACCATGTTTGAGTTTGGAAAGCATAGATTTTTCTGCATCTACTGATGCACTCTTCCCAACTAATAGTCTCTTTGCTAGATCTTTTTTATAAAAGGCCTCAAAGACATCTTTTCCTGTAAGAGATGAGATTTGACAATGTTCACAAATCACTGTTTATTTTCAACAAATGCTACATTCAAACAGGCCCAGTTTGAAGCTCAGGAAGCATAACAAGGGCCTTCATATTACAATGTACATTGACTTAAGAGTTAGGTCTTGTTATCGCCATTTGAACACAAACTAAACAGCCCAATTCCAACAAACTGCATCTACAGAAAATGAACACTTGAAAATGCAGACTGCAAAAATTTCAGAGCACCCTTATTATTAAAATACTGTAGCCTCAAAAAGAGTTACTTACCATATATGAATCTAAATATGATCATAATTTTATCCAGCATTTTTTCAAGTTCTTCATCAGTAGCTTCTTTGTTGCCTGCACGAAGCTTTGAATCTACATATTTAGCTAGAAGAGTGTTCAGGAATAAAATGTTTAGCATCTGCATAGTATCGCAATAACGTATTAAAAAATTAATAAATCTAATATTGTGAAATCTTTTGGAATGTAAAGGATCCTGAAATCACCTTCAAATCAGTTTCATTACAGCTAGCTTATTTTCATAGAGGCTATGAAGTTTTTAATAAAAACATTATAGCCTAATCTTTTTTTCAAATAGGCAATTACTGCATCTTATTAGCAAACAATGCTAAAAAAGATGTGTGTGTGTAATAAATCCTGGTCCATAGAAAGATCTCGAGGTAATAAGTTGCTATTGCTATAGATTGACACAGATGTTACAGAAGCAAGAAGATCAGAAGAAAAAACATGTAAACCAGTTATTTACATGTCTTGGCTATACTTTTGAATTTCTCCAGCAGATTACTGTTTAATTTCAATTGGTTTGGTAAGCACATTACAGCTAAACAATTTAAAAAAGGAGGGTGGAAATCATTACTTCACAGGCATGATAGCACAACAGACTGCAAAGCCTAGGTAAATGATTCAAGTATTCAAAAGTACAGAGAGCCAGGCTGGTAACATAAATCTGTAAACAATGTCCTGGGCAAACTGCAGAGGCTCTGTCCCCATAACACAAGAGGAATAGTGCATCCTCATCTCTTTGCTGCTGTACATTAAAACAGATATCTAAGCAGAGGCCTTAACAGCTCTGTGTACATGTTGGTGGCACAGTTATGTAAGCTTCTGTAAAAAGTCAATTTATCAGCAGTTTTCTCACATCTGGACACCAGTCAACTGCTGGAATGCTCAAATTCCAACGTTCTTCACTTTTCTATAGTCTAGCCAGTGAACTGATAAATGGAGCTTGTTCTTAATGTTCAATGCTATCCAGTCCAATAGGATAATTTCTGTACTAGAGCATAGTGGATCCCCAGGTTGACAATGCAAGATGCGTATCTTTTAAGAGAGTTCCATCATATTTCATCTGTAACCTGCATCAGCAACTCTCTCTTGACCCCTACCCACATTCTCACATGGGAAAAAAAAAAAAAGAAGAAAAATACCTATGAGTTCAGCTGGCTTATTTGGTCTTTTGTTAATGAATGTTTCAAAGGCTTCTTTCATGGCATTTACAAACTTCTCATTCTTGAGAAAACAAACATCAATAATATGGTCAACTTTGTCTTTAAAATCAAGTAGTTCTTGGACCATGGTTTTGTCTTTTTCTGGGTTAATTACTATGGTGCTGCCAAATGCCTGCAAAATAAAACATATCTTTCAATTAGTCTGAATAGTAAGTTTAAATGACAAGATGTCTAAAAACCTAAGTTAGCTTTGTCCTGATTTTGGTATTCATATTAGTTCCACTTCCAGAGAAGTAAAAGCATCATGAAGTATTCACTAGATAATCATTCCTAGACCTTGTATGTTGATTCAAAACCAATCAGAATAAGCAAACAGATTCAGAACTTGTTCTCTTCTGTCTAAAGAAATAAACTTAAATATTACAGAAGCAACATATGCTCTTTAAACACCTATGGCACACTCTTTAAACATCTATATTCTCAGGTTTTACATAAAGCTCCTAATAAACTCTAAACTCAATTTAACAGTACTCCTATACTGTTACAGAGCCTTCCTCCACAACTACCATAGTTTCTTTGACAACGTTTTCATTGAGTAATAAATTCAAACATCTTAATTGATATTAAAGTGCTTTTTTTAATTGGAGAAACACATTTGTCCCCTTTGAACTAATTATAATCAAGATAAACCCTCCAAATTTATTTGGAGAGTGCAATAATTCAACCCAACATTCAATATTTTGACAGGGTGGGCACAGTTACTGTACTTTTCTTAGTACAGTTTCAAAAGCTGCCTATTACATACATATATGCAAGTAGTCTTTAATTCTTAGAAAAATGTAGTAGAGAAGACTCTTATCTGCATAGATAAACATGTCTCATGTATAAGCATATCTAAGCATCTATCTTTATACATGTATATAAACCTAAACCACTATTCAATAGTGGCATCTGTTCCAAAATTCTAGGAACAGTACCTTTATGTATTCAATCCAGTGCTGCAAGAGAACCTGTACTCCACCTCTCACACGACTGAACAACTGATACAGAAGAGAAAGATCTTGGATTCGGTTTTCATCAAGAAGGTGGTTTAAACCTGCAGATGAGACAATTTCAATATAAATTAAACCCAGAATAATACAAAGAAAGTGCAGCAAATTGTTACAGTAAGGGAACTCTTCAAGGCTAGTATTTTTTATCAAGTAGTTAGTGATAGTGGGGTTTGCATCTTGTTTTTTATTTATTTGTATTTTTTTTAAAGCTACCTACTTTAACTGCAAAACACAGAACAGCTGATTGAACTGGCTTAAACCTTAAAAAAACCTTGTTACTACCCTGGATATCTTCGGTTACATGCACTTAACATACTTATCACAACATCTTTGCTTACTTGGTCTTTACTTTTCCCTAAAGAGTTGAAATGTTTATGTTCTACTTGGAAGACAGCACTGAGTCTCAGTTCCAGCTGTAAAATAAATTTTACAGATGTTTGAAGGCAAGCAGCTTCAAGAAACATCTTCACCTTTTTAACTTTTTGGCCTGATAGTCCACAGCAAGGTCTGTTACAGATGTGCAGGAAGATGCTCACATTCTGTTTCATCCAGAACCTGGCTAGTAAGGACTTATTTTATTTTATTATCCAACTCTTGCTATACCTGTATATATTTCCAGATTATCCCTCAGAGCAACAGAGGGTCACTTGATTCCACAAAGGCTACTGCAGAACTGAGGCTGAGGTACTTCATACTATTTTTTTAAAACAAATTACTTTGTGAGCAGTGAGCAGTCAACGTTTAGCTTTCCCGATACAGTCATAATCTGAAGGCTACTCCTTTGACTCTGAGTCTTGAAAATTCTGTTTAACACACTGAACTCAGGAGTACCCTATTCTAGTTTTCCTTTCTCTTTGCTATATATCTCCTTATCTCTGATGAGAATGGTACTTGCCCTCTTGCAAAACGGTCAATGCTATTTAACAAATGATGTAGCTGGTGTCCTCCCCCAGCACCTGAATCTGTCACTTTCTTTTCCAGCACAGGAATTTAAGGCCCTGAAGCAGTAAATAAAAATATTTCTATAAGGAAGAAAGATTACCTTTCTGAAGAATAGCTGTTAAGTGTTCACCTAGAAGTTGCTTTTCTACAGTAGCAATTAGTGGCTTCCTACAGAAAAAAAAGAGTTGACAATTATTTTTCCTTTCTCCATTACTGACAGTTGTAAATATTTTTTTTGAGATGTTAACCACACTTGTCATAACAGTGCTCTAATTACCTGTGGCCAAGGACCTGAAATAATGATACACGTATTAATCCTTCTTCCTCCCCAGTAAGCAATGTTTTTTGCCATTTGCTGACTGAGAATTTAATTCACACAATAAGCCTCTTCTACTTGACCTCTAAGGAAGCTGCACAAGGATTCCATTAGTGAAGAAACTGGGCATAAGTTTGTCAAAGAATCTGTCTTCTATTTAGTGGGAGGAAATTCAAGTCTTGGAAGACAGACCAAGGAATTAACAACAACCTCAAGTCAAACGGAATCTGGTCACTAATAAAGGTGTGGAAGAAGGAAGCCACTAAACAAGCTAAAATGTATTAACACCTGAAGGAGGAAGGAAATAAAATTGTACAAGGGTAGCAATAAAACACCTTTCTCTTAGGATAGATCTTCTGTACTTCCTGCTCTTTGGGATGTTGCTACCACTTGCTCCAAGTTTTCTTGTATTAGTGACCTACATTTTCTCTCAGACAACAGCTGTTGCTTTACGTTTATGTCCTATCTATCACGGCCTTGACTGTATTTCAGGAAATTCTGTCTCTAAGTAGAAAAGACTGAAGAGTGGCAACAGTCAATTTTTCAGACTCCATTACAAATATGCAAATATCTTTACGTAAATATTCACAGCCTTTTAGCTTGAGAATTCTCTATTCCAGGTCATACCTTTTTCAGGTACAATGACATCTGATTCATTGCATTTCATCAAGAAAGAGATGTTTGGACTGGGAGTGGCAGCCTTTTTTTCTCTATAACCAGATGCCCAACAATGTTTATGTCAAAGTAACTAGTGGCTTAGAAAAGGACATGAGTTGCCTGAGCCATGACAATGCTTCACTGTAAACAAGGAACTGTGAGAAGGGAGAAGCATTTGATGGTCAGTAACTGAAATAAATTGTAGCTATTAGATGGCCCTTACCAGAAGGAAATCCAAACAGCTAACAATATCAGGCAGAGAGACTGCACTTACGTTGTGCTCTGATCCAAGTAAGTGATTATCCTGTCTGCTTCTTCTTCCAAGCGCTTGTTGACATGGTGAAGGTATTCTGGAACCTGAAAATGCCAGAGCAGTTTTGTACATTTAAAAAAAAAAAAAAAGGAGGTAAAAAGAAAGACAAAAAGAATACAGTACTGGTCTGACAGCAGCAGCAGCTCCAGTTTTAAGCAGAAATCATTAGCACTTTGACTGAAGGCAACTGCATGTGAATTTCCTTTTCCAAAGTACTATAAAACATGAAGGTCACATTATTGTCCTCTATGCTGGCTAAGGCAGCAGAATAGCTCCTCATCAACAGGCATAGCAAATATTGTTAACTGTTCCAAATACCTCTCGTTCCTGCATAAGCCTCTGTCCCTCTGCTGCATACAGGCGGTTGGTCTCTTCCAAGAATCTATGTTCGAAAGAGTCTTGATAAATCTAGGGACACAACGTGATAGCCATCAGGTTAAAGCTTCTTGAGAACTAATTAAGAGTTTCAGCTGCTTATTGGTTTAATGGTGAAATGCATTTACTCACCTGCAAGTCAGAAAGCATGCTTAGAAGGCTTCGCAGTAAACTTCTATCAATAGCCTCACCATTTCTTTCCCTCTCAATCAGCAGAAGAATGCCATCAATAGTTTTGTTCTGAACTTTCTGATCACTGATTATATGAGTTCTGAACAATTCTAGCCCCATATCCCTAAAAAGAAAACACTGTTCAATAAATTGTGTAAGAATCAACCCCAAATATTCTCTATTAATAAAATTGTATCTAGATCAAGTAGGAAGGCAAATAAATACCAGCATTCCTCAAATTCCTCATTCCTCTGCCCCCAAATCACTCAAGGTGAACAAACAAAAATCATGACAAAGCATCATCAGCAAGTTAGATTTTAAAAACCAAAACATTTTCTTTTTTCCTAAACAATCACCTAACTTTTGCAGAATCTTTATTTTTCACTGTCAGAAGGATCGCAAGTGAAGAAATAGCATCCTTCATGAAAAAAGGATAATGTAATCCTGGGTCCCAGTTCCATGGTTAAATTGGACATTTCTTGCTACTCTCCAATTCTTAAGCAGAGCTTAGAAGAACTCAGTGATGTGAAAGATACTGATATCTGCTTTGGGCATCTCAGTTAAAGCCTTTCATGAATTTGAAACTATGTGTCTAGACACTTTCAGGAAAAGCCATGCAACACTCCTTCAGCCTCTGGCAAAGTAGTTCAGGTGGTGCCAAAAGCACTGCAGGGCATTTGCTAAGTATTAAAGTACCAGTCCCTGTGTCTTGAAGGGCAAGCCCAAAAGAGAGAACCTTGGTTTTGTTCCCTTCAGAAATACTCATAAACCTTTGAATATTATGCATGTTAAAGCCAGTAACTGGGCAACCCAAACCCTTGCACTTCAATTGCTGAACAGGCCCTTGCAGACTGGCAGTTGATACCTACTTAGCTGAAATTTGCTATTACAGCTATTCTAGAAGAATCCTGCAATCCAGGACAAATAATTGAAAGCAACGTCTCTCTTTGCAAAAAGCATGTATGTATGCAGTTACCAACTAATTTAGAGGTCACCATAAAGTTTATATAAAAAAAAAAATCTGAAAAATCAGCAATGATTTTTATTCTTTATGCCCTTACCAAATAGATGGCAGCATGGAATTCTGAAGTACGTAAGTTCGATCCAAGAACAAAAAGATACTTCTAATCATAATCTGTTACAGAGGGAATAAAAAAAGCCAGTCATTTTACTCTGGAAGAGTAAGACAACTTATGCTCAACAAGGAAAAAAATACCACTGACAGATTCCAGGCAGTGTTTTCTTAGACACTTGATTTGTTTAAAATATTCTGCCAGTCTCAGTGATGTGATCAATGCAACATTTAGCATCTATTTAAAAGAACAGCTCCTTTAATAATAGGTATAAAACAAGAAAGATTTGCACAGAAACAACAGTTACAGATGTGTGTGTCTGCAATGTGTCAAGAAACGCACGAGAGAACTATTTTCAAGGCTTGGTTTCTAACAAACTAGATATAGTTGTATTTCATGAAGAAGCCTGATAGAAATTTTAAGACAACACTTCAGAAGCACAGTTATCTTTGTAAAGAAACAAAGTTAAGCAAAACACAGGATGACTTGGCAACTGTGCTTTTTTTTTTTAAATAAAAGCTTACCATTTGTCTGCAATGATCTTGCCAACATTTGTCTATTTTCTTTAGAAAAAGGACACTATCCAATGAATCCATGAAGAAATTGTTAAGAAAATTGTAATAGGTAGTGCCAGCAATGAAACAAACTAATATATTTGTCAAATACATTTAGCAGAGAGCACAAACACACTCCCCAAAAGAACCAGTTAACTTCATGCAATATGCTTTTATTTTTAATGAGGGTTCTTGTGTTAATAAGAAATCAAAATGACATCTTTTGCAAGACGTCCAAGTCTTTCATAAATACCCACAAAACTTCCTCCCAAACTATTCAAATGGTTACAGACAAAGAAGTCAGTAGGGCTCTCTGTGATCCCACAAAACCAAACCAACCAAAACCAGACCAAATTATGCAAATATAAGGAATTCACATTACCAAGGCCTAGTGTCATGGCCTAGTGAAAGAAATCCATCACCACATACTAGCAGATAAAAATATTCTGGCTTGTCAACAGCTAAAAAAAGGATATTCTCTGAATTGGTGAATTTGTGCTTTAATGTGATCTTCACAGATCTGCCTCAATTGTTTGTACAAGTTTGCAGAAATCTTGTAGGAGCAGAGATTTTCAACAGCCTGGAATAAAGAGAAATGGATACTAAGAAATGTGTTTTTACAAGGAAAGAGATGGGGAGATTTTCCCCCCCAAAACAAAAATGGAACTCTGCTTCTCACCCAGAAATCTACCAGGTTTTAATTGTAACATAGTTGAGAGCTGCAGGCAAAACACAAGGGATATGGCATTACAAACATCATACATAGCACTATAATGGTAACAGGAGCAAAGGCAGGCTATGCCCAGAGCAGCTTACAGTTTATTGATTTCAGTTGGAGTACCAATATAACACAAGTAACTGTAGGACTTGCATCTCTAAGAACAAGTGCATTAGTTCAGTATGTTCCAGCAGGTTGCTGGGTTTTATGCTTCAAAGAAGACACTTAAGGTTTCAATTTTATTAATTGCTATGCTCTGCAAGTCACACTGATGTTAGCAGAACAGTACTGCTAATGTTCCTTTTGCAGTCCTTTCCTTGATTAGGTTTCCCTCATCCCCAAAAGTACATCTATCTATATATAGAGATATCTGTCCATCAGCTCCTTGTGCAAGTTTAGTTACAATCCTGAACAGTTTTTAGTAGTATGACTACATTCTAGATGTTTACAGTGACAAATCTCAGATTTCTAAATCATAATGAAGTATTAGAAGAATTGCTGCTGTACTTCACAGCAAGAGGCAAAAAAAAAGAAGTTTAATGGGTCCAGACATGTCTTGGTCACTGATAAAGCAAACAAGCTTCTTAAGTCCAGAACTATAGCACAAGACATTCCCATAATTTATACCAACTGTCCAAATCTGGAAACCTGAACTTTAACTTCTGTGAACTGATGAAAACACATGGTTTTTCTGTAAAATATTTATGGAATCTACAAAGGACAGGTACATGCTTTTTGACTAACGCCTCTCTTGATTCTATTTCTTTAATAGAAAATACTTCAGTTACCAGTTCAACCAACATGTAGAAAGAAACCCCAATGTCTGGAAGTTTGTTCCCCAGCAACTGCAGACAACTATGCAGGGACAGTGTAATTCTGAAGTACATAGACTAGATCTACTCCATTAACACTGAAGTCACCCAGAATATTTCCCCACAGTCCAAACAGCAAGCAGCCACCACTAAAAGCACATCAATAATCAGAATAGGTAAATGAAGAGTTGCTCAGTTTATCCTTAGATACCAACAGTAATTATTCTCAGTAAACAAGTCTCTGGCGCAAGTGCACTACAGCTCATACTGCCTCTAGGACAAATGAAAAAACCTAACAACCAGCAAACAATAAAGAAGCACCCCCAAAACCCTCCACAAAAATCAAAACCATCCCATGCAACAACACAAGAAAACCAAACCTACGTAAGCTTACTGTCAGAAACAAACAGGTACAGCCAAAGGGTGTGCCAGTTAAGACTGAACCAAGTCTGAATGATGATTATTAGCAAAGCCAGCATTACTACTGCAGTGTACGTATCTTAGGATTTGGAACTAGCAACAGATTCAGCTCCCAGCCTTAATGCTTAAGAATTGCCAGAGAAATACAATGTAATAGGAAAACATGTTCTACAGCTTACTGTTCAGGAGGTTATGGATGCACTCAATTCTATTCCACTGTTGTACCTGCAGAGTCAGACTCCAGCTGAAAATGCAGCAAACCAGGAAAGAGCCACTGCTTTGATTTCAGAAGCAAAAGGAGAAAACCAGGCTTCAAGAGCCTGACCAGACCTTCAGCAAATGCAATAAATATGGTGTTTGGGTTTGTTTTTTGACTTTCCTTTTCCCCTCTTACTTTGGAGAAAGTCAGCTGAGAGCTGGGAAGGTGGCTGGTTTAGAAAAAACAGGCTAATTACCTACATAACCTCAGTTCATCTTTCCTCTACCTACTGGCCTAGGATACCAGTGGCTATGTTGCTGTACTTCTGGTCAGTTCATCCATCTCAACTACCAACATTTCTGGAACTGCTGTCTATCGAAACGAGTACTATCATAGAATCATATAATGGCTAAGCTTGGAAGGGAGCTTAGAGATCATCTACTCCAACCTTCCTGCCATGGGCAGGGACACCTCACAACTAGACTCAGCTGCTCAAGGCCTCATCCAGCCTGGCCTTGAACACTGCCAGGGAAGAGGCATCCACAACCTCTTTGGGTAACCTATTCCAGAGTCTCACCAGCCTCTCTCCTATTTAACCATGCTGCTCCAAATCCTGAAAAGAATTGGCCTCTACAGTGCAGATGGACAAACACATAGCTTTAAGTAAGTGAAATAAGCTAACAAGTATTAATAGACACTTCCATGTAGTGTTTGTATAAAGCTGTGCTTTTGTATCAGAATTCTAAAGTGTTAACCACAGGTCTGCCAACATTGAGTGTTTGAACATCAAGTGCAAAACTTCTGTATCTTCATTGGTAACATCCATAAAAATGTTTTAATTAAAATTTATGAATTCTGCTCAACTTATTTTTTTTTTCTTTCAAGAGATTAAACTTTCTAGGCACATGAACACAAAAGCTTTTATTAAGATTTGCTCTGTGGAACACAACATCACTACTGCTATATTGTGCTCTGCAAATTTAATTACTGCTGTTACACAACAATCATAGCAATGCACCAAAAATTCCCAACTTTAGGGGCTCTAGTTCACAAAATTATTTTGTTCTGAATTAGTGGAATTAAGCTCTCTGATCAGGGAATCTGTGCCCTGAAGATGGTCAGAACATCCAAAGGGAAAATGCCACATTTCCTTTATGCAACATATATTCTGTTGGATTTTTGTGGTTCACTACTTTTTCCAAATTGCAGCATCCACACCTGGGTTTGCATGCTGGGGAAAATTAAGCAAAAGAACTGAACACAGGTCTGATGAAAGAAAATCAGAAACTTCCAGAATTACTTAACTTTGATTAAAATCAAATTTCTGGTATTGAAATTTAGATCTCTATTTTCTGGTACAAATTTAAGGAAAATTATTCTCATAAAGGTTTTGATTCTGTAGCATTTCAGCTGCTCAGATGTGTATAATTTCTCCAGCTGGGGAGGAACAAAGCAAGTACAAAGCTAGTGTCCTACAAAGAAATAATGCCTCAAAAATCTCACTGAGCAAATGCTTAACATGGACAACAGTTAAACCAAACTCAGGAAGTTTAACTCCATTAAAAAGAAAGACCTTATTTTGAGGAGTGCAGCACAACTTCTGCAGACACTTTTGCAATGAATAATGGTGTCTGCCAAGGCATATTTAGCATCATCTGCATTTACCAAGCAGCTCTTCAGAAGTGACATTAGTTTAGTTAGCATTTAAAAACACTAGTGATTCCTTTTACTATTTTTAAATTAAGGTAATTATTTTTAGATCTATTAAAAAAGTAAATTCATACTTGTTTGCACTCCATTTCATTGCAGAGCATCTAAGTTGCTACAGTGTTAAAACTGATATTTAAATTTAGTAAAAAATGTATTTTTGGTGTTATGAGTGAAAGCAACATTAAATTAAGCTTGTGGTAAAAGTGACCTGAAATTTCAGTGACAACTGCGAAGCAGAAGCAAGGATTTTCAATACCACTTTGTAAACAATTTTGGATAAACTTCAAGTATTTAATTAACAGTCACTAGCTCTGTTGTTCAGCCTGAAGTAATTTATAACACCAGCCAATACAGTGAGTTGTAATTTGTTACTAGTTTCACCAAGTATTGCAGAACTAGCAATGCTATTGTTATTTTAACAACACTACACATTACCCTGGCAAACTATGAAACCAGATCTTTTTCTGTTAGTTGGATTAATCTAGCTTTTACTAAAAGATAATGAGCTTAAAACTGCACTAGACTGATGAACGTGGGCCCTAGGGTTCTTGGTTCCACAATGAATGACAATTTACCCTTCCCTAAATCTCTCCCCAAACCTTTTTACAAAGAGGATTTCTCTCCCAAACTTCACAGAGAAGTCACTCACACCTGAACACTACTTTAATTGAAAAGGTGAAGGAAGGGGGGAGAAACAAATCAAACAACTGACCAAGTAATAAAGGCTTTAGAAGTACAGTAAAAAGTCTAAGTGCTTCTTAATACCCAGCTAAAGCAGTACTGTTGCTAGGCCACTAAAACTGCAAAAACCATGATGTTAGTAGGGAAAAGGTGAGGGGGGAGATCAGTCTCCCTAACACATTCAGCTTAAAAAGCAGAAGTGGAGCTTATAAAAAAATTAGGAAATGCAGTTCAAATCTGATCATTTCCTAAAACACTTAGGGCAAAACGATCAGAGCTGTTGCTGGGAATAAATTTGGATTCTCACTTACTAGAATAGACAGGATGCTGAATGAGAAAAAGAATTACAATAACCCCTAAATACAATGAAAACAACAGAATTCTAGTTCCTGTTCAAAAGTCAAATAAAGTTTCAGCTTTTACATTATTTATGATCCTCAATCATGAACAGATACTGTATTCAGAGAAAGGCTCATATTTTAATAGTCTTATTTAAACACGACTGGTTTAGGTTTTCACATGCCTCCTTTAACAGCTACATACTCCAAAATTGTAAAGGGAACACAGCTCCTTGCCTTAGTTACAAGTTCCTTGTCAACTATTACAAGGGAAAACACACCTTAGATCCTTAAAATTTGAGAAACTATTTGATGACGTTTTCCAATGACAAAAGCAGCCATCAAGCAAAATGTCACATTCTTACCAATGTGTTAAAAGCCTTATTGGACTGTTTGCTAAAAACAAACCCAAAATCCCAGCTACATCACTGACTTAAAGCACTTACCTGATAGAGCTCCTCTAAATTGTACTTAATTGAAGTACTGTTCTGGATAGCTTCTACAGCTTCTTTCAGTTTTTGCCAGGTTTCATCTGTGTAGTTTTCAGGCAATTTGGGTTTTTCTTTAAAAGAAATTATATAGAGTTGGAGAAAGTATTTCGAAAAAGCAAAACATTTTACCTTTTACAGAAATGAAAAATCTTTAGGAGGAAAGAGAGATGGGCCAATACTAGGGATTTTAATTTATACTTAAAAAAAAAGAAAGCATTTATTTAAATGTAGTATCTTATTTACATTGGAAATAGTAATGCATTGTAACAACTTAGCACTGCTCTTTCCCTGCACATCACTGCATCTGCAGCCTGAACAGTATGTGTAATTTATAAAAATCACAACACTCTGTCTTGAGCAGATCAGGAAGGGATAATGCCTAAGAACCAGGAACAACAATCTATCTTCATTACGGTCTTTTTTCAATACCAGGCCAGCAAAGCTAAAAAAGTGAACATAAAAGCTGAAAATGATGGATTTAAAAAGATACAGAATTGTGCATTGCTTATTTTCTTCAATTGACTGCTTATTAATTCTACTCTGCATTAACAGTTCAAAAAGAGACCCTGCAGAAACATGCATGGAAATACTGTAATTTACAGTTGCAAGGAAAAACTTATCTTAAAATACTTTAAAGTAATCCGTTTACATCTCTCTTGGATTTGGCCAGTGGATATACTAGAGTTAAGCTTTCTTCTAAAAAATGTTCAAATAGCTTTGCAGATTTGAGTCTTTCCATTTATTTTTTTCAGTCTCTTTTCTAGAAGTGCCCCTGCCATGCAGCATCTTGAACAAGACTAAAGTATTTACAGCAGGCTGACAGAGATTCTCCAAGTCACATCCTCAGAATACCAGGACTATTTAAAAATTCTGTATGATCAGATAACAAACTAAAATGGCCAGATCTTATCCATGTTCCCAAAACGAGAAGAGAAGAGCAGAAAATAAAGGAAGAAAGACACCCGCAAAGCCATGCCACCAACAGGTGAAACCGGCCCACAGCTTATCTTCTATTAAAATCAATTTTAACATACCTAAAGGAAAAAAAAACAAATGTAAAACTTCATGATTTCTCTAGAAATAAACAGGGAGAGGTAATTTGTTTTCCCACGGACTTCCCTACTATATTGGCAATATCTCAACATTAGTTACAGTGCAAGAATCTAGAGAGACAACCTTAAGTACAAATAAGACTTGCCTACCTCCTTCAGCAACCAACAAGTATGCCACTCAGCAGTACAGAGTAAGATTTTAGGAAGTTATTGAACTTGTAAAGGATGCTATTGCTATCAGACCAGTACAAATACAATAACCTTAGGATTATTATTATAAAAGGCAAAGCTGGCAAATCCCTGAGAAATCCTTTTTAAGCAAGTGGTTCAAATACCAATTCATAAGCAATGATGATCAGAGCACCATGCAACCCATGACATTTAACAAGTATTTTAAACATAAAAAGTTGACTTCCCTTAAATGTACCAGTGTAGAAGCAACAGAAGAGTGGCATTTATCATGCACTATCATGCATCACAAGTATAAATTTTAAAATAATTAAATTAAATGATGACATGATGGACAGAGAATTTTTTTTTAATTTAGGAGGACCTTAAAGCAAAAAATTATACTTTTTGGTAATGAATTGCTGTAAAAACATTACAGTGACTAATTAGAAATTAATTTTAATGTTGGTAATATCTCCCCCCAAACGCATAGGTGAAAGAGAGAAATAAGTCAAGAAAATAAGCTATTGGACTTTATTAGAAGATAGCAAAAGGCAGGAAATAAAAGCCCACGATTTCCCCTTCTTTATAGGGGAAAAAAAGGACAGAATTTTATCTAAGCTTTCTGCCTAAATTTCTGCTTACTACAAAATGAAGCATCACAAAATTTTAATTTCTCTGCATCAGCTGGTCTCTAGTAACACTACTCAAAAATCCCAAACATCTAGTGAGAGAATTTGTAAAATAATGCAAGCTTCTAAAGTGACAGTATGTTAAGACAGACAAAAGACATTAAAGAGTTAAATAATAAAAATTACAGTTAAGATACTGCAAGGAAAGCACTCAGCAAAAATCTGAAATACCTACTTTAAAGGCAAATGGGGAAACCAGAAGGGAAATCCACCATAATAGCCTGATAATCACCTTAGTTTCAACATTTAAAACTAAGCACAAGCAGATTAATCTATAAACAGACAACACAGATAGAGGCAAGACATATAGATCCAGGCCCAGTTATATAGATCCAGGCCCAGTTCAAAAATATGCATTCCCTGCAAAGACTTGGCATAAACTGGGCTAAAATACCGAGCCCTGAATTAGAAATATTAAGGAGAGACACTGAGTTTGGAGAAAGGTGATTTACAGACTTGTGTAGTAAGACCTTTTGCCTAACAAGTTAAGGCCTTCTAAAGAGACAGAGTAAAAGCAGCCTGAAAAAAAAAAGTCCCAAGCAGTGAAATATAGCTCAGGATGTGTACATGACTGGGCAAGTATGCATCATAAAACATTATTCTCCCCTTACATAAGTATAGAAACATTCATCACAGAAAAGCACTTCCTGTATAACTTGGAGCTATCTAAAAACCAACTGGTTTTCAGGTTGAAAACAAAACATAAAGTTGAGCCTCAGCGCCCCATAGGTTGTGACAAATTATGGCCTGTTACCTTTAAAGTTCTTGATCACTAATTTCTTAGCAGAGCCAGGTTTACTGTTGGCGAAACTGGAAACAGTAGAAGAGGCAGCTTTGGTCAGACCATTTGCATGGTGCCCCACAGCCACTGACGAAATTAAAAGGTTTTTATTTTTGAGCTGCTGTTGGTGCTGCTGTTGAGAAGAAGCAGCAGGAGAGGAGGATGAAGACGACTCTTCAGCCATCTTCACATCGAGTCCAATAAAATCCACGGAGTCCTCAAAGCGCAGCTTCTTCTGGAGGTGATGGTTAGAGGAGGCAACCCCTGAGGAGGAGCACGAGGAGGTCGTGATGACAGAGGAAGAAGATGAGGAGGTGTTTTTGGAAGGAGAAGAGGCGCAGGAAGAAATTGAATCAAATTCTTCTCTTTCAGAATTGCTGTTACTGCTGTTATTTAACTTTCTCTTCTTGCAGGAGGAGCTGCTGCTGGTATTACCATCAGTGGCAGGTCTGACCTCCTGGGCTGCAGCTGGGGGGTTGGGGGAAGAGAAACCTGTGGGAAACATGAACACACAGAAGTGAACAGGCTGAGGGGCATCAAATCCTTATGGCGTGACAAAGGGAGAGAGATAGAGTTTGAGTCAGTCTGGTGTCTCTCGGAGAGGGGGGTCTTTCAACTCCTCTCTCTCATCAATTGTGTCCTTCTGTATTCCCCCTCCTTCGCTTTCTTCTTTCTCGAAGGAATCACTTTATCTGCTCTTCTCCTTTTATTAGTTTCTTCTCGTAGTTCGTCTCTGTTTTCCTGCTTTCTCAGGAGAGCGTCTCCGTTTCTGCCTCTCGCCAGCCACCAGTTTCTTTCAATTCTTCTCTCCAACACCAGTATCTCCCCACAGTTGCCCGTTCCCCCAGTTTTTCCTTCCGCTCCCCTCCTGCTCCGGCCGACTCGTCTCCGCCGAGCAGCAGCGGGGAGACCTAAGCGCGACTCCCTCACGCCTCAGCTCCAGCCCCTCGCCCCACACACCGCCCTCTCCCTCGCCGCCGCCCGGCCCGCTCTCCCCCCGCAGCCCGCTCTCCTCGGGCTCCCGCCTCCCCCCCTCTCTGCCGCCTGCTCGCGTTTCCTGAGGGGGGACGGCCCGGCCCGGGGCTTGTTATTGTCAATACACGGCAGAGAGGGAGCCTAAAGATGGCGGCATATCCGGTCGCCGTGCATGCTGGGGTGCGGCCGCCCGGAAGCACAGCCTAGGCCGCGCGGGTAGGCGGCGGGTTCCACCTCCGGGCGGCAGCCCTGCTGCCGCCGGCACCCCCATTCCTTTCCACCGCCCCCTGACCCACCGGAAGTGATCATGGTTGCCGGCCGCTCGTAACGGGAGCCCTCGTTACCCCCCTCACGCGCCAACATAGGCCGCCTCTTGTGGGGAAGGGGGCGTGGCCGCCGGTCTCCGCGTGGCGGGCGCGCGGAGGGGGCGGGGCTGGGCTGGTCTGGGCGGGCGAGGGGCGCCGGGCTTGTCCCTTATCGCGCCCGGTAGCTGGGGTGTGTGTCGGGGGAGATGGGAGGGGGTGTCGGTCCCGCCCCGTGTCCTCGGACTCGCCTTGCCTGGGCCGTCTTGGCTGCCAAAAAAGGTTGGTGCAGTGCGTCGGGGTAGACCCCGGAGGGACGCGTAGGAAGCTTTTCGGTGGCCGCACGGCTTTTGGCTGAAGTAAACGTGGTGCGAAATTGAGTCTAATTAGAGCTTGGGTTGAGGTACTTGACTCTGAGCTGCGGTCAAGGTGAAGGCTTCGGCCTGATAACTTATTTTGGAAATTATTTTTTCTTATTTTTGTGTATATATATATATATATATACAATCATTTACCGTTATTTATTATGTATGGACTTCAACGTGTACTTGGGTCACAACAGCCCCATGCAACGCTACAGGCATGGAGCAGAGTGGTAAGAAAACTGCCCGGAGCAAAAGGACCTGGGGGTGTTGATTGACGGCCGGCTGAACATGAGCCAGCGTGTGCCCAGGTGGCCAAGACGGCATCCTGAAATCAGAAATGGCGTGGCCAGCAGGATTGATGAGTGGATTTTCTCCTTTTAATCAACACTGTTGAGGCTGCATCTCAAATACTGAATTCAGTTTTGAGCCCCTCAGTACAAAAAAAGCACTGCCATGCTGGAACCTGTCCTGTAAAAGCAACAATGCCAATGAAAGTTCTAGAGCACGAGTCTTCTGAGGAGCACCTGAGAGAAATGAGATTATTCAGCCTGGAGAAAAGAAGGCAGAGGGCGGACCTCATTGCTCCCTGCAACTACCTGGAAAGAAGGTTGTGATGAGGTAGTTGTTAGGTCTCTTCTCCTAAGTAACAAGGGATAGGACAAGTTAGGAAATGGCCTTAGGTTGCACCAGGGGAGATTTAGGTTGTATGTTAGGAAAAATTCCTCCCCTAGAAGAGCTGTAAAGCACTGGAACAGGCTGCCCAAGGAAATGGTGGATTCACCATCCCAGGATGTATTTAAAAGATGTGTAGGTGTGGTGCTGAGGGACATGGTTTAGTGGTGGACTTTGCAGTGCTGGCTTAACTGTTGGACGTGACTATCCAAAAAGTATTTTCCAGCTTCAGTGATTCTGTGATTCTATAACTTGCATTGGGCTAAAGCCTAGGATTATTGGGTAGTGTTTTGTTTTTTTTTTTTTTTAACATTTGGAAGGGAAAACAGGAATTGTGGACCTTTAGTGGCTCTTTTTTTAAACGCTAGTCTATCTATTACCAAAGGAAATGTGAACTCTCCAAGGGTATTGCTATGATTCAATTGCTGTTGGGAAATAGCTGCAGAAGAGGTAAGAAAACAAGTGATGAGGTTTTGTTCCAGTAGACATTCTCCAAGGACTTCAGCTGTGAGCATACACCTGCCTTCCTGACAGCACAGCTCCTTTGGGGAAGGCTGTTGGCAGCTCTGTGTTTGATAGAAAAAGACACACTAACTTGTCCTGACAGAAACTGTGGTTCTTAGAGATATGAATCTAATTTTACTGAGGTTTTTCTGGAGCATGTTTTTTGTCTGAGTAACTGTCAAGACAGCTCCCAAGGCCTGAAACTTAATACTAGTGATGTGTATAAAAGTACTTTTTCCATATTAAAACAAGTCCATAAAGCTTCAGTCTTTTTTTGACTGGCTTCAGAACAGGTTGTATAGTTCCCAAGCATTAATAAGTTACTTTCCAAGTCAGACATAACAGAAAGAAACAAGTTTGCTAAGTAAATAGAACTTTTAAGATTATGCTGTCAGGTTTTTCTCTGCTCCCAGTAACTGTCATGCTCACTTAAGACAAATTAGGTAAGAGGTGTAGAGATGTAGGAGATTTTAAATCCCAGAGACATGAAAAAGTGTCCCTTCTCCTGAAGACGCAGGAGGATTATCCTGTCCATTCAGTTATTCCAGTGGAGAATAGTCAGTGACTGTGTCTCATCAGTTTGCAAAACACAGAGCTCCTGACAGTTCAGTCTGGGATATGTGGAAGAACAGTTGGAGGCAAGGTAAAGCGCTGGGTACCCAGGAGGAGGCCAGGTGCAGTGGATTTTGTCCTCTTCCCATTGAAACGTGAGGAGAGGGAGATTCTAAAACCTTTTTATTTAGCATATGATCCTGAGGGGTGGTTCCTGCCAGGACTGGAGAGGTTGTAAAGCGATTTGCTGGATGCATCTGTTGTTTTGTCAGTGTTATCCAGGTACCATGCTTTTAAAATTCTGTTACTTAAAAGTGACACTGCAACCAGAACAAATGTCTCCAGTGTTTTGGTGGTGGGGCTGAAGAATAATAATACTGAGAACTGTATTACAAAAATTCCAGTCTAGGTGCTCAGAGCCTTCTTCACATATTTGTACAAGCAAGATGGGGCAAGCAATTAGCAGCCCTTGAAGTCTTTGTAGCTACACCAACAACAGTTATTTAAGGCCAGGTTAGATGGGGCTTTGAGCAACCTAGTCTAGTGGAAGGTGCTCTCTGCCCATGGCAAGAGGCTTGGATCTAGATGATCTTTCATGTCTCTTCCAACCCAAACCACTTTGATTCTATGCTGAGATGAGAGTCAAGGTTAGCTCAGCCCTGAAGGGAGGCAGTGATACAGGTGCTTTAAGGCAGAAAAAAATGGAGGTAAGAGCTTCCCATTGACAAAACCCAATTTTGACATTTATGAACTAACCTTGCTGGTTTAGGCTGTCATGAAAACAGCAGTTCAGATGGCTTCAGTGAGATGTGCCACGTTTATCAGGAGTCATTGAGGGTAAAAGTTTACCTTGTGTTGCTAACATTCAAGGTGGGAGTATGACGAGTTTTTTGTTAAGTTTTTAAAACCCTGAACACATCTGCAAGGATTGCTTACTTTGCAAAGTCTTATTGAATAAAAGTTGTCCCAAGCAGCACAAAAATATATGGAATAGTTTGTTGGAGTGATAAACTCCTCTTCTTACTTTCTAATCTGGGCATGAGCAATGTCACTGTTACAGTTAAAACTGAATTCTTGATTATAGCTTAGCATTTTTAGTGATGCTACAAAGTAGGGGGAGGTGGTGTTCATGACTTAAATGCCTGCATATTTATATCAAGCCACAGTTCATGCCTATCCTTTTTAAAAGTTATCATTGTTCATGACTCTCACTACTTCAATAAATGATACCATGTATAAAGGCTTGATTTTACTTTTTATGACTGATGTAACTTTTAATTCACAGACTCAAAGAATCACAGAACTTTAGGGGTTGGAAGGGGGACCTCAAAAGATCATCTAGTCCAATGTCCCTGCCAGGGCAGGATCACCTAGAGTAAGTCACACAGGAACGCATCCAGGCGGGTTTTGAATGTCTCCAGAGAAAGAGACTCCACAACCTCTCTGGGAAGCATGTTCCAGTGCTTTGTCACCTTCACAGTGAAAAGACTTTTCCTTATGTTCACATGGAACCTTCTATGCTCCAGCTTGTACCCATTGCCCCTTGTCCTGTCATTGGGCATCTCTGAGAAGAGCCTGACTCCATCCTCCTGGCACTTGCCCTTCCCTTATTTATAAACATTAATGAGGTCACCTCTCAGTCTCCTTCTCTCCAAGCTAAAGAAAGGTACCCAGATCCCTCAGCCTTTCCTCAGAAGGGAGATATTCCACTCCCTTAATCATCTTTGTGGCTCTGTGCTGGACTCTTTCAAGCAGTTCCCTGGCCTTGAACTGAGGGGCCCAGAACTGGACACAATATTCCAGATGTGGGCTCACCTAGGTAGAGGTGATGGAGAGGAGAACTTCTCTTGACTTACTATCCATAACATTTCTAATACACCCCAGGATACCATTGGCTTTCTTGGCCACTAGGGCACATTGCTGGTTCATGGTCATCCTTCTATGCACCAGTACCCCCAGGTCCCTCTCCTCTGCGCTGCTCTCCAACAGGTCAGTCCCCAACCTATCCTGGCCCATGGGGTTGTTCTTTCCCAGAAGCAAGACTCTACGCTTGCCCTTGTTGTATTTAATGAAATTTCTCCCTGCCCCTCAGGTGTGTCTGCCACTCCTCCCAGTTTTGTGTCATCAGCAAACTTGCTGAGAGTGTACTCTGTTCCCTCATCCAGGTCGTTGATGAATATACTGAACAACACTTGTGCCAGTACTGACCCCTACTAGACACAGGCCTCCAACTAGACTCTGTCCCATTGACCACAACTCTCTGGCTTCTTTGCTTCGATCAGTTCACAATCCACATCACTACCTGATCATCCAGACCACACTCCCTCAGTTTAGCTGTGAGGATGCTGTGGGAGATGGTTATAGCATCAAAGCTGATGAATTCTTTTTGTGTGGGAAAAAGAACTTGATGCTTTGCATAAATGATGACCTGGTCTTTTTATGTCCTCTCCCTCTCCCCTTCATGCCAGTGGTAACATTTCCATTACCCTAAAAAGAAATAGAACAGACACCTGTATGTATGCCTATATACCAGCTACCTGCCTAAAGAACAAACCCGTCCACTACTGCTCTTTAAAAAGTCATATGATAAATTCCCCCTGATTTTCCTACTGGTATTTATGATTATTGCAGCCATTTCCAAGCAAAACCTAGTTGGATTCTAATAAACACTATGTGGCATAATCATCTTTACTAGAACCCATCTGTCTGACAGTTGTGATCTTCTCTTGAGCCAGGTGTCTTCTGCTCCTTCTCTACCTCGAAGGACATGGGACCATCCTCTGACTGATTCCTTCCATCAGCTCCACTATCTGCTGTTTGTCAAGAAACACCTTTTTTTTCTTCTTCTTCTTTTTTTTTTTTTTTTAATTTCCCACCCCTCCCCCCCACCTCCAGAAGTTTTGACCAGGTTTTGCATGCTGTTCTAAAATTGGAGGTGGGGGGAGGGTGGGAGGAGGGGGAACTTCTGCATTGCTAATTTGAAGAGGGTAGCAATTTTTTTTCTGTTAAACTGTTTTGTGTTTAAATTACATTAGTAAGTTGTGTGAGCTGGCATAGGCAGGACATATTAAAACCAATCATGAAAGCATGGGTGAAACGCAACATTTTTTTCATTGCCTCATGAACCCCGGGGGATCCCTGAAACAGTACTAGGGCAGAGGACACCGGCACTGTGGAGCTTGGTCCTTGCTAGAAGTGAAAAAGCTTTTGAATATGCTGCTTTTGTCCGTTTATCTGGGATTGGTGCAGGCATCATTTACCACTGTGCTTTATCTTTCCCACAGTGGGGCAGGAATATCAAGCATGTTTGGTAAGATGCTTCTGAGTCTATTACAGGCCTATGCTATTTAAACACTGAAGTTCTACTTGTCCAGCACACAAGGACAGAAAGCAATTGGTATGATTTTTTGACACCCCAGTTGCAAGGCTCCTAGGTGTTCACAACCCTCCTCACCAATCTTCTGTTGTTTACCCACAGTGGTTATGAGTGCTTTGATTTTTCTTTTAAAGGATTAATTTTGGTGGAAAGTGATGTATTACCTGGGAAAACACCGCCGTGTGTGCAGGTAAAGAACTTCTAGTTGTTGTGAAAGCCTAATTCCGTACAATAGACAGTGCTGTGGCAGAAGAAATGTGCCAAAGATCTTAAAGCTGGCCCCGCGCCTCGTCTGTGCGCACGCTCTGACAGACGGGGGCTTTCCATGTGCCTCAGCAACCTGCGGGTGAAAGGTCTTTCACTAGTCCCAGTACTTTCAACCGGTTGTGTTGACTTCACTTCTGAATTCGGAGTTCGTACTTCCTGGCAACTTTGTGGTTCAGAATGACATTGGGAGCCAGGAGGACGACGATAGCAATACCAGATCAAACTGGAGGGCAGCGATTGGAAGGACCGGAAGGCTCCACAAGCCACTGCGGAGCCGTAACCGGGCAGACGGACCCGCAGGCTCCCACAGGAGCAGCCACCGCCCCGCCTCAGTGACGCCACGCGCGTTCCGTTGTTATGGAGCGGCGCGACAGGCCGTAAAGTGCTCGGCGCTTCCGGTTGGCGCGAAGGGGAGGGTCGGGAGCCTCGTGTGAGGGAGCGCGGAGGCTGTGGGTGCCCGCGCCGCCGCTCGCCGGCCCCACGCCCGGCCCCACGCATTTGGCCGCCCGGCGCCCACCGCCCCCAGGATGTTCAAGAAGTGAGTGGCGCCTCGCTGCCTTCCGCCGCAAGGCCGGGGCTCAGGGGGCGGCGGGAGGGTTGGGGGAAGGGGTGCCGGGGGCAGGCCTAAGGGCTGGTTGGGCCCGGCGCCTCTCGAACCCTGAGGCTTGGTCCTGCCGGCCCGAGTTTGGTGATGCGCTTGCGGGACCAGCACGGCCAGGCCTTGCTCGAGGGTTGGGTCCGGAGCAGTGGCAGAGCGGGAGCGGCAGTCCCTCTTCCCCCTAACCCCCACTGTCTCCTCGGCCTTCTGGGGCCGCAGCCCTTGGCCCGCGGAGCAGATATGCCCTGCAGCCGGCAGTTATGCTTTCGGGCGCGTTGGCTTGGGCTGTTCGGGTACTTGCTTGTTAAAGTAAGCTGAGTCATTAACTTGAATGAACTTCGGGATAGTACAAAGCGTGGTTCGTGTGCCTGTGGTCGGGTTGAAGAAATCTTCTAAACATATTCGAGCAGGGCTATAGGTGTTAGTGTTATCAGCAAAGTCTGCTCTGCGAGTCGAATGGATTAACGCTGTGTGCCAAGGTGTATCTGTGAGACTAAAAACACGTTTCAGGAATGTACACAAAGTTTAGAATTAACGAATCATTAAATGGTTTGTGTTGGAAAGGTGCTTAAAGAACATCTAGTTCCCATGCCCCTGTCGTGGGCAGGGACAATTTCCACTGGGGCGTCCTAGGTAAGGACAAAGGCAGCCTACTAGCAGAGACTTCCCCGCGCCTTTCCCCCAGCCCACTGTTTCCCGAGGACAGACTGAAGCATCATGAAATCCTAGCTTTGCAAGTTGGATAGGTGGGATACCACTAAGGTTTTATGGTGAATTTATAAATGCTTCTGAAGGAGGATGCTGCTGAGATATGCAGTATATTTTGCATTTCTGAAATGTCTTTACTCACTTGACAGATTTGATGAAAAGGAGAATGTATCAAACTGTATCCAGCTGAAGACTTCAGTTATTAAGGGTATTAAGAATCAGCTGATAGACCAGTTTCCTGTTATTGAACCATGGCTAAACCAAATTATGCCAAAGAAAGACCCAGTCAAAATAGTAAGATGGTAAGTTTTCTTTCTCTTAAACTTTGCTTCCAAGGTGCCATGATTGCTTCCTTTGTGTGTTTGTGTAGCAGGTGAACCTAGTGTTTTTGAAAAGCATCTTATCTATCTTAATAGTTTTATGTTATAGCCAAAACAGAACCTTTATGTGTGCTCTTCAAACTGAGGCAGATGCTAGTAGGAGAAGAAAATTCTTCCTTGTTCTGGATGTGCAACATACTTGGGCTGACACCTGATGCCTGTTGTTGAAGGGATGCATTCAGCTTTATGATTACAGAAGCTCAGAGTTGTATCCCTGCTTCATTTGTTTGGATAACTTCCAGTAGCATTTTTTACTATTTTTTTGACTTTTGCTGGACAGTACCTGGATTTTTTTTTTTTCAAAATTTTCCCTTGAAATAGAGGGTAGTATATTTTAGCTGATTCATTTTTCTTTAGTCTTTATATTGCATTTAAGAGAACCCAAAGAAATACAGTTCATGTGCAGGCTGGACGCTTGTAGATTTTTCTTCTTTCTTTTCTTGAAGGGGAAGGAAGTGTGCAGGAGGACAGTGTTGAAGAAGCCATAAAAAATAGTTTAAAAGATTTCTTGCTAATTGACTGTGTTAATTCTCAAATTCCAAGATAGATTAGACTCTGAAGTGATGTATTTAAATTACAGAAGAGTTAAGTAGCTATTGGAATATTTCATTTTTTTTAATCTTGCAGTCATGAACATATAGAAATCCTCACTGTGAATGGTGAGTTGCTGTTCTTCAGACAAAGAGAAGGGATTTTTTACCCAACGCTAAGGTTGCTTCACAAATGTAAGTTTCCTGGGGATAGTAGTGGCGGGAAGAGAGGTGAGCATATGATTCCACTGAACTTTTAATTTGGTTCTGCAGGAGCACTTATTACTTACATGCGTGAATATTTATACGTATGTATACATTCCTGAACAGATCTTAAAAATACTGTATACCTTCTCAGCTGCAACATACTGATTTGCTATCTCAGGTGCCTATACATATTGCTTCCCCCCATAGTTATTGTAATGCCATATGTTAAGTAGTCTGATTTCTAAGAATTAAATTGTGCAAAGTTAAGCAAAAAAGAGGGTTCTCTGTCCGAGAAATCTGGATTTTCTGTTGTTAGTCTCTGTTAGTTTTTTCAAGTCTTTCCTTTTTGCTTCCTTCCTAATACTGTATTACTAGAAAAATATTTCTTAATCACAAGTTTAATGATATAAAGTACTTGTTTCCTGTAAGGATTTATGTTACTTGCTTTTTACTTTCTCACATTTTTCATGCTAGTCTTGCTTTTCTGCTTGATTGTGTTACTCTGACTTGGATGAGTGTAGGTGTCTCTAAAAATGTAATTCAGTCAAATCTCAGAGTTTGAAATACTTCAGAAAGGTGTGCGTGTTTTGAAGAATGGCTTGGAGAGCTGAGAGCCTTTATGACTTTTGTCCAGACTGCCTTTTTTGTCCTGCTAACATTAAGCTGGTTTTGTTTCATGTAAGAGGTTATACACGTAATCTGCAGAATTTTAAACCTCTTGTCCTTAAGTCCAAGTATGTGGGCATGTGTGATTGTTTTCCTGGGTGCAATTTAGTAAAATTGTTACTTGGGTGGCTATATGAGCCTGCGAGGGGCATAGGCCTAGTGCTGGGTTACTCTTTGGTTCTCAGATAAAAGATGTAGTCTGGGAAGAAAGTACTTTAGTCCTTTTGGGACAGTACAGCCTAGCAGCTCTGGCAGTTCTTTCCTAAACTTCCTACTCTCGCAGCACACTGTATATCTAATTGCCCCATCTAAACTGACATGATAATGAGTTATGCACGTTGTCGTGTTGCTGTATTAATTGTGATGCTGTGTCTTTCCCTTCCTAGACCCATTTATTCTACCACATCAGCAGGTTGATAAAGGCGCCATTAAATTTGTACTAAGTGGAGCTAATATAATGTGCCCTGGCTTGACATCTCCTGGAGCAAAACTTTACCCTGCTGCTGTCGATACTGTAGTTGTATCCTTCTTTAACTATGAGTTACTGCTTGCTGTTGAGTTAAATTTCTGTTCTTGTCTTCTCAGTTGGCCATCATCTGAATTACTTTGGATTTGAAATGTTTTTCATGGAATAACTAGTAATTGGAAGGGGGCTGCAGAGATTCAGATGTTATTTGGCAAGGTTGAAATTGTTCTTTTTTTTTTTTTTTCTTACTGTGATCCTTTAAGCCAAGTAACTATTGCTGCTATGCTGTTGAGCAGGATGCTGTTCCATTAATCTAATTGATAAGTGGATCTTCCTTGAGATTTTATGCAGAGCTGTAAAAATACTGATATGGTATAATTTGTCCTGCTTCATTAATCAATCTAGGATCTCCTTTAGTTGTAGAAGACTGCTCCTGTTCCTAGGGAATTTGGAAATACATTTAGGACCAGTTTTGCTATAATCAGGACTTACTCTTTGTGTTTGAAGTCAGCATATGTAAAATGAGAAAGGTATGCTAATTCTGCCCTTGTTATATTACTGATTAAGGAACCTTTTGCAAATGCAGCATTAATAATACCAAGCTGTGCTGCTTTTGTTGTTAGTTAGATGCTATATGTAAAGATCAGCAGTTAGCACCTCATGTTGCCAAACTTTGAAAGGACAAGTCTGACTTCAGTGCTTCTGGGTTTTCAAATTTATCTTGATTCTTCTGTACCTTGGAATCTAAAATGACCCCATAAACACGTGCAGTTTTGTTCCAGAAAAGGTAGACTGTCATTGCTCAGTGTTAGGCACAAAGGAAGAAATTGAGTGTGGTGCTGAGAGATCTTTTTCTGTAATTGCTGTTTGAAGTTCTTAAATACATGCTTTGTTCTGCACACTGTGATTCAATCGTTAAATGCAGTGCATTAAAGAGCTAGAGCTCTAGAATTACTGAAAGGGTAAAAGTTCAGAATGGGATTTTGAAACTTTTTGCAAAGTCATTTCCTCATATTGTTTTTACTTTTCTGAAATATTTAAAAACTGTTTTCCTTAGTTGCAATCTGTAGGCAATAATGGCAGAGGGCAAACAACATGCATTATGTGTGGGAGTAATGAAGATGTCAGCTGAGGACATGTAAGTGTTCTAAAAATTGAAATTAATCTGTCCTGTGTTGTGATTGCTATGTTAAGTTGGAATGTGAGTACCACTGTCAAGGTTGCATTGCAGCATGTTGTTCAAGTATAGAATTTTTTTCAGGTTTCATCTTGTTAATTAATATCCAGGCAAAGAGGAGGAGGAAGCAGGAAATATCTTACCTCAAAATGTAAATATGGATTTTCAGATGCACAACCTTAGTACTGCTGAATGTTAGCATTTCTCGCTCTCAGGTCCTACTTTCTCAAAGATCTTGCTGAACAAAGAAATATTTTTATAGAGCACTTACTGCCTGGGCTGGGCAAGAGATGTTATTTGGATTTGAGGAGGCAGAAAATGTTGAAGGGATTTTTGTCTGCCAGCACAACAGAGACTGAAGTTCTGATACTTGGTTGGCCAACAGAGCATTCCTCTCTGGCCTTCTTTCCTCACCTTGTACCCGTATGTAGCATTCCTGCTTGATGTGCTTACTAGTAAAGTGAGCTTCTTGTGAAATGTAGAAGCTTGTTCAGGGGGGAAACATCAACTGAAAACTATTTGAGAAGGAAAAGAGAAAATGGAAAGGGATGTTAGTTGTAAGTAGCTAAGCCACTTTGTCCTTTTAAGTGCTGTAACATCCTGCAGGACATAAGGTGCACCAACCAGGTTTGGGCTGTGTTGATTCCAGCCCTGTCTAGCGCTTCTGTGTGTGAGGAAGCTGATACTGGTGTCAACAAGTCACTTTTTAATGGAGGGATGCTTCTCAGCAGGATCATCCTCTCTGTACTGGGTCATTCTCTCATCCTCAGAGCACAATGGAGAAAGGTGAGAATGTGTTAGAGGGCAGGTAGAGGGCAGTGTTGGGACTGCAACAACCTGGATTTGGACCTGTTGAGGAATTCATATTCCTCAGGATCCTTTGCAGTGCCTTCAGAAGAGTAAGAGTAGGTGGAAAGAACAGCTACTTCTGTCCAGTCATACGTCTGCAGTGCTGTGCTCTGATCATTGCAAACCAAGACTTCTCTGTACTCTTAATCCTAATTTAAATTCAGCAGCTTGGAGTTGAAAATTCTGTTCCTGTGTGAAGCAACATTAACTGGAGAGGAAAATGAAGTTATGCTGATCTATGCAGGCTGCTAGTGTGTTGTTGTTTTTTTTTTTAATGTTTTTTTTGGGTGTGATATAATGTTTAAACCAGAAAATGGTAAAGCAATGTGATTCCAGTCACTTGGTGTGTTTACAGTACATGATGTGTTAACATCACAGTTAATGCAATTAATGTGGCAGCACTTTCCTTCCTGATTACTCTTAGACAAGCTGTGTAAGTCATAGAACGTTTAATGTAAATACATTATATTTTCCAGGGAATGAAACTTGTCCTTGTTCCTAGAATGATGAAATTTGGTTTTTGTGACAAAACTAGATCTTTCCATGGAATATTGCACTGGAAGAAAGACGAACACAAATCCAATGCAAACACAAACCCAATCACTTAAAGATGACGACTCAAAAGATTTAAAGGGATAGTGTCTGTGACATACAGAGACTTTGGCACACAGATCAAACATTTCTAATTCTTTATGAAGTGGGTAGATGCTCTGCAATGAGAAGTGAAACAGCTCACCTGCTAGTCAGTGGCACAGTTGGAACCAGAACCTGTCAAATTCCATGTCACACCACCTCCTGTGCTGGAAGGGGGAATGTCACTTAAAACCGCTGTGCTCTTTTGATAGAGAAATGATAAAATTAAGAAAAGCAGTAGAAATGTTGTCTGAAGAACTGCCTTCCACAAAGAAGTAGTTACAAATGTGGAAGGTTGATGACAGAAGGCAAGTACTGCCCTCATGTCATTTAGCAGTGCTTGTTATTACATGTACCTACATTTGCTTCTTGTCCACCTGCTGTTGAAGGTTTGACTTGGGAGATGATTGCTTTTCCTCTTCCAGTCGACAGATGTTGCATTTTCTACTTTAAACATTGTATTTTGTACTGCTTCAGTATTTAACCTAGCTAATGCTTCTGTATTTTTCTTCCTCCTACAGTGAGAAGGTCAACAAAGGGATTGGCATTGAAAATATCCATTATTTAAATGATGGCCTTTGGCATATGAAGACATACAAGTGAAACAAAAGGAACTGTGTTACTCCAAAGGAATGCACTTAGATTAAATGCGGACTGCTTTGTAATTCCTTGTTTTTAATGTGACTGAATGTATAAATTACTTTGTTCTGTGGCTCTGCTAAATAAATCAAGTGAATGCGAAAGTACTGTTAGGCTACAATAGTTTTCTAGATTTCTCTTTATTACAGCTCTTTTGTTTCGTCTTAAACTCAAGTCTTCAGAGACTGAAGATACCTGGTGGAAAGATCCTGCATGGACTGTGAGTAGACTATTTCAAACAAAAAGAAGGAAAAAGCCAAGAAATGTTTACATTTTTATGCTCTTCTAAGAGTAATGTAAAGTGTGTGGTTAATACAGTTTATAAAACCTCTGAAACACTTCAGATATTTTTTTCTTCTAATGAACATCTTGTTAGTCTACCTGTTTTTTGAATGTGGAGAAATCTGTTTTTTTGATGTTTATTTTTTAACTTAATTTATTAACAGCATTAACTTCAGTATTTTCCTTAAGGGTTTTCTCTTTTTAAGATACAGTTATCTGTATAGGATTTATGAAACTAGACTTCTGTGGACTAGAAATTCTTTTCTGCTAGTTCACATCTGAAGAGTGTATCTATGCTCAGATTTCTACCTGCCAATACTTCCGATACCACTCTCCTTGTAGTGGAGTTTAAAGTAGTGGTGTGCATGCTCCAAATGGAGTGTGTGCCAACTTGGTGCCTGATGCTCTACTCCCTTTTGGCTTCTTATTTTAGGAGCAGAAACAGAAATCACAGAAGGAATGGTAGCAAAACATAGTTATGAGTATAGTCCGGAGCAACTTCTTCAGGTGGAAGTTCAAAAGATCTCAGCTTGTGCACACTGCCACATGTATGTCCACCTACAGAATGGGTTAAAGAGCACTGTATTTGTCTGGATAATCCAACTCTTTGTTCAGTAACTGCATACCCAAAGCTATGCCTATGGAAAACAGCCTGTGCCATGGAATCATTAAATAAACTAAGGAAACTTAAGGTCTACCCACACATTACTGTCTCCGGAAGCATTTGTTAATATTTCATGTCTCCATTCTAACAGTTGTATTTTATAATGGCAGAATGTAATTTTGTATGCAAGTGCCTTGGCTTGGTTCTGTTCTGGTTTCCTCACCCTGAGACCTTTACAGAAGATAGTGGCAGAGTTGTTCTGTCTGATTGTAAAGGCAAATGAAGACAGAGATGTTACTTAAGAGGTGCTACTTTTAAATCTCCTGCACAATTATTTATGAAATTGTGCTTTTGAAAATGACAAGGTAAATCTGAAACTGTTTACTAATGTAGGATAACAAATGAAAGTGATTACAGCAGTGTTGCAGAAGTTTGTACCTCAGCCCTTCTGAATCCTAATAGACTTTTTCATGCATCTTAAAAGACTGATGTAAACGTACTAATTTCTTGTTGGTGCTGTGGTGATTGAGTTTGTTTCAATGGTACTTTTTACATAAAACAACTAGTCTTGAGTTCTGTGGCTTGCCTTTTCCCCTTCCATCTTGTCTCATGGTGTGTTCCAGTACCTCTTAAATCTGAAAAATTAGACTACTTCTGCATGGTTGACTCCCATTTTTTTTTTTTATCTTGAATTACCCTCTGACTGCTGTTGTTGCACAGGGGTCAGAACTGCCTTTAATTGCAGAAACGCCAGAGCATTCTCCTGTGCAAATCTAACCTTTTAAAAACAATTCTGTAAGAGGAGAAGCTGAATTACACTTAAATTAATTTGTGTACCAATTTGGCAAAACATCCAGCCTACTACCGTTGTCTAGGTCTTGCCAGCAATCATGTACATGGTTATCTGAGTTCTGACTGACAGGCATGCACCAAGTAAGACAAGTTAAGCTGCGATACCTTGCTTAGAGGCAGTTGTCTGACAGTTGTCATAAGGGAAGGACCTGTTTCTTAAAACAAAAAGATGTGGATATTTTCACCATCTCCGAAGCACCTGTTTCACTTCCTCAGCTGCCCTCTTGCAGTTCAGGATAAGATGCAGTAGTACAAAGGGGCTATTAAGGAAAGGTGAAATAACATATCTTCATAGATATTTTATGGATAGTGTAGGACTAGCACTGCCTGTCGTAGTTCTACATGCAGCAGACTGATGTAGTACCTTTCTGAAGGATCCAGGTCAGATAATCCTAAAAACAAACTGCCTCAAAAAAACCCAATGACTTCAACCCCAAAACACAACCCAAACCCACCACACAATCCCCCGCTAAACATAGTACATGGGAGTCTGCATAGTGCTTTGTTGTGCCTGTAACCAGATGGTTTGGAGTACAAGCACGTGTTGCTCTTCCTACATAATGCTGTTAAAAGCATCCATAGATAACACTATACTTCTATTGACAGTTAACCAACTTCCTGGTGAACACTATTTGCACCACTAACAGGAGTGAAAATAATACTGAGCCTTTATTCTAATATGCTTACATATGAAGTGAAATTTTAAATGAGCAATTACTCTTGTACTAACAGGCTACCTGACCATGTTAATGCTTATTAAAACACAGTATTTCTTGTCTGCTTAAAAACAGCAGTCTAAAGGTCACATAGTATTATTCTGTCCGGACTCCTAAGAGCTCTCTTGTCAGCTTGCTTCCTGCTAGGAGGCCACACATGAAGTGATAGGTGCTGTGTAAACAGCATAGCTGCAGCTCTGATGTAGTTGAGTATAAAGAAAATACCTTCAAGTTAGTCTCTGAGACTGAATCTGTGGTCAGTTTTATTGGTACATCTTAGAAAGATATAAAGACATTCTAGAAATGCCTGGAAGAATTGAAAGAATCGAGTCTTGTAAAAATATATTTATAACAGTAGACTAAAGTTGAGTTTTCATTAATAAATATTTACATGTACAAACCCCCCATATAAACTTAATTTCCTTTTATCATAAACATTAACAACTTCATCATTTCATTCCAGCACTGTCAAAAGCCAGAAGTGGTTCTGTATAAAAAAATTAGAAAAAAGTTCTCCTTCCACAAACGTCAATGTGCAAGAAAAAAAAATTGTACATCAGTACCACCAGATACAAAAATTGAATCTGTCAGTACACGTGTCACAAGAGCAGCTGACTCCATGATTCCAGGTCTTCTCTGAAGAGATGTCAGTCATTGTCTGAGCCTGCAGGTGGCAAGAAGACAAGTGCATCATTGTATGTGTGGCCGTAGGGTCTCAGTCTGTACACACCATACATCATCACATGCATGTGGTTCGGGGCCAGGCCGCTGAAGGTGATGGCCATGTCAGAGCAGCAGCCATCCACCACCTGCTGAGGGTGAGTAGACATTGCTTCCTTAATGAGAGCACTGACTGATTTAGTGTTAAAGACATCTTTTCCTTCTGAGTCTTCGGCATTTTCTGCAAACACTCCAGTGTACTTCAGGCAGATTGCCAGCTGTTTATCCTCATCAAGTTTCCAAATCATACTTCCCTGCTCTGGACACTTGTCAGAGTCTTCAAGAACATGGGAGAATCGTCTTAGAGATTCAATGCTCAACACGATTCCTCCCTTACCATCAACATACTCGAGGTCACCAGATTTCACAGTGTGGCCTATATAAAAAGGCTGCGAAGGGTCTTTTTTCAGTAAGAAATACTTGAGGTTTTCAATAATAGCAAATGTTGTTGGATATGCAAGGAAGAACCAGCTGAATTCATCTTTATAGCGTTCATATGTTATCTTGTAAGCTTTTCTCATCATTACCCATATATCATTTGTGTTGACAGCTACAGAATCAAACACTTTGACATTTTCAGAGCTGTAGAATTCTGCCTTGTCGCAGTGCTTGCTCCATGTCTCTTTCACTGCAGCCCAGTGCCCCAGATCTTTGGGTTTCACAAGGATGATACAATAAACACGGACACTTTTACTAAGCTCCATGCGCTCACCTTCTGAAAGGTTTAAGACATCTTCTTTGTTGGGAGCCTGGATGTGATGGTGCTCATGGTGATGTGCTTTAGTCCCGTGGCCCACCTTAATGTGTCCAAGGAGTGTAACCAACATGCAGAATACTCCTCCAAGCACCAGACCCTTCATAAAGGAGCTGCTTTCAGAGATCATTTTTTCCTAGAAAGGAAAAACGCTGTAAGAACTCGCAGGAATAAGGTTATTATTGCAGATTCTCTAGAGTTTTAACATCTCCAGTTTATGAATCCAGCTGCAGTTCCTTTAAACCACGCAACAGGACAAGTGTGATCAAGGAGTGGCAGAAACAAAGTTCCAAATCTCGACTCCCTTTACCGCCAGCGGTACAACAGACCTCGGCAGAAGGGCTCTTCTACCCTAGGCCTGCTCTACAGCCGTGACCCCGCGGACCCCCGCCGTTGCTCTACGCCAGCCCCGTTGCTTGCCGACCCAGAGCACCGCGACGCCACTGCATCGGTTCGGGTGCTGCCGCGGCCACGTCACAGCCCGAGCGCGGCGGCGCTTCCTCAGGGGAGCCCTCCCGGAGGCCAAGTCCAGTTAATCCTGCGCTCCGCCACCCTCCCACCCTGCCGTTCGGGACCCCGCTAACGGCGACGCAGCCCCCCCCACCCTCCGCAGTGTCCTGAAACTGCCGGAGCGCCGGGTGAGTCTTGCAACGGGTGGGGCTGGCCCTGCCTTCCCTTCCCACGCACAGCCCTGACGATACGGCCGACCAACAGTCGCTTACCGACGCCGCCAGACCCGCACGCACCCGGTGACTGGCAACTCCTACCCTCCTCCCGCCCCGGAAGCGCCCCACACGCGCCCCGTGCCACCACCTCTTCCTTGTTCCCGCCGGAAGCGCCGCACGCGACTCTGCCAGGCGTCGGCTGTCGTGTGGTGTGGCGGTGCCGCCTATCGGCGCGGATGCCAGTTCGCAGACAACTTCGGTCCTGCCGTCCTGAGCCCTCAGCCCTCGCCCGCGGGCTGACGCACTCAGCCTGGCCTGTCCCACCCTTCCTTCATCGCGTCTTGCCGGGGTTTGCCTCTTCCCTGTGGCGGCTCTTGCCCTCGCGGTGCCTTCTGCGGCCACCCCTCACCCCAGGCGGGTGTCCTCAGGGCTGGCGGAACAGGCGAACCTGGAGGCTCCCGTCAGGGAGAAGCGGGAGAGGACTTGAGAAAAGGGCGAGACTGTCTCAGTGCCCGTGGGGTTCCAGGAACGGGGCCATGTGCTGGCGGATCTCCCTTCTGTAGAGGCACGACGGCGTTTCCCGACGTGGTTGCCGATCGCCGCGGCGGGTCAGCCCTGCCGGCTTGCGGGGAACTGCCGCCCGCAACTGTTTCTGCCGGAGCGGTGTTATCTTTGACAAAAAGATCTGCAAGAACGTTGACTGCTTGACTCTTCTGAGCCTGGGGAGCCATTGCTTCAGGAAAAAAAATCTTTCAAAACAGTGATTTTGGTTCGATCAGTGTATATCCAGAGCGGCTCCGTTCAGTGGAACTAAACCCCAGTTATACACCGTGCTAGGAAGCTACTGTTTGCATGTTTGGGTAGGACGCTAGAGAAACATGATTCATCTTACCTTTCCCCACTTGGCTGCTATTAAGGTATAAATAGGTGAACACTCAGGTTGTTGCCACATACCAGAGACACGAGATGAGACTGACAAACTGACTAATGTAGCTACAGATCTTGACCGTCACTTTAATATATTTTCAGCATTGCTTTTAACCAGCAACAGGTGAGTGAAGAGAAAGTTTTGAGCAGCATGTAAAGCACATCTTAAACCTGAAGAGATTCTTCTAGCTTCTGTGTTGCTTGAAATTGTTGCTTGGTGTTAAACAGATTCATGTGGCATGGTAGTGCATAAGATTTCACAGCAGCTGTTGCTAGGTATTCTGGAGTTCTATTAGAGCTCGTTTAGATGCACATGTACTCCTGCAAAATATCCAAATTACTTCAAGAACCTGTATTTAAGAACTGGTCATTTCACCATGGGCTGGGAAACAGTCAAATGTCGTAACCAAAAAAGGGCCAGCCCTAAGATGGAAGTTAAGTGAGGAAAGCCAAGGGAGATGCTCAGTCACACAGAGTAGGAATGAACCAGTACTGATTCCTCAAAGATCACTGTAAGTGGCTGAGCATTAGTTTTGTATTCAAACAGGCAGGTGTGCACACAGAGTTCAGCCAGATTTCAGCTTTTCAGTACTGACTAGCTTCCCATTGGCATGTTCGTTAGCTGCAGCTTCATCCCTTTTTCCTAGTGATCCTTCCTATTGTCTCTACTGCATTCTCAAACAATAGTTGTTTTTGAAACCTACAGACCTGCGCCAGAGTCTAAACTGCTGACAGAGCTGAAAAGTCTCACAGCTTGTCTCCACAGACGGCTGATCCCTTGCTGTTTGCTGTTTGTCTTTCCTCCCCTGCAGCTGCATTTGCTTTCTGACGCTCTTTCTTGCCTCCAAGGAAAGACATCAAACATTATGTTCTCACCATGTGGTCCAAAATGTCCATGAGATATTGGCAGTTTTCAAAACATATTTGATAGGGACTTTGTTCCAATTAACATGAAATGTTTCAGCTGACACATGAGTTGTCATCTTCTACAGTGACTACTTGTTAATGATCACAAATGACTGTCCAGTCTCTTGGAAACAGACTCATCTGTCTCCGTTATGTAATTGTGCAGCAGAGTGGATGGGCTAGAGCAGTACAAGAACATTCAAAACAGGTAATCAAAGCTGGAGGTGGGCTATTGCAGACATTTCTGGGCAGTTAAACACCACATGAGCTATATATACCATGTACAGAGAACCCCTCTGTGGCAGTTTAGGCTGGGTGCCCCCTGCCACTGCTGCATGAGATACACCTCTGGTGTCCCAGGTGCCCACCCAATGGGGTGGACACAGGAAACGGCGTATTTCTACCCATAAATCCTGCGCCCTATAAAGCCATCTGCAGAGTCATTTTCTTTCTCTTTCTTCCCTCTCTGCCCCCGTGGGAGATGCTCTCTTATCGGGTAATGCTGGGGGAGTATCTCAAGGCCTCTTAGGCCTGTCTAGGCCTAATGCCAGGAGGAGAATGGAGAGGGGGCAGTCTCAGACCTGGCCAGCCTGAGACTTGCCTAGCAGTGGGAGGGGGAAGAAAGAGCCCTGAGGGTTTGGGTTTACCCTCAGGTGGGAGGAGGGAAGGATTGGAAGCCTCTGGGAATTATGTAAGGGGCTCTGTATGCTTTAGGATGTTCTTTGCCACTATGCTTTGTAGTTTTTCTGTAGCTTCACCAATTGCTTTTCCATTTAAACTTTCCATCACTCTCCAATCCGTTTGTGTGAGTGTCATTATTTTGTCCCTTTCGGGGCAAGAGATGTTCTGGCTGGCCTCAAACCAGCACACCCTCCTAAGGAGATACTGTTGAAATTGTGAGAAACACAGAAGTATGGTTGAACTAGGAGAGTTGACTTTGTTGTCACCTCAACCATATATTTATAATGTTGAAGCTACCGGAAAACACACAAGTTTTAGCCATCCACCTGGTGCCACCAGAAGATGGTGTTAAGCGTGGTTCTGGTCTGAAGGTTGCAAAGTTTCATCCCGAATAGCTAAACTCCCATTGAAGCTAACAGACAGTGCAGGAAAAGGGCTTTTATGAGCCCTGTGATGTATCTAGTACTTCCATTGTTTCATTCAGTCCATAAAATGCATAACTGAACAAATATGTCTGCTGAGCTCTTCAATTCTGTTGTTGGACAAGGGTTAGAAATCCCTGTTCTAAAGGCATAAAATAGCAGGGTAGAGATTCTAGTTGGCAGGTAGGTAAAGCCAGATTTCTTCATTCACTTCACAGGGAGCTGCTCAGTATGTGATTTGGAAGGGGATGGATTCTAGAAACCAAACTTTAATCTCCTCTTCTGAAAATTTTGCCCTGAATCCTCTTCTTAACTTTAATTTCACACTGAAAATCTGGAATCTGGAAAGACAAGGACTCTCCATAGCTCATGTGCATCTTGAGCAAGTGTGCACAGCCAACTTTGACATGAAGACCTTGTAACAAGGACAGGCACTGTACAAAGGAAGAAGATTTTAAAGTTAGCAAGAGATACGGTGTTACATATTTAATACTAATTTCAAAACTCCAGTTGAAATATCTCTGAAAATTTTTTCTCTCCAGTTGGACAAAATGCTGTAGTTACAGGATGAAATTGTGTAGCCCTCATTTTTATAGGAGATAATGCATAATACAATCTTCTACCCTTGAAAACTGTTAAATTTATTAACTGTGTTAAACAATAGTTTAAAATAATTTTTCTCTCCTCTTTCATCCATGAGCATTGTCAAAGAAGGACTTGGCATTGAAACAGCCACTATTTAAATGGTACCCTCAAACACAGGAAGATGTATGAAAAGCAAAAGATGTGTGACTCTAAAAGAACTTACCACCTTTGGATTGCTTTATAATTTCTTCCTATTTTTAATGTGTGTAGCTGAATGCAAAACCTATCTTATTTTCTGAGTATGCTGAATCAATCAAGTGAATGCTAATGTCCTGCTAGCTCCAGCAATTCAGCTGGAATTGAACTAGCAGAGACAATGCCTAGAGCTGAGCTGACATCATTGTGAATGGCCCCGATGCACAAATACAACAGAAAGAGGATAGGAACGAGACATTTTAATGTCAACTCTCTTAGAGGCACAGGAAAAAAAGAATCATCCTTGATCAAATAGAGACAGGAAAAAAGAAAAACAAAAAAAGAAAACAAACAAACAAACAAGAGATAGAAAAATCTTATTTTTCAAGCTCCTAAAGAAAAAAAAGTGGAAATGAAAATAGAATTCTATCAGAAAGAATAGGTTCTTAATAGTGCTTTAAAATAAAGTGCATGAAAGAGTGATGAAGCGATTTTGCTGCATCTTTAAGCAGTTTGCTTTTGTCAGACTGAAGTTATTTGGAAAAGGTGCTCTGGAGAAAATTATGGTCTCAAATTATGTTTTTTCAGGCTCAGACCATATAGGTAAGAAGCACCATTGTGAACAACAGTGACAAAGACAGCTCTGTGACACACAGAGGAGTCAGGAGAACATTGCTCTTTGGGTGCTGCCTTGACATGTTTTATAGACAGTTTGTGGAGACTAACCCCAGGACTAGGTTTGTGTTTTGGTTTACAGGAGTTTTGCTCCAGTGTGTAAGAAAATCTTTAGACATTGCCTCATTTTAGCTACCTGCACCTTGGGGGTATAGAAAAGCTTCTGACATGGTATTTATTGTAAAAAGGGTTGTGGTGAGTAAATAGTTTTTGTTACTAGATAGAAAAATCTGTGAATTTCTGTTGACATTAGCCCATTAAGGGAAGAGTAGGAAGAGGAAGGATGGAAATATCAGAGCATTTGGCAGGCCTGAATGTCAGTAGCTTCCATGAGATGCTTTCTTGTACCAAATGGTGGCATCCCTTCATTTTGCCAAAGAAACTGAGGTTTTGAGCTATCAGATTCTCCAAGCAGACATTTGCTTTCCTATACTGATGTTGAAACAGGAGACTCCCAAGATGTATATGCAGAGGCAAAGCAAAAATGTCTGCTATATATATGCTTGTGACAAACTGAAATTATTGAACATGTTAGAGAAGCAGCTCAGAGCTCTGTACTGCAACTGTAAATCTGTGATTCAGCAGAGGTGTAATGTGAACATCATATGCCTGGTCCTAGGGTGAGAGAAGAACTGTTTCATCTTTACCCATGAAAGAGGGAGCTTGTTCCGTATAGAAGTGGATGCCGTCACTCTGGCACTGTGATCAGATGCAGAATCCTTGTGCTCTCTGGTGAAGCAGGGATGGAAACGATGCAGGTAGCATGCACGCAT